>NC_041388.1:9540772-9542639 GCF_002162155.2 Triticum dicoccoides
GCGGCCTGCCCTAGGCAGCCCCTCTCTCTTTCCCGTATGGCCCAATGAGGCCCAATACTTCTCCCGGCGAATTCCCGTAACTCTCCGGTACTCCGAAAAATACCCGAATCACTCGGAACCTTTTCGAAGTCCGAATATAGTCGTCCAATATATCGATCTTTACGTCTCGACCATTTCGAGACTCCTCGTCATGTCCCCGATCTCATCCGGGACTCCGAACTCCTTCGGTACATCAAAACTCACAAACTCATAATATAACTGTCATCGAAACCTTAAGCGTGCGGACCCTACGGGTTCGAGAACAATGTAGACATGACCGAGACACGTCTCCGGTCAATAACCAATAGCGGAACCTGGATGCTCATATTGGCTCCCACATATTCTACGAAGATCTTTATCGGTCAGACCGCATAACAACATACGTTGTTCCCTTTGTCATCGGTATGTTACTTGCCCGAGATTCAATCGTCGGTATCTCAATACCTAGTTCAATCTCGTTACCGGCAAGTCTCTTTACTCGTTCCGTAATACATCATCTCACAACTAACTCATCAGTTGCAATGCTTGCAAGGCTTATGTGATGTGCATTACCGAGAGGGCCCAGAGATACCTCTCCGACAATCGGAGTGACAAATCCTAATCTCGAAATACGCCAACCCAACATGTACCTTTGGAGACACCTGCAGAGCACCTTTATAATCACCCAGTTACGTTGTGACGTTTGGTAGCACACAAAGAGTTCCTCCGGCACATGGGAGTTACATAATCTCATAGTCATAGGAACATGTATAAGTCATGAAGAAAGCAATAGCAACATACTAAACGATCGGGTGCTAAGCTAATGGAATGGGTCATGTCAATCAGATCATTCAACTAATGATGTGATCCCGTTAATCAAATGACAACTCTTTGTCCATGGTTAGGAAACATAATCATCTTTGATTAACGAGCTAGTCAAGTAGAGGCATACTAGTGACACTCTGTTTGTCTATGTATTCACACATGTATTATGTTTCCGGTTAATACAATTCTAGCATGAATAATAAACATTTATCATGATATAACGAAATAAATAATAACTTTATTATTGCCTCTAGGGCATATTTCCTTCACATTGAACATCTGAAACTTACCAGCTCAACTTGAGAAAAAAATGGATAGGCAGGGACATTTGTGCTTTTTGCCATCTAATCTAATCTACCTCAGCTTGATTAACTATTGTTTTGGTTTTCACTTTGTGCCAGCCCATTAGATTAGTTGGTAAAGTACATGCTTCATCTTACATTCCCTACCTGTGTGTACATGCATTTGCAGGCTTTCAGGCCCTGACTAATTAACTACATTGCTGATCAGAGACCCTGCTATTTACTGGGAGGTGGCAGTACTACTGTGCTAGTGTGCTAGTACTGGTTTTTATTCTTTGGAACCTTCTACTTATGAAGCTCTCTCAAGTAAAGATTTTCAACTAGTAGTACATTTTGTATGGTGCAAAAGTCCAGCAGCACTAGAACTGAACTGATTGATCTATACATGTTGTAGGAGGATCTATATCATTTTCTCCATGGGGAAGGAGGAGAGGGAGGAAGGAGGAAGGAGGAGAGGTACCTGGGCGGGCGCAGCCGGTCGCCGGAGGGGTTGGGGTCAGGGTTGGGGTTGGCGGCGGCGGCGTTGAAGGGATGGCTCGATTGGTCATCGGGGAGGCCTCCTGGGCGCCTCGGTTGGTCGTGGGGAGGCCGACGGCCGCGGTCGTCGTCCTGCACCCCGTGCCCGGACTGAGGTAGAGGCGGCGCAGGGCAGGGGCCGACGCGGGGAGGCTGTCGGCGACGGCGAGGTCGCGGAGGCGTCGGCTATGGCGGAGCTGCAGTGG
>NC_041388.1:9543411-9572634 GCF_002162155.2 Triticum dicoccoides
GGGGAGGGTGCGGTGGGTCGTCGTCGGCGGTGGAGCTAGCGGGGAGGGTGGGGGGGGGGATTGAGATCGAGATGAAGGGGGATAGCGATCGAGATTTAAAAATATTCATCAAATTTGAAAAAATATTCATGAATTCGAAAAGTGCCCATGAAATTTAAAAATATTCATGAGTTTAAAAATATTCATGAGTTCAAATTTGATATCGTACGCCTCATAGGTCATCAGGTTGTGCTCGGCGCCCTGTGACAAGGCGAATATGAGTTGTTCTTCCGCGGAAGAATCTTCATGTAAAGGATACGATAGAAGCTTCTGCTTGAACCAACGCGTGAAACATGAGTTGTGCTCTTTACTAGTTTAAACAACGAGTGAAACGCGTGAATCTTGAAGTAAAAAAAATAAATATATATACTAATGGCGCACCGGGTAATAGTGCGCCATTACTAGTTTAAACTAGTAATGGCGCACTGTGAAACGATGCGCCATTAGTAGTTTTGCAAAAAAAATTTTTTTACAGTAATGGCGCATTGTTTGCTTGGGCACTTCAACCTGATGCGTCATTAGTATGTATGGAAAAATGGAAAAAAAATAATTTAATACTAGTGGCGCACCCAGTTTCTGGTGCGCCATTAGTGTCTTCCACATTAATGGCGCATCACCAACCGATGCGCCATTAGTATATAGTAGTGGCGCACTGCTTCCATGGTGCGCCATTAGTATCAATCCTATCTATAGCCTTTTTTCTAGTAGTGTCTGATGGACAGGGATACACATTCATTAGATGTGGGCAAGGGCATGATTTTCTAGCCATGGATTTGTTGTTGCGCGAGCAATACATATCCTCCTTGGCCCGGTGGTGGTGGTGGGGACAGCGTTCTACCACCAGGCGGATCAGTGCTCGAGCCACGGACTTGGCTCGTCTATGCAGATTGCTGGACGATGGCCGTCGGCAGTCACTAGATCACGTGACCTCCGATCCACTGGGATGGAGGGGGATTACAGGTGTGGACAACCCAATGGTGGTGGTGCCGACCCTGGCCCATTGGCTGATGCCAGGCTTTTTCTGCTGCGGCTTGAGCACTGTGAAGTAGATAGTTGGCGATGTCTCATGGCTTGGATACCGAGGCGGCAACCCTGGAAGGCGGTCGTCATGGGTGGCTCTCCGGCGGGCACCATGGCGATAGTGGTGACTATGTCTCTTGGTCACGTGGGCGACGAGAGGTATAGTGGCGGGTGGCTCAAGCACGCTCTGTCTTTGACAGTGGGGGCGCCCCGATCCGGATCTAGGGTTCTGGGCTCGCCGCGCTTCTTCTGAAGACCTCGTGGTGACACGGGGGAGCTATAGAGTGAAAGCTCTGTACTTTGTCGCCACCATAGGCGACGCTCGCGGGCGGCGCTTTCTTCCTGAAGATGTCGTCGTGGTGCTCCTCTTCGTGTCTGGGTTTCGGGTTAAAACCTTTGTCCATTTGGACTCGGCAGATGCGACGCTTTGCGCCGTTCTCCCTCCTGGGGGCGTTGTGGTGGAGGTTAGGTGTAGTAGGGCATAGCACAACATTGGTCTGAGAGCTTCCTGTGTTTTGCATGTTCCGTATTTTTAGGGATTGACTTTGTAAGAAGGATATCTCACCATCTTGTATCTTGCATTATATATAAAGTGGGGTGGGGCTATCTCGAGCAATACATATCCTTATGAGTACTTGTATAAAGGATTTGATTTTTTTAATTTATTTAGGATCATAAAAGGGTTTGATATTGTTCTATGGCCATGCAAACCCCGACCTGTGGCAGTGCCATCTTAGGTCTGGTACAATGTTAGGTGCTTAAAAAGGTGTTTAGATAAATAAACTAGGTTTTTTCAAAGCACCAGTGTCTATTTTTAAAGAAGAGACACTTGATATATAAATAAGCATTTGTGTTTAAGAAAAGACTGATTTATTTCTCGAAGCACCTCCTGTAAGCACCTTGCATCGTACTAGGGGTTAACATTCAGCCCAGGTACAAACATTTTCTGGTCGTTCCAACGGAGCGATTTACACACACTAGAAAAATAATAAAAGCAGTCTCATCCAATCTTGTCCGCGCAATTCTAGCTTCTTGCAATGCGAGAGAGATATGCGGCAATGCATGAATAAATGCCACGGAGAGTAATTAGCATTACTAAGTGGTTTTAGTTTGGTAACTCCCCATCCGACGATCGAGCGACTCCCCTTCTTGTACCTCTTGCCGTACGTGGACATGGACGGCGACGCGAAGGAGCCGAGCATCGTCCACGAGCTGGTGCCACTTCCTCTACTCTTCTCCTATCTATTGAAGAGGAAACCAGCGCCGGCGCCAGCGCCGGCGGCAGTTCTCGGTCCGCTCGGTCGGACCGAGCTAAATCCGGATCGGAACGGCAATGTTATCGGTCCCAAACGGGGCCACCCTGAGCCCTATATATATCCGGCCGATCCAGCCGAACCGCCGCATCAATCAATCGCAGCAGACGTGATGCTGCCCAACAAGGTCCAGCCGCCGGGTCCTGGCCGCAGGGGGCTCTTCTCCTGCCTCTACAGCGGCGAGCACGAGGAACCCTGTAGCTTCAACTTCAAGGCCGCCGGCGGGGAGTGCGACGCCCCCCCTGACTTCAACTTCAAGGCCGACCTCCTCGACCTCATCCCCGACTTCTACGAGGAGGCGTTCGACCGGCTGCCCGTCGACGACTTACCGGACGCCGTTGCCGATCAACTGTACAAAACCATGCGCGACGAGCCGACGACGGCCTCTCCCTCGGCTTCCTGGACCCCGTCTCCAACATCATCCTCAACACCATGGCCCTCCTCCCGCGCGACCACTTCCGGCCAAACGAAGAAAGGCCCGCCAAGAGGATCAGGAGGTCCAAGAGGCTCGCCGGCATGGCAGTGGCACAACCCAGGGATAGCTGGTCGTCCGGTAGAACCATTGGGCCGTCCTGCCGCAGGGTTACCTGGCGCAGAGTAGCTCAGGCGTCCTGCCAGGCTCTCGTGAGGTTCATGACGAGCTACTTCGGATGCATCACTGAAGAACAGGCCACCCGCTATCTCCACTGGGCGGGCGCCGACCTTGCCCGCGCCGTCCTGCTCGTCGAGTACGATCTGTACGCTGCGGAGCTTGTGCTCCCCGACCCTGCCTCTGAGAGGACTCAGGCCGCCCTCAGGTGTGCCGCGATCCACGTGTGGCACTCCGCGCCTGACGTCCTCGTGCGGCTCCAAGCGTCGCCCTTGCCCTATCAACGGCTCCTCGCCGCCGCCCCCTTCCTAAAGCCGGGAGGGCGGAAGCTCACCGTCGATGATGTCAACACCATCATGGATCTGCTGCGGTACCAGGACGGCGGACCCCTCGACCTCCAGGTGAACTTGCTGCCAGGCGGGAGGGAGGTAGTCGTCTACTGCCGGAACCTCAAGCCTGATGAAGGAACGCTTGAGGTTTCCAAAAGCACAAGCTCCATGGATGGCTTCGACATGGTCACCATCAACGTCGAGCGGCATGGCGTCCACTTCGCGTCCTTGCGGTCTCCTAGAAACAAGAGATCCATGATATCAGCCTGTCTGGCAAAGGCCACAAAAACCTCCCAAAGGCGCGGCTTGGTGGACAGCTGCAACAGTGATGCGTGTGAGTACACCGAGTCTCTCAAGATGAGGCTCCACGCCATGATCCACGCCTTCTATGTCAAAGTCTTCACCATGCTACCCTCCACGGGGCTCCGGCTCATCCGCGACATCATGTTCGCCGGCCACTGCTATGGACCCATGGACCCCATCTCTAACATCATCCTCAACTCCATTTGGCACAACATAGTGTGCCCGCTCCCACCAGCGGACACTGAGATCCAGGTGTACGACATCCTCGACACCCTCTCCTTGCTTCGTGTGGAGGTCCGTTCCTTGGAAGGTCTCATCGCCAACGTCCGTGCAAACTCTGAGTCTGGATCCTCCATGCAGCAGGCGATGGAGCACCTCTGTTGCAAACAATGTGACTTGACCAAGGAGAAGCACACACTGCAACAATTTGTTGCCGCAGCTGCAGCAGCTCGACACCCACAACCCGCTGCGCTAGGATCATTCCTGGCATCCCTGACACCCGACGTGCTGGTTGACCTACGACGCTTGCTTACTATTGGTACCAATGGTGTGATATCTCATGAATCTCTTGATCAAATAGAGCGCATTCTCTGAGACATGGCACCACCGTTGGCTCCCGAACCTCGAAATGAGGTGGCCCAACTTTGCAAGGAGGCTAATGAGATTCTTCTAGAAAAGAGATCATGGTATAGGAAGATGCAGTCCTACATTTGCTCCGGGCTCGCAGAAGCGCTGCAGAAATATGCCTTGGAGCATCCTCAGGTACATGAACACGGATTTCATTTGATTGAATTCATCGTCATTTATTTAATTTGGTACACATGTGCATATATATTCCATACATCTCTGCATCATTTGACCTAGCTTGCTGCTACTTGTTTTAGGAACCAAAGTATGTGCCGAGTGTTATCTGTGGCGTGGAGTCCGCTTCGGAATCCTTGGGCAGGGACTGCTACCACGTTAATTTTGTGGCTGCTCCCAAATCAGGGGTCCATAACCAATTTTTCTTCGCCCAGGTCAATATTTCGTTTCCTGATGAGAAGACAGAACCAAATTTCTGCTGCCCTCTACGCCTCACACACACCGGTAAGTCCCCGTTCCTTGAGCAGTTGTATATGCAGGTTTTTGTTTTCGTCTGGTTTTCCGTAAATTAACTGAGCAATTCTCTTCTTCTTAATTAATCAATAAGGCAAAAGTTTTGACTTTGTTTCAAAAAGAAATGCAGGTTTGAACATTAAAGAGGAGAATTTTTCCCCTGCTTTGTTGAAAAGCCTTATGATTTCTGTTACGACCTTTTCGTATTTTGATCTTATGATGCTTATTCTTGTTTTTCTGCAACCAATGATGCTTGCTTGTTTCGTCCAATCATAGGAAAGGCCTTATGCTTTGTCGAAAAGCCTTATGCTTTCTGCGATCATGTTAACTCTCTTGTTGTCCTTGAGTTAATAAAATGGCTTGTGCTTGCAGCTGAGATCATGTTATCTGGCCTAGCAAATTCGGTTACATATGCCTTGTGTACGTCTCTGAATCTTGCTATGCATCATATAGGCTAAGCTATCGATTAATACTACTCAAATATATGTAGCAGTTTCGATATAAATTAAAACATTTGTGTGTTTTTGCAGCTTTGCTGCTGACCGCGTGTAGAAAACTTCAGCATCTTAAGATGTTTTTGGGATACACTTTCTCTAGCAGCCTTTATTGTGTCAAGCATGGTTGCTTAAAACTGTCTTTTTTTGTGGTGTGCTCAGTGGAACCAATGCAAAACAGACATGGTTTGCCGAACATTTCACTTGGAAGAATCACTGCCGGAGCTGTTTTCTTGTGACTGATACATAATCAATTCTGGTTTTGGTGACAGGCCGTTGCTTCTATGGAAAGGGATCCGCGAGGAAGCTTGTGTATCCAGATTCAACAGACTATTTCGAGTGTGATGGTGATATTACTAACGGTGGAACAATGAACACAAATGGAATGCTAGACACAGATTTCATCTTCGATTTTAGGAGAGACGTGCAATTTGCAGATGATCTGAGAATATATAGTGAACAACAGAAGTTACCGGAGTGTGATGAGTATTAATTTCAACAGCAGTAGCAAGCAATGTTAGGTCTTGAACCTTATTAAGCCTGGCATAGAAATAATATTATTATGCTTGTAAATACTTTTGTATTCCATCTTGTATTTAATCACCAGCACAAAGCACCTTTGTTTTTCTTTTAGTCGGGGGAGGTTCAATTTATTTGTTCTCACATCTGTAAGAGCAGACACGCGAGTACACAACATCACAGTTCTTAGATGTGAAGTTAAAGGGTCTGTCTAGGACACATCTAGATGTGACATAGTTATGTCACATCTAAGCTGATGTCCACTCTGTTTGTGGTCTATTTTTTTTGTTCTAGTTTTTTCTGTTTCTTGTTGCTGTATTATATATTTGTGAGAGCTTAGATATGACATTCTTGAAAAACATCTAGATGTGAATTAGACAAACTGAAAATTAAAAGTCTTTGAACAACTCTAGCTGATCAGCCGTATTCATAGCCTCCAAAAACAGTTTTGTGGACCCTCCAAAGAATATTCAAGGTTGCAGAGGCTGTGCGCAAACTCAAGGTTACCAAGCGTGTAGCTTCATGAATTTCTCTCTCCCATTTCTCCTATATCTGTGCACTCCAATCGATCCTCAGTCTCATAGATATAAGCTGAGCATATGGCTGGACCTCCTAACGGTTGCAAATTTCTAGGATCCTATCCCATTGGTTTGTGAGATATTTGCCATTCCTTTCCAATACTTTGAACTAGTTTGATCATACCCGGTGACTGCATCTAGCATGATATCCTGACATGCCAACAACAAAGCTATGTTCTCCTTGTTGTGTACTCCCTCGGTTCCTAAATATAAGTCTTTTTAGAGATTCCAATGAAGACTACATACGGAGCAAAATGAGTGAACTGCACTTCAAAATATGTCTACATACATCCGTATGTACTCCTTATTGAAATATCTAAAAAGACTTATATTTAGAAACGGAGGGAGTAGTTTGCAACCCGGACCTCTTCCTAGAAGCTTAGAAGGCATGGAATTGATCCTATTCCGTTTCTTCAATTTGATCGCTTCATCGATTTGCTCAAAGTGGCTATAGACCGGGGTTTTATTTTATTTTTGTCGGTAAAAAAGATGAGATGGGATACAATACAATTGTACAATATAGTAGCTAGTGATCTGATTATTGAGCTCTGCGACTCTGCTTGCCTAGCCAGAGTATTAATCTATCGCTACCACTATTGTACAATTTGGGTGCCTGTTAATCCCTTATTATTTTGGATTTTGGCTGCCTATTAACTGTACTTGAGCACAGAAGTGTAATGTGAGTTTCAATACTCTGGCTAGGATGAATTTGCTTAGCAAAAGGGGGAGCCAAAACATTCGGAAAAACTAATAACTGTATTTATATGCTTCTACTACACCTATAAAAGGACGAGAGAGGCAGATCCAAACCATCTCAGCCGTCCAATTACGCAATCTAATGGTCCAGAGTCTCTCCATGTTTAACGCTAACAAGCCATCAATCCATCAGCGCTAATCCTGCCCGCCCTTCGTCAAAAAAGAAAACTGCCCCGCACGTCCGCAACACCTTCGCCTGAGCGTCGCTCCGATCGCCCGCTCCTCCTGCGCGTTGCTCTAATCGCACGCGGCACGACCTCCGCCGCAAATCCTCTACTACTCCTCTATGGCTGCTCCGATCCTCCACTCCGCCGCCGTCTGCCTCCGCTCCGGTCCTCCACGCCGCCGTTGGTGAACTCCTCCTCCGTCGCTGGCGCTCAACTCGGCAGGGGCCGCATGCCCCAGCCTGGGACTGCCGATGCGGACGCCTTACGCCATATGGTTGCTGGCTTCTGCCAACGCTTTACGCCCTGCGGTTGGCCGGTTGTTAGCTGCTGCCGACGCCTTAACTCCTGCTCCTCCCTATCCCCGTCACCGGAGGGATCCCCGGCGCGAGCGCCTCCTCCTCCACCTAACACGACCCCCTCAGCCCGCACAACGTCACCCACGCCCCCGTCGCCGGCAGATCAGATGGCCTGGACCCTGGAGGCGGCGACCTTCAGTATGTTGTGATGGGCCACGAATCTTCTTCCTGGTTCGATCTGTGACGATTTCTTTTCGTTCCTTGATCCCTTTGCAGGTTCTGTTAACTCCATCTAAAGGAGTTCGAGTACAATTTCATTTCAGAGAGAGCTGGTATAGATCTCTCCTCTTTCGCTGGTAATTCATTATCAATATGTAGCATTTTGGGGATACATTTTGTTTTAGGTGCTATGCTAGAAATGCTTAAATACAACTTCAGGTTTCAGTTGCGGTTTATGCTCATTGGCCATTTTCTGGACTATTGATCCATGGAGATAGAGTATGTTCTGTATGAAAAACATCATAACCAAATCTCATGCAGCTCCATGTAATTTGCCTTGTTGCCCTGCCCGCCGTCACCCGACGAGCTCGCCTCCGCTGAGGCCGCTGCCATGCGAGCCTGCCGTCGCCGTGCGAACGGGCTTCTGCTGAGGCCGCTGCCATGCGAGCCTGCCGTCGTCGTGCGAACCGGCTTCCGCCGAGGCCTCCGCCACGCGAACCCGCATCCGCTGCACCCGTACGACAGTACGACAGCAAGTTTTTCTGAAAAAGTGCAGATCCAATAGGACCGTACGTAGTATTCATTTATCCATGATGTTGGCGCTGTAATCAACACTTGGGGTGCACCGATTGCACTACTTGGGGTGCTTTGGGGCTAGGTTACAGCGCTGCTTTGGCATTGTGCTTTGTATGCCTCGAATTTATATTATTTCTCTCTCCCTGATCAAGATTCTAGCGGAGTGTGGAGGAGGAATGTGTAGGATTCTGATTCAGCTGTTGTAGAATTTTGTCGCAATAGCTTACTGAACAGTTTTTTTATCATGCTTCTTATTCTCCATAATTGATTCTAGAACTTCTCTCAGGGTCTGCTCTGTACTGTGGACACTGTGAGCACATGATGTTTGTGGTAATATTCCTAGAAACAAGTGATTGACGCAGATGGTACTCATTGATGCATCTCATGTACTGTTTTCTTATTCTAACTTAGTTGTTAAGTTGTTATAAATGTTAACTGATTCAGAAGTTACCAAAGGAGCTCTAGGTGGGGTATTTGAATCATAAAAGATGGTCCTTTTTCCAATCGAAGTAACACTTCAGCGACTTTATTTCAATGGCATATGTTCTCATTGGTTACCTGAAATCACTTTGTTCTTGCGTTTTACTTCACTCATTGAGAGGTTACATATAGATCGATTTCATCATATTTTGTATTGTCATAAGTGATTTAATTGGCTCAAGCTGTCGGTATCCGTCGAATAAGGTTCTATAAATATTTTAGGCAATTACGTCTGTGTATCTTTGCCAGACTAAGTTCCATGCAAAAGAATGCACATTTTGCTGAATTTCTTGCAGATTTTTAGTCAATTAAACACATGGTTATACAGATGTATGTTCGGTATAATTGTTTATAATTCTATGATCCCTATCCGTTGAGGTTTGGCAAGTTATAAGAAAATAGGTACAATGAAATTCCATTAATTAAGCTTTCTGTCAAACATTTCATGTCACTAAAGGTTCCGAAATGATGCTTGTCTAGAGGAAGATAGTAGCATGGCTTGTACATTAGGTCTGTAGGAACACAAGAGGTATATGAATATTCTCCGTCGTCACTGATCTTAATTCCGAAACGTTGCTCACTGATCATCATATGAGCTGCTAGCCCGCGCGCACTAGCTAATTTTTGTTCACCCTTTTTTCCCTATAATCTTTCTCTCTGCTTTTACTTCGCGATCCTGTAGCTATATATTAGGATGATATGCTGAGCACATATAAGATCGTCACAAGCAAGATAGCTGGACTATGGAGTGCCTAGGGCAGTGGTAATTCATAAATTGCATGATGTTTAATGAGAAGCATCTGAGAGTACTAATGTCCAGTAGTAAGATATGATTTTATAGGTGATCAAGCCAATATAAGTGTACGTGCATCCCCTTTTAGTACAGATTTATAAAAAGTATGATATATGCTATGATATTTTCCAGAACAGTTTGGCCCTTGATCTTGAGGCACTCATGTGTATTGCTTTTCTTCCTAGAGAAATACATGTCTATTGATTATTATTGGAATTGGTTTGAAGAAACAGAGTATGATCTTCTTTCACAAGTAGTGATCATAAAACAACAGGGAGAGGCGTTTTAGCTCCCGGAGGGTGTTTCAGCGGTGTGCTCGAGGACGAGTGTTGACAGCGCGGGTGTCCGATTTCCAGCGGCGCAGACATGGCGATGGATTTCTCCATCTCTCCGGTAGACAGGTCAGAAATCCCCTTCTTGGACAAGAAATCTTCTTCCATTTACTATCCAGCATCAGAGAGACCTTAGAGCTTTAGTTCAACGCGTGCAGGTTGCCCATCTTCCCGGATGAGGCGGCTAGCGTGGTGGCCCTAATGGATTTGATTGCGGGCGAAGAGGAATCCGCCAATAGATCTTGTGGGGCTGTTGTCGCCGGATTTGCGCATGGCTCATCTGGGCAGTTCATACGTGGTGTTGTGTGCAGCAAGGAGAGGACTGTAGCTACCGGTGGCGCCGCCATGTCCGGTTTCAGTGAGAGCGAGGGTGACAGCGCAGATGCAATTGACCAAGCCGACGACCAAAGCACATATTGATGAACACCAAGAGGCTGTGATTCAAGATCTAGTTATGGAGGGTCTGCTCAATCTACTACTTGCAAGGTGGATCCGCAAGCCCCTGGGTGGACTTAGAGGTAATAGGCATTTACTTATAAGAGGTAAATGGTCTGTAGCAAAACCAGAGTTGCAATGATGTCTTGGTTATTGTAGTTTCATATGATCCCCTGAGGCATTGTCAGAGTAGCCCAGCTTTTTTGTTTTGGTTGCCTGGACTATGAAAAAGTAAATAGAACTGGAAATGTTGTGATGGATATGAGTGTTGTAGTTGTACTGCCATGTGTTGGATCTTGCATTTCCCCTGAATTAGTTTCTTGTTACAAAAAAAACTAGACAGATGTACAAAAAATGATTGGTATTTCATATATAAGAATTTTGCTTCATGTTGTTGCAGAGTAAGAGTCGGGAATCAGCCAACGGATAGAGCCCCATGCCCAGAAAGATTAGGCGCGCTGGAGGAGACAATTCGAGGGCATGCAGATAAATTGGGGGACCATGTAGTTGAGCCTGCTATTGGCTTAACATTCGACTCCTTGGGGGATGCATATGATTTTTGCAACCTTTATTCGTGGGAGCATGGTTTTGGTATCAGGTAAGACATGCCATTTTGCTTGTTTTTCGTGGGAAACACATCTATGGCAAGTGCACACATAGTTTTCAATGTTTCAGTAAAGAGTCATCCATCGGGCATGAAGCAGTAGAACCATTGACTGAAGATTCCTTAGTTTACACACGATGTCTGACGAAGTGTGTTACTGCTCATGGAATTTTCAGAGTTAGAGTAAGAGGTCATCGATCCAACAGAGTTAGAATATTCATCATTTAAAATTAGATTGTAGGTCATGGGCAGTGTGTGAACATGTATGCTAATTGCCGACTAAATTTTCGGAGTAAAATATAACGTAGATTAGAAACACACGATTTCGTCATGTTATTGTAGAGCTTGATTAAGTTTATACAGTACATTTTATGGAGTATGCTAACTCTCCGCTGCACTGAAATTACAGGACACCCTGTCCCAGCGGGCTCGGCACACTCTCCGCTCCGCTGAAATTACAGGACAGCCTGTCCCAGCAGGCTCGACACTCTCCGCTCTGCTGAAATTACAGGACCGGACACTATGTCTGGGACTGGGAAGAATTGGTGCACTGGAGCAAATGATTTAGGGGTATACAGATTAGTTGGGTGAGCACGGTGCTATTGGGCTAACACTAGACTCTATGTAAGAAACCTATGGTTTTTACAATCTTTATTCATGGAAGCATGGTTTCGCCATTAGAATATTATGGGAAAAGTAGGCTTAATGTCGGGAAGACAAAATGTATGAAGGAAGTTTTCTGCGGATGGTTGGGAGAGGAGAGTGGCACAACAGTGGTGGCAGGAGGAAGAAGATAGCTCCATCCATCACTTGGCCGAGCTCCGACGTCCTCACGTCAAGCTTGGCTTGGAGTGCTGACAACGAAGCATTCTACATGGTATGCATCCACATCCACTTCATCTACTAGACGCTAAATCGAGTCAATGGACCAGTTGGCTAGAATTAGAAATTAACTGCGTGCATTTTGTGTTCGCGCCTCCGTGTATTTTGCTGGACGCTTAGTGTGTTCATCGCTGGGAGGAACTATCTCTAAATTACTTGTTATTATTGCAGTGTAGTAGCCAACGTGCATGTGGACTAATGTTTAATTATGTGAGATTATCCCAAAATGCCTGATGCTGTTAAGCTGCAAAACGCACCTTCGTAGATAGACTGAGAACCTGACAACCAACGTTCAGCATTTTATTTTCCCCAATGATGTCTTTCCGACTTTTTTTCCTGTGTCGGTGACAAATCTTGCCATGTGTTGGTTGTGCATGTAAAAAATAAAGGACCCCGATAACTGCCACACGTGTGGTGTATCGGGTGGTTGTGCCGCACGTCCTATGTGGCACGGAGACGACCCCGCCCACACGACCGCGTCCGGGCGCGCGCAGCCACAGCCCGCACGTCCGGTGCAGCGTGATCGCCCCGCACGAGCACGTCCGGGCGAGCGAGCACGCGGCCCGCACGACCCGTCTCGGCCGTCGCCCCTCCCCACCTGCGAGCCACACGCCCCGCGTGTCAGTAACCACGCGTCCCGCCGCGATTGACATGGTCCGGACCCTCTTCAGTTGCCATGTTGCTCAACTGCAGTTGCCATGTTGCTGAACTACAGTTGCCATGTCGGACAACTACAGTTGCCATGGTTGCTCAACTGCAGTTGCCGTCTAGGTCAAGTGCCGGATGCCATTTTTGGGCAACTGCAGTTGTTGCCATATCGGACAACTACAGTTATCATGATTTTGGAAAACTTTAAGAGTTGCCACCTACTAACACTGGACAGTTGCCATGTAGCACTAAAAAACATGGCAAAAAACATGTTGCGGGTAAAAAGAGAGTTGCCATCTGCTTACAAGCACGCTAGGGTAGTTGCCATGTATCCTGCAAAACACATGGCAACTGATGGCTTTTGGTGTGTGGGAGAGGAGACGGGAGGGCAGTTGCCATGTATCCTGCAAAACACATGGCAAACTGATGGCTTTTGGTGTGTGGGAGAGGAGACGGGAGGGCAGTTGTCATGTATCCTGCAAAACACATGGCAACTGATGGCTTTTGGTGTGTGGGAGAGGAGACGGGCATGTGGGTGACGGTGATATCTTTAGGAGTTGCCACCTACTAACACTAGACAGTTGCCATGTAACGCTGCAAAACAGACGTGGCAACAATAACATGTTCGGGTAAAAAGAGAGTTGCCATATGCTTACAATCATAAATAGGGCAGTTGCCATGTACCCTTCAAAAACATGGCAAATGACAGCTTAGGTGTGGGAGAGTGGGTGAATGGCAGTCGTGGGAGATGTGAAACAGGAGTGGTGCGTGGCGTGCGGGCGCGACAGCAGTTCCATCGCACGCCCCGACTGGCGAACGTTGGCCGCGGAGAGAAAACAGGCGTGTGGGCGAACTCCCCCACATGCCACACACACGAGTGGTCCTACGTGGCACATAAAATCAACCTTATTATGCCAAGATTCGTGCAAAAGGCGTTGGACAGTGATGTAAGCGTGTGGGCGAGTTGGCTAACGCCCACAAGTGTGGGCGTTAACATTTTCGAAAATAAAACCTCTACCCATACACTCCTGTTGTGAAGTTTTAGAAGACGCCCGATACATTTTAGGAGGCTCATGTGTAAAACTTGTAATTGATCTATCTGTATGTGACATCTACCAGTTTGAATTAAAAAATCATTAGTCATGGGACGTAAGGTGTTGATGGAGGTGGTGGGGGCAGCTAGAGTACCGCGGGCGGCTCCGTTTGTCCCAATGTCTGTACCAACGATGGCGTCAGGAAGGAAGCGCGCACATTGAGTGATACTGTTGTGTGGGCATCATGTACTGTTTTTATAATAGAAATACGAATCCAATACCAAGCCATGCCCAAATCATGAGGCACCTGTGTGGTCTAGATTGCAGGAGCATCTAGCCGAATTGCATTTCCGATTCTAACTTTTCTCTAAATCGAAAGAATAAGACACATTTTAGTGTGTTTGTTCATTCATTTTAGTCCATATGTAGTTCATATTGATATATTCAAAACATGTTATATTGGTGAATGGAGGGAGTATTATTTACACCTTTCATGCGATTTAATTTTTCTTTCACCCAAACAAATACTATTTTTTGGTGAAACAAATGCAGATGAAAAACTATGTAGAATCAAACAACTGTGTTAATAATCATAATTATGTGTGGAGTTAAGACATGCGTTGCACGTGCAAGCTTACTAGTATTATAAAAGTGCACATATCTTTTCTTTGAGATGAAAAAATGCACATATCTTGGCGGGTGCTGCGTCGGCAAGGAATATGGGCCAGCGACTTGAGGATCTGAATCGCGGGTTGGCCCATACATATCAGACGCGCGGGTGTGTCCCGTCTGCTGTTAACACTACAGCCGCATGCATACATATACGTACGTAACGTACCCATCGATCGTCGTCTTCCTCCCACATACCCTGACGGCCACCGAACCGAGTCAGCAACCCTAATCGATCCTGCTGCCGGCCGAACCGCCGCATTAATAGATCCTGCCGCCGGCGGAATCGCCGCCTCATTCGATCGCAGTCGCAGCAGACGTGATGTCGCCCAACAAGGTCCAGCCGCCGGGTCCCGACCGCAGGGGGCTCTTCTCCTGCCTCTACAGCGGCAACTGCGACCAACCCCCTAGCTTCTGTTTCAAACGCGATCTCCTCGCGTCCATCCCTGACTTATGCGAGGAGGCGTGCGACCGGCTACCCGTCGACGACATGCCAGCCGAAGCCGCCGACCAACTGATCTCATCCATGGGCAAATACGGCCTCTATCTCGGCCTCATGGACCCCGTCACCAACATCATCCTCAACACCATCGCCCACCTCCCGCAGGACTTCCGGGCAAACCCACCGCTTCCGCATGACTGTAAGAGGAGGAGGAGGTCCAAGAGGTTGGCTGGTGCGGCGCGGCCAAGGGATAGTTGGTCGAGCCACATTGGGCCAACATGCCGCAGAGATACCTGGCCCAGAGATGCCGCACCATCCTACCTGGCTCTCCACAGGTTCATGGTGAGATACTTTGGATGCCTCAGTGAAGAACAGGCCACCCGGTACCTCCACTGGGCAGGCACAGACCTGGCCCTGGCCGTCCTGCTCGCCGAGCACGATCTATACGCTGCTGAGCTTCAGCTCCCTGACCCCGCCACTGAAAGGACGCAAGCCGCCCTCATGTGCGCCGCAACCTGTGCATCGCACCCAGCGCCCGACGCCCTGGTGCGGCTCCACACGACGCCAGTTCCACTAGAGCGGCTCCACGCCGCCACCCCGTTTCTCAGGCCAGGAGGGCCAAAGCTCACTATCGACGACGTCAACACCCTCGTGGATCTACTGCGGTACCAGTGCAGTGCCCTCCTTGACCTCCAGGTCAAACTGCTGCCAGGAGGAAGAGAGGCCGTCGTGTACTGCCGGAACCTCAAGCCCGATGAAGGGAAGCTTGAGATTTGCAATAGCACGAGCTCCGTGGATGGATTCGATGTTGTAAGCATCAAGGTCCAGCGTCATGGGGACCTCTTTGCGTCCCTGCGGTCTGATCCTCAAGACAAGAGGTCCATGATATCGACGCTTTTAGCCAAGGCCGCGAAAACCTCTCGAAGCCGTGGTTTGGTAGAGATCTGCAATGGCGATGCATGTGAGTACACCGAGTCTCTCAGGATGAGGCTTCATGGTGTAATCCACACTTTCTATCTCAAAGTGTTCATCATGTTGCCCCCCCTCTACGGGGCTCATCCGCAACATATTGTGGGCTGGCCACTGCTATGGCCCCATGGACCCTGTCTCCAACATCACTGTCAACTCCATTTGGCACAGCATAGTGTACCCGCTACCCCTCTCTGAAATCAAAGAGTATCACATCATCGACACCCTATCTATGCTTCGAGTGGAGGTCCATTCCCTGGAAGGCCTAATGGCCCTCGTCCGAGGAAACTCTGAGTCTGGCTGCTCGACACAAGGGGTGATGGAGCACCTCTCTCGCAAATGTTGTGACCTGTCCGAGGAGACGCACACCTTGCAGCAGTTTGCTGCCGCAGCCGCAACCGCTCAACACCCACAGCATGCTGCACTAGGGCTATTCCTCACGTCCGTGACGCCCGATGTGCTGAATGACCTACGGCGCTTGCTGACCACCGACACCAATGGTGTGGTCTCCTGTGAATCTCTTGGCAAAATAGAGCACTTACTCCGACAAAAAGCAGTGACGTTGGATCCCAAACCTCCCAAGGTGGCCAAATTGTGCGAGGAGGCTAAGGAGACTCTGGTAAAAATGAAGTCATATTATAACAGAATGAAGTTATACCTTGGCTCTGAGCTTGAAAAGCTGCTGCGGAAATATGCCTCTGAGCATCCTCGGGTACGTGGCTTTGCTTTTATTCATCCTTGTATACATATCCATTACATCTCACTATCAGCTGCTTCATTTGACCTTGTTGTTGCTTGTTTTAGGAACCAAAATATGTGCTAAGTGTTATCTGTGGTGTGGTGGATGGTTCCAAATCCTTGGACAGGGAGTGCTACCACGTTAATTTTGTGGCTGCTTCCATATCAGGGACTGCCGGTAACCAACTCTTCTTCGCCAAACTCAACTGGTTGTTTCCTGGTGAGCAGCCAAAACCAAATTTCTGCTGTCCTCTACCCCTGATATATACTGGTAACTCCACATTCCTTCCAAGTAGCATGTGCAGCCATCTAGGTTTAAAACATTAGAGATTTTTTTCTGTTTCATTGAAAGATCCTTTTGATTTCCATTCAGGACTTTTCTTCTTTAAATCCTACGATGCTTGTTTGTTTCATCCAATCATAGAGATAGCTCCCATAAAGAATTACTTTTATAGGGGCACGGAGTGCACATTCAATGTCGTTTCACGATTCAGCATCATGTTCCTCCCAATTTAATTGGTACACCATTTTCAATATACTAGATGATACCCCGCGCGTTGCCGCGGAAATTCTTGGCAAATTTTAGAGATGTGATGAATTAAGAAAGAAAAAGTTAAACTAATAATGTGAGTGTAATAGCTGGAATATATGAAATAATATTTCACCGGCATCAAATATAAGTACTAATGTGTAGAGACTACTCCATATTGTTCCGAACAGGGCTTTATTTATATGTCCTTTCTGATTTTTCAGTCAACATTATGAATTTTCCAAGCATCAAAATGAATCATAATAAATCAATTTTGGTTTTGGTGACAGGCCGTTGCTACTATGGAGAGTCAACCGCGAGGAAGATTGTGTATCCAGATTCAGCAGACTTTATTAACAGTAATCATGATATTACCGACGATGGAACGGCACACACGGACGTAATACTGGACGCTGATTTAATGTTCGATTTTAGGAGTGACGCACAGTTTGCAAACGATATGAGGAAATACTGTGAACGTCAAAAAGAGTTGTCGCAGGAGGTTGATGAGTATTAATTTGAGAAAAGTATACTTTTCGTCCCTCAATTTTTCACAGAGTTTAGATTTAGTCCCTCAACTATGAAACCGGACAATTTGCATTTCGAACTTTCAATACCGGACAAAATTCATCCCTTGTATCAGCAGACCAGGTTTCACTGCTGACTTGGCATGGATTTTGACTGGTTTGACCGGTCCACGCCAACATGGCAAAGGAGCCGGCAAATCGCTCCTCACATTGGCAAATTAGCTTGCACCGGCGGCGGCGCTCTGGAATCTGGACGAGGCGGGTGCTAGCGGGGAGAGGCTGCGCCATGCCTTGGAGCAAGCTGGGGTGTCCGCGCGTCTGGGAAAGCAAGCACGGACACACGGGGTGGCCGAAGCTTTGCCGGCTACGACGGGCGGCGCTATGCGGGCATCGAGCTAGATGGCACGGGGAGGCTTGGGGAGACGGGAGAAACGACCAGGGGCTCACCTATAGCACGCACGCGTACTCAGACGCGACGCATAAGCACTTGAGCGACGGCTGCGTGGACGGCAATCGGTAGCAGAGCACGGGCTCGCAGCGGGGTGAGCTCGTGGATCGGGAGGACGCGTGAGGCTTAGGTAGGACCACGGGGAGCTTAGGAAGCCGACAGGAAGAACCGGAGCTTGCAAGAGGGGGAGATCGCAGCACGACGACAGTCACCGAAGTCGAGGAAGACGATTTGGGCGTCAGCGATTTAGGGCCTCCGGCGTTGCTTCCTTTGGTGTGGTTTACTACGACGGCGAGGTGGAGCACCTGCACATGGCGAGTCGTGGAGGAGGCCTATGCCGCTGCGGGCAACCCGTGCTGCTCCCGACAAGCTGCAGCACGATTCCCTCCTGCTGGAGCAGCAACAGGGACACCCAGCCGGCACAACGACAGAGACGTGCGTGTTGTAGAGCCCCTCAAGCACTAGCTCGGCGTCATAACCGCCGGCGTCCTGGCATGCCACCACAGCGCTTGTGCAGCCGGTGCACTATAAGTGCTCGTTCAAATGCCCATTAGAGAGAGATAATAGGAGGGAAGAAGAGATAGGATCAGTAGGACAGAGAAATACGGCTACTTGGACTATGACCGGTCAAAAACATGCCAAGTCACCGCCTTAGTTGTGTCGAGGGACAAAATTTGTCTGCTATTGAAAGTTCGAGATGCAAATTGTCCGGTTTCGTAGTTGAGGGACAAAATCTAGACTCCGTCAAGAATTAAGGGACGAAAAGTATACTTTTCTCTATTAGTTTCAACAGCGGGAGGAACTAGTATTAGGCCTTAACCTTATTAAGCCTGATGTAGAAATACTACTGTGTTAAGATTAAGCTTGTTGTAATACTTCTGTATTATGTATTCCATCTTGTCCGAACCTTCCTTGTTGTCTGCGATTATGTGATGAGCTGAAAATTTCATTGTTTGACGGAGGTTCATTTTATTTCTTTTCATCTGTAACAAGTTTGTACCGACTTTGTTGAACGTGCGCCTGCCTAAAGAGTAGAACACCTGGCCGCACACTCTTTTTTGCATGATTAGTTAGGGGCCACAAACATTGTGTTATACAAGAGTATATGCATAAATAAACACTCAATCCGATCCATATTAATTGTTGTTATGTATTCCATATTAATTGTCGCCAATTAATATGGATTGGAGTGAGTATATAATACTCCATCCGTTTCATAATGTAGTGCCAGTAGATTGTTTGAAAACTCAAAGTATGCTAATTCATGAGCCATCACATTGGTGCTTGTTCAAAGATGATAAATAGTGGCGGACCCAGAATAAAATTTAGCCGGGACCAATATTTAAGCTCTAAAACTTTTATATTTAAGCTCTAAAACTTTTACCAAAAAAGGATTTCGTCCCTCTTTATAAATAAAGCAAAAGCACTAAAAATTTAGATACAAATGCAAGCCTACTCAATCAAAATTCATAAAATTCAACTACCAGAAATATAAAAATACATTCGAGAGACATAAAAACTCAGCCTTGAAGTATTCCACTTCCTTTTTCCAATTTTAAAACATGTCTTAGAGTAAGGACTGTTCTTTTCAACTCCGGATTTTCCAACCAGATTCCGGGAAACTGCCCATAGATTCAGCTGCCAATGGAATCAGGCGTCCAGTCTTTTCAAAGATTGCAGTTTAAGATTGTTTTATGAGTTGTGTGGTGAAATGTCTATAATGCCCCTGGACCGAAATTGTGCGCTGAGTTGGTAACATTGAGTTGTGTTGAACTGTTTTACCCTGAATATTGAGTTATCCATGCAGTCATCGGAGATCACAAGAATCATCGCAAAACCGCGGATCCATTAGTGAAACTACAACCAAAAATAGTACGGTGCGGGTGGCTTTTGTAATTATTGTTATTTTCTAGAATTAATGATGATTATTTTTCGTGTGTTTTTTATTCACTGGCTCTTAGAAGAGAAATTAGTGAACTTTGCCGAAGTGTCACATTGCAGAGAACGGGTTTTCAGAAAGTTTTATTGTTCAAGTGCTAATCAAATGATTCACCTAATTATGAGGTTACTTTTTTTGAAAAGAAAAATATATTAATATCAAGTCGATACCAATTATGAGGTTAATTTAGGACGAAACAAGTTTTGACGTGCATTCTATTGAGCACCTCGTGTGCACCATTCTGCCGAGCACACACAAGGAAGATATGGCCACGCCATGGTATGAGCGACGTCGAGGGGCGAGGGGCGGCCTGTGGCACAACATGCACGAGAACAACGGCCACGAGCATGCTTTTCACGACACACCAGCTCGCCCTCCTCCTCTGTAAACTGGTCTCAGATCCACGACACTAGCGGCTGGAGTCGGCCTAGCCCCCGGCGAGAGGCAGGAGTCGTGGGATGGATCCAGGGAGAGACACAGAAGAGCCTCTTCGAGGAGGTCCCATGCAATTCCGCAACACTGCTGGAGCCTAGCAGGAAATCAAGCCGTGGGGGAGAGGAGCGGTGGCATTTGTTATATAATTAATCCCTCAAACAAGGATATTGCCCCGAAACTAAATGTTTTTTTAGGGACGTAGCAGAAGAGTAATGCTAGACACATGGAGAGAAGGTTTACGTGATTCACAGACTAGCAAACGTGGGAGCTTGGGATTGGAGAAGGGGGGAGGATGGGCCCCACCCCGCCTGAAGATCAGGGGGAGATAGATTAGTTAGAGAAGAAATATCCGTAACAACTCCGTAATAATCCTTGCATCTAGGATTATTGGTAGCAGAATCGCTGGAATCGTAGGTTTTTGGCGATTTTGAGATACATTTAGATTCATGGGTTTTGGACGATTTTGAGATACATTGCTATTCTGGCATGATTTTCCAAGATTCTCGGGGAAGAATAAAGTTCTTTTCTGTTTATGATTCTCCATACCCGTATTCTGAAATGAACTGGCCGAGCATCTTGTTATTTTTTTTTTCAAAAATGCTCCTAGATATGAAAAGAAGTATAGAAACAATAGCCCACATCTGTATATACTATACTTTAACAAATCATATTATTTATACCATACTTCTTTGAATTCCCAATATTTTTCAGTTTTTGTGAGGAAAATCATGACCAATCAAATGAGCTACATGCGTAGTTGCTCTTTGTCTACATGGTAAGTCGGCTCGACTAGATATGAAATAAATAATCTAAACTCAAAAGAAAAAAAATGCAATCCTGTTGTTGCCGCTGCCGCGTGCATACTTATGGTTCGCTGTTGCACCATCACAGGGACACGACTACTTTCCCGGTGAGGTTCCCTTGCGGGGAGTCGTCGAGGACACACCTCGCCTCAGATTAGTGCGGTGGCCTGGCCTAAGATCGGTTGCCTAGAATGGGTGGAAAGTTGATGTGTGTGGTGGTGCTATCTCACTCGGGTTGTGGATTGTGTTGGCCACCGATGGGTCTTCCTGAGGGTTCGCTCTCTAGATTTGGTGCCGCTCGTTCGGGCCAGGTTGCGGAATGTAGCCGAAAGGCTCATTTGTAGGTTTTGGGGATCTCATTCCGGCTAGTTTGCCTTCGACAGTGAGATGTAATATATCGACAGCGGCTTGTCACAGAGGGTACGGTTGTGCAGCAGTGACTGTGGGATTTGTAGCCCAACACATGTAGCTGTTGGGATTGCGGAAAATCGGTTGCGACAACACATATTTGAGTCCGATTTGATGGTGCTTCTTGAGTACCCGGTCTCGAGCTCTGGGCTGAAAACCCTAGGTCTCTTCCAAGTCGGTTATACCTAGCAATGGCTATGTTTTTGAGCCGTTACCCTGTTGAAGACATTGCTCAAATATGGCAGGACTTGTTCTTTAGTGTGAAAACCTAGAAGCTGGCCTTTGGTGGTTGGATTCGTGATGATGGTTCTTGAGCGCTGTTTTCTTCTTAAAGGTGTTGTTGTTAAAGAACCTTCTGTGTCCCTGAGGTGTTAAAAGATGGTTGGTCCGGATACGGTCTTTATCGTAGTTTCTCCATCGTAGTTTTGATCGCTTTAGGTTTTCTGTCCTCGTTTAGGCATAGCTTTAGTTTTGTATTGTGTTTGTGCCCATTTCATAATTTATTTTGAAGTCAATAAAATCCACCTTTTATCAAGGTTGCTCTTTCACCATACCTATGCGGTCCTCACCTGCTTCCTTTCTTTGTCGTTGTAGGAGTGTCGTCGACAGGTCGACAGGGGGTTCGGAGCAGGAAGCCTTGTAGCCTTGTAACCAGGAGACACGCGGATCGGCACGATAACTCTGGAGCCATCATTGGAGCACAGAATTTATCTTTAGGATTTATTTGGAGGTGCCAAAGAAATCTTCTAACTGTTGCGAGATAACGTATTTTCGTTGGTCGGAGAGAGAGGGGGCATGTAAATAGGACAGGAGATGTACTAACTGACATGTTAGCTTTGGAACACGTCGACGTCGTTGCTTAATTTTTGCTATAGCTGCTAGTCGAGTCCTGCACATGCACAGAGCTGAGAACACAAAGTAATTTTGTCTCAACTACGTACGTACATAACGACTTGTGAGGTCGATCGACAGGTTCCATGCAACTTCCAGGGTTATGTTAATTATATATACTCTACAGCTTGTATCGAAATGCAGCAACAGCAATGCCATTAATTGGCAATCTCAATGCTTGAGTACGTCAGACCGTCATCAAGCTAACCGTACTGCGATAACCTACGTATCTATATATATCATGATCGATCCAGCCCAGCTGAGCATTAGTTACAACTTTACAGGAGAAGCAAACAGCAAAGCTAGCCCAGAGTAGGTAGTCATGAGGTCGAAGACGGGGAAGAACAAGAATGTTCTGATGGTGGTGGCCGGCGTGCTGGCCGGGCTGACCGTCTTGTTCGGAGTCGTCGGCGCCATCTTCATGGGGGTGGTACGCACCGCCCGTATGCTAGATGGCTTTCTCGGCCGGCCGGCGGTCTTTGTGACGTCCGGCCATAGCTGATCTTGCTTCTTCTTAACTGTGCGTGTTTCCATCCATCCGTTCATTCATGCAGACAGCGGCTCCGCGTCCGGGCAAGGGCAGCGACGCCTACTGTACCTACAGGCTATCGCCGGCGTTGCCCTGTGGTCTCCTAGCGGCGGCGCTGGCGTTCACGACGCAGATAGTCGCCAGCGTGGCCATCGGCTGCTGCGGCTGCTGCTGTGGGGCGTGTCCGACTCCTAAGAGCATGGTTGAACGCGTCGTCGCCGTCCTCTTGTTCATCTTCTCATGGTATGTAGGTGATCAGAACGAGACACAATTGGAGTTCTATTGATTTTTTCTTCAAGAGTCAATTTTCTTCATGTTTGACTAGTTTCTAGACAAAAAAATATCAGTATCTACAATACCGAGTTTTCAACTTTAGATTCATCATAAAAAAGTATTTTCATAATTAATTTCTTTGATATTCAAGATGTTGATATTTATTTCAGAATTTTGGTCAAGCATATAAATATTTGACTTTCAGAAAAATTAATGCATCTTATATTCTAGAATGAAGAGAGTACTTGTTGGTAGCGGCATCTGTATCCGAACTTTAGAATTTATCTACAATTTCCACATGTATAGCCCTTCACATCCATCAATATATATCTCGGGGGCTTGTTCATTTAAGTATTAATTATTGCGGTCTATATTGCATGCATGATTTCAGGTTCCTTGCCCTTAAAGTGGTGGCAATATTTCTGGTGGGTGCAATGATGATCGGGCCTAACGCATCTGTTAATTTTAGTGCCGGCAATTGTATTTCACCAGGTGTCGGAATCTTCATGGGAGCCACGTGCTTATTTTTTCTAGTTCTCGGCCTTGATCTCGGCGCCTACGCTCTGATTTAGAAGTCTGGCCACCAGCAAGCAGCTATACCGACCGTGATCCTCCTTTAGTGCCAACCGCCCCGTGTAAAGTTGGTGTCCGGCCTTCTCCTTCTGCATGGGCAAATAAAGTCTGAAACACATATATTTAGATAATAATATGATAAAAGTACTGAAAATATATAATTTATTATGTTGAACAATATTTTTTAAACATAAATAGCATAATGGAATAAAAATTCTCATGGTTGTTTGCGTATTGAGGTGGGCTTCTACTATGCATGGCTGCATGTTGACGGAGGTCCTTTCCTCATATGTATGTTGCATGTTGCGATGACATGTTTGCTTGTCGAGAGAAATATGTAATTGAAGGCTAGCTATTTAGATATAGAAGATTCATAGTATGTCATCATTTCTTTTTGTCAATGAAGTCTTTTGTGGGGATTTCGTGACAATTGTCATGATGTGGGATTCATGAAGCAATACACACTTGAAGGTTCTACGTACAGGATTCAAATGAGGAATTTACCTAGGTTCGGACCCTCTGCCTAGAGGTAACACCCTACTTCTACCGAGTGTTTAATCAAGGCTCGTAGGACAAATTTTGTGGCAGTACAAGTATATGAGCGAATCTCGTTTGTCATTTCCTGCCGCGCAAGGGTGCCCTAGCCCCGCCTTATATAGGTCGAGGAGGTTGGGCCTAGTTGGTCTAATAGTACATCCGCCCTAGTTGGTCTAACAGGTGCATTCATCTAATGTGGTTACGCTCGGTTTAATGTGTTGTAGTAACGCTTGGTTTATGGTGCTAGTGTCTTGGAGAGGAGTTTTTTAATTTTTAGCTTTAGAACCAAATCCACAGACGGTATTTGGCCTTGGAAACAGAAGCCAACTTGTGCCGCAGAGGATGCCAAGTCCGTCCTTACCTTGGGTGTTACCGAGTGGTCTATATCCCGGGGGACCGTCGTGCTTTGAAGATCTCTGGAGTTGCCCAATATTGTACTGCACATGAGTTTTTTCTCCTGTGGTTTTATTATCGGGACATTCACTATTTTGCATCAGGTTTTTTTTCGGTTTTTTCTCTTTTTTGTCCTTTTACTTCTTTCTCTTTTTCGGTTTTCTTTGTTACTTTCCTCAGTGTCATCGATTTTATCTGGTTTTTCCTTTTTCTTTTTTACTTTCTATCTGGTTTTTTCCTTGCGCAACACATTTGGATAAAGAGGTTAGCTTGCAATCTTCATAAGAAGTACTTCCGTCCGTTTACAAATATAAGATGTTTTGTATATTTTAATATGAACTATATACTGACTAAAATGGATGAACTATTTTAACATAGACTACATACGAACTACTCCCTGCATCCCATAATATAAGAACGTTTTTACCCTACACTAGTGTCAAAAACATTTTTATATTATGAGACAAAGGGAGTAGTAAACGAATTAACAAACACACTAAAATATGTCTTCTAGGAAAACACTTTCTCGCGGTTCCACTTCCAACAGAATAAAAGGAAGAAAAACAGTTCGAGTCCTCTTCTAAGGAAACACTTTCTTGCCGTTACAACAGAGCAATTTACACGCGCCAGAAAAAGAATAAAAGCGCTCTCATTCCAATATTGTTCCCGCAATTATTCTATCAGTTTGTCAAATTCACATCTAGATGTTATTTAAGAATATCACATCTAAGCTCCCACAAGTATATAATGTAGCAACAAGAAACAAAAAAAACTAGGAAAACATAGACCACAAACAGAGTGGACATCAACTAACTATGTCACATCTAGATGTATCCTAGACAGACCCTTATTCTATCTTCTTTCCATTACTTAACCTGCATGCGAGGAAGAAAAAGCAAGAGAGATATGCGGCCATGCAGGGATAAATTCCACGCAATTAGCCTTAACTGGTTTTAGTTTGGTATAACTGCCCATGAAATGATGGACACAGGCGGCCACTATCCCCGTGCGATTCCTCTTCTTCTACGTCTTGCCGTGGACATGGACGGCGACGCGAAGGAGCCGAGCATCGTCCACGAGCTGGTGCCACTTCCTCTACTCTTCTTCTATCTCTTGAAGAGGAAACCAGCGCCTGCGCCGGCGGCAGTTCTCGGTCCGCTCGGTCGGACCGAGCTAAATCTGGATCGGAACGGCAGTGTTATCGATCCCAAACGGGCCACCCTGAGCCCTATATATATCCGGCCGACCCGGCCGAATCGCCGCATCAATCGCAGTCGCATCATGCCGCCCAACAAGGTCCAGCCGCAGGGGTCTCTTCTCCTGCCTGTACAGCAGCGAGCGCGACGAACCCCATAACTTCAACTTCAGGGCCGCCCGCGGTGAGTGCGACGGCCCCCCCTAACTTCAACTTCAAGGCCGACCTCCTCGACCTCATCCCCGACTTCTACGAGGAGGCATTCGACCGGCTGCCCGTCCAAGACATGTCGGACGCCGTCGCGGATCAACTATACGAAACCATGCGCGACGGCAGCCTGTCCCTCGGCCTCCTGGACCCCGTCTCCAACATCATCCTCGGCACCCTCTGTAACGCCCTCGATGCGACTATATCTCCCACGTGTCGAGGCACGACTTAGAGGCATAATCGCATTGAAGGCATATGTCGCAAGTGAGGTAATCTTCACACAACTCATGTAATATAATAAGGGAAAGAGATACATAGTTGGCTTACAATCGCCACTTCACCCAATTACATGAATAAAGCATTACGTCAATCAGATACAAACAAGGCCCGACTACGGAGCCAAAATAAAAGAAGAACCACAAATGCGACAAAAGGCCCCCGATCGACCCCAACTGGGCTCCACTACTGATCAACTAGAACGAAACAACACAAAGGGCAAGATCTTCATCGAGCTCCTCCTTAAGCTTGGTTGCGTCACCTGCTCGGTGACATAGGCACCTGCAAACTGGTTTTTGAAGTATCTGTGAGCCACGGGGACTCAGCAATCTCGCACCCGCGAGATCAAGACTATTTAAGCTTATAGGAAGGATGGAGTAATGAGGTGGAGCTGCAGCAAGCGACTAGCATATATGGTGGCTACAATCGCAAAAGAGAGCGAGAAGAGAAGCAAGGCACGGTCGTGAAGCTAGTAGCGATCAAGAAGTGATCCTAGAGCAACCTACGTCAAACATAACTCCAACACCGTGTTCACTTCCCGGACTCCGCCGGAAAGAGACCATCACGGTTACACACACGGTTGATGTATTTTAATTAAGGTCAACTTCGGGTTTTCTACAGCCGGACGTTAAGAAATTCCCATCTGCCCATAACCGCGCGCACGGCTTTCGAAAGAGGATAATACCCTGCAGGGGTGTCCCAACTTAGCCCATGACAAGCTCTCACGGTCAACGAAGGAATAGACCTCCACCCGAGACATTCCGATCAGACTCGGTATCCCGGTACAACAAGACATTTCGACAGGGTAAAACTAAACCAGCAACACCGCCCGAATGTGCCGACAAATCCCAATAGGAGCTGCGCATATCTGTTTCTCAGGGCACACTCAGATTGTCCAAGGTACGGGTAGGCCAGCCCAGAGTTGCCCCTGGTGGCCACCGGCAGCTGACAGGTTAGACCAACACTCAGAGGAGCACTGGCCCGGGGGGGAGGGTAAAATAATGATGACCCTCAGGAGCGTGACTCCCAAGGGAAAAGAAAAGGCTAGGTGGCAAATGGTAACACCAATGTTGGGCATTGCTAGAGGAGTTTTACTCAAGGCGAACTGTCAGGGGGTTCCCATAATAGCCCAACCGCGTAAGGAACGCAAAATCTGGGAACATAACACCGATATGACGGAAACTAGGGCGGCAAGAGTGGAACAAAACACCAGGCATAAGGCCGAGCCTTCCACCCTTTACCAAGTATATAGATGCATTAATTAAGTAAGATATATTGAGATATCCCAACAAGTAAACATGTTCCAACAAGGAACAACATCTCCATGTTCCAACAAGGAACAAACTTCGATCTTCACCTGCAACTAACAACGCTATAAGAGGGGCTGAGCAAAGCGGTAACATAGCCAATCAACGGTTTGCTAGGACATGATGGGTTAGAGGTTTGACATGGCAATTTGGGAGGCTGACAAGCAAATGGTAGGCATCGTAGCATTGGCATGACAAAAGAGGGAACAAACTAGCATAGCAAAGATAGTAGTGATTTCGAGGGTATGATCATCTTGCCTGAGATCCCGATAGGAAGAAGAACGAGTCTATGAAGAAGACAAACGGACGTCGAACGAATCCTCACAACTCCGGAGCGAAACCGAAGCTAACGAGAGAAGCAAACCGGAAAGAAACAAACAACATAGTAAACAACCAGCACATCAACATGGCATGATGCACAATCAAGTATGATGCATGTCCGGTTTAATGAGGCATGGCATGGAAAAATGAAGCAAACAACACTACAATTTAAGTGGAGCTCAATATGCACGAGTTGCATATTGACGGAACACCACATCAATTATTTAGTTCTCTCTCGGTTAGGTACTCAACAATATTAAGTGTTATTAAACATGGCAAGAGGTGGAGCAAATGAAAACTACCTATCTAGGCAAGTTTAAATGAGGCCGGAACAACAAACAACAATTCCGGTAAATCCCCACATGTCTTTTAGTAGTTTAATGCAAACATAATTTTTAAACATTTTAAATGTTGTTATCATGATGCGGATGACATATGCAAGTTTTATGCAATTTTTATAAAAACGTTAACATAAGCATGTTATGAAGCATTAGTCGCCATGGCGGAATGAAAAGGGTGCCACGGCGGCGAAACAGAAATGGTGCCACGGCAACATATCCGAAAATGATGCCATGGCAACATATCGGTTCCGGTAGCTCACAGAGATATCGGTGCAAAAGGAGGCGTGACGTGAGCGAGTCATGCAAGATGGTGGGGTGATCCCGACTTCCGGGTTCCCACGGGACGGTGGCACGGCAAAAGAGGGGCATCGCAAGGACGATTCGATCACAGAGCAAACGATGCATCTCATTCAACACATGCATTAGGTCACGGGCGTCGTTTCGGCGTTATACCTTCGAAGCGTGCGTTTTCGGGGCGGATCGAGTTCGTAGTGGAAGTAGTCGTTCACGGAGCGGTCGTCGTCAGAAGTAGTTGTACATGTCGGTGGTGGTAGTTGTACACGGCATCGGTAGTGGTACACCATTGGAGACGTACACGTTCCGTAGATGAACTTGGCGCTCGTGGTACACGGGTCTTCGGACGACGGTAGATGTACACGGCAATCGTAGTGGAACTTGGTGCATCCAAGCTCTTCGGCGTAGTGGTACACATTCCGTAGACGAACATGGGTGTCGTGGTACTTGGTGTTACTGTGGCCTCCAGGTACTTGCCGAAAACCACATCGGAGGTAGTCGTACAAATTTGAAGACGAACTTGGCGAAAATCCCGAAGATGGCCTTGGCGTTCCTGGTGAGACGACATGGTTCGGGGCGGTCTCGGTCTTGGTCCTGAACTTCAGGAGATCACCGGTCGAAGTGGGCGAGCAGAGACGCGTCCTCCACCCCACTCAAACGAAGTAGAGGCGGGGCAGG
>NC_041388.1:9573754-9575605 GCF_002162155.2 Triticum dicoccoides
AAATAGAAAGGCCACGATTGAAAGATTTAAATTCAAATTCATTTGAATTTAATTCAAATGATTTGAATAGGAAGTGAGGGTTGGGAAGGTCCAAAAATGTTCGGATTTTTGGTGGAGCTCCGGAAAATGATGAAAGAAATTATGGGCAAGGTTGGAGACCAAGAATTGAGATAACAAAGGCATTGGGATTTATTTGCAAGTGGGTTATGGTTAATTCCAAATAAATGGAATATTTACTATAGCTCTCTAAATATCGAGAGGATATGTTTTAAAGAGAAATCACCATGTGAATATCCCTCGATTTAAATAGATCAACGATCTATGCAATTTATTTAGGTGAGTTTTTAAAAATTAAATGACATGATGGCATGATGCAATGCAAATGATGTAACAAACAAAACAAATCACACGATGAAACTCGAAGTAGCTGGAAGTCTTCTGGAGCGTCGGTCTCGGGGCGTTACAACACTCCACCACTACAAGAGGATCTCGTCCCGAGATCTAGAATGGCACCGGAGAGAAACGGAAGAGGAAGAGAAGAGGTAAAACTAAGTTGCTTCTTCGACAAAAGAGTGAAACCAAAGAACCTTGAGAGGTTGAAAAGTTGAAAGAAATGACATAACAGAGTTGAACACAATTGAGAGCACTGCGGTAGAAAATAGAAACAAGGAACACCATGTGAACCTTGGAGGTTGCAAAGCTATGAATGACGAGTACAATGGACAAGAAGGAATTGAAATCACTCTGGTTGAAACGAGATAAACAAGGAACAAGGAAGATCAAAATCGGACAGCACTCCGGTTGAAAAGAGATGCATGACTTGATAAGATGAAAAGAACTTGAAGAGATGACACAACACTCCGGTTAGATGGATAAGCACGAAAAGAACACGATCCTCACAATTCGCGATGATGAGTGAAGAGAGCAACATCACAATGCCTTCGGAAGAAAGAATAGAAGATAGATCATTTGAATAACCGAATGGAGAAGAAAATGCCAACTTCTGCCACAAATGAGTTTGGAAAGCATCCTTGCAAAGAAGAATTGAACGGAGTTGTTGGAAAATCAACAACGAAAAGCACAAGCTTGTAGTGGGCTTATGGAAAACATCTCAAAATTATGAGGTGACAACCGGCCACTAACGGAAACAATTGCTTGCTTGAGATCAACGAAGAGATGAAAACTACTTTTGCCGAGAGGATAGGAGAAAACTTGGATCATTGATAAGCACCACAAATAGCAACATTCCCAATGGAAGGCTTTAGGTGAAATATGACACAAGATAACTCCAACGAAGAGATTAATGGATTTAAAATACCTCATTCTTGACAACATATGAATCATGAAACATGAAGGAAATTGTTAAGAGTGACATAACACCACCTCAAAAGATAAGGTAGGAAGAATTGCACTTCGGATGCAAGAAGAAGAATACTTGAACTCCTCAAAACAAAACATGTGTTGAGCACCATGTTTAATTTTTTGAGTATAGCTTGGCGGGTCATAACTTCGAGAGAAATCTTGAAGAACAATTGAAGAACGAAAAGAATCCTTGACGAACCACCATGTAGAGCCTCCATGAAGAACTCCGGTAATAAAAGGATGATCCAATGGAAGGAAAAAGAAGTTGAAAACACAAGGTGAAACCTTGTAATGATTTAGATGAATCTCCGTGGTGATATAATTGCCAGAGCTTGAGACTCCGGGAACACAAAATGAATCAAGTGAAACCGAGAATTTGATGGGCCTCCGGAATAAGGAATTAATATCTTGGGTGAAACAAGAATAAGAATTACATTATGCTTATCCTTCACCATTTAAATTGATGACAATCAACGGATTTGGCATACT
>NC_041388.1:9771357-9800270 GCF_002162155.2 Triticum dicoccoides
TTTTTGGGATACACTTTCTCTAGTAACCTTTATTGTGTCAAGCATGGTTGCTTAAAAGTTAAAACTGTCATTGTTTTATGGTGTGGTCAGTGGAACTAATGCAAAATAGACATGGTTTGCCCTTTGCCGAACATTTCACTTGGAAGAATCACTGCCGGAGCTGTTTTCTTGTGACTGATACATAATCAATTCTGGTTTTGGTGACAGGCCGTTGCTTCCATGGAAAGGGATCCGCAAGGAAGCTTGTGTATCCAGATTCAACAGACTATTTTGAGTGTGATGGTGATATTACTAACGGTTGAAAATTTTCAACTACAAAGTTGACAATTTTCATGTACATAATGGATAAAATCTTGGTCACTAAAATTTCTTTCTGTGGCATTTTAAATGGTAAGTGAAAAATGCTTCTAAATTCGATTTGGAGTATCGTCTCAAGCAACACTTGCGGCAAGGAGAGAAACAAAATATTTCAGGAAACAAAGAGTTATAAACAGAAGATTTTAGGAAACAAACAGCTATAAGCATCAACACTAAGGCAACATGGCCTTCAGTTCTTCAATTTCTGAGTTTCTTTGCAGGGATTTCAACTTTTCCTTGTAGTTCAGGGGGTTAGTGCCTCTTATTGTGAAGGATTGAAGTTCTTGTGCCAGGGATTCATTTCATGACTTGATACTACAGCTTAGAGGTGCATTTGAAACATGACAAAACAGGTGTTAAATTTTTTTTTCCATAAATCTTGGATCGGGTTCCACTATGGTCAGATAACGGAACAAAAGATTCAAAGCATTCAACATCGCAAAAGAACCAACCACGTCCAACTCCTACTCTCAGGTCAAAAACCAAAAGGAAGGTTAAACCACCGCATGCACCGCTAGTGGGAGAGAAGAGGGAAACTACAAAGACAACCCTTTTTTCATAGGAGGGCTGAGAGTAGTCTATGCATCTACACACATTTCTGCATAGCAAATTACAATAGAAGCCAACCGAATATAGTAGTCTATGCATCTACACAGATTTCTGCATAGCAAATCACAATAGAAGCCAACCCAATATAGTAGTCTATGCATCTACACACATTTCTGCATAGCAAATGACAGTAAGATGGATAACATGGAACTTGAGGCTGGTCATCTTCATGAAGAATGTACCATCCACATGCATGAGCAGACAAAAAAAAAGGAACATGACTTGAAGTTATAGAAAGAACCTGTAACTTAAATAAGGTGCATTTTCACAATATATAGAGCCCCTAACGTATATGATTTCACTCAGTTGTGCCTTAGAAATAAAATAAATATGGCATCGTACACTGAAAGACGTCTCGGACTTCATAAAAATCTGCTGACCATATTAGAGTTCAACAAAATTCAAAATTTAACAATGAATTCTACCCTGTGCTGAAATGATATATCAAGATGAGCATAATCTACCAGTGTTCAAAAATAAGATGGAACAAATATTGCATGGAATATGCTACATTAAGTTACTAACACAGCAACGCAAAACATGAAATGTCTGATGCACTCCCTCCGTAAAGAAATATAGGAGCGTGTAGATCACTAAAGTAGTGATTTAAACGAGGGAGTACCTATGTATCCGTTTGCTACCAGCATCAAGCCATACATTGAGCAGAAATCATGCAACTAACAGTGCTATTTTGCATCGTATTGAGAAATGACAGACTTACTAATCATCTGCGATCTATCAACGGTACGTGTCCAAGTCACTTTGAATGGATACTCCTCACGTCGTTCTACAACTAATAGTGCTTGATCATGGTCTGCAAATCTCACATCAACATAGCCGCCTTTCTTATTTGGATCCAGGAAGAGAGACTGCAAAATTAAATTTCAGAATTAGAACATATGTTAGTAACTTCATGTAGGCTGCAGTTGGACAGAATTAGACAAAATTAAATTTGAGAATTACAACATATTGGTATAGAATGATTACTAATGCACATTACCTGACCATACTTCTGTGCGTAGTACTGTACCACAAATTCTGAAACCATGGGTTTACCATCTAAAGCCTCACACCGAAGGGTATCTTTGGGATCATCGTCTGGGAGGTGATTCGTGGGCAGGGGAGCCTTTCCAGATGGCTTTTTGCTCTGTCCAACTGCAGAACTGGGAGAAGGTCTCTTCCTGGTTGTTGACATCTAAAACAGAGTGAATTTAGTCACACACACACACGGTCAAAAATAAGTTAAGAGCACACGAATCAACGTACTCTTGGACAATGACCACCAAGTAATAAATGTAAAGGGACAAAAATAAGATTTTCAGCTCAAAGATTTTTTTTCCCAGAGTCATAAATGAATTCACAGTGCACAGAGGGACATCTTCCTGTACGCATTGTCAGATAAGTAATGAATGAAATGGAACAACCGGCCAGTAATTTATACCAAAAAAAAGGGAGTAACAGGTTGTGCTGGGGAATGCTCCCATGGCTAAGGCCACCCAAGGCCAGCTAAACGAACTGAGAGCATCCGTGCGGCGAATTTAGTTAGGAGAGTGATGAATCTGACCTGAGCTGACCTGCCGGTGGAGAAGGTGTAGCAGACGCGGCCGCCGCCGCCGCCGGAGGTGACTTATGGATGACGGGGAAGGGTTGGGGGCGTCTTGGTTTAGGGTTCTTATTGTATGGTTCGATAGCCCAAAGTGGCCCAGCCTAGGCAATCTTAGCCCGGCCTGGGCCCGCCGCGCCGCGGCTGCGCGTGTGCCGCTCACAACTTTCTCGACCGCTCAATGTCTCCAAAAAAAAAATCTCGACCGCTTCGGGCGATTCCTATTTTGCCCTTCAAGCGTCCATTACTGTGTATTTTTTTACAATAGTGCTTTGAACCTGCGACCTCCCGTCTCGACGCGAGCGAACAAATCAAACTTATGATTGTATGGTTAGAGTGACAGTGGTATCCTCAGGGTTCAAGTCTTGGTGCTCACATTATTTCTGGACTTATTTCGGCGCTGGTCGTGGGGCATCCGAGTGGCACGAGGAGCTGCGCGGCAGAGGTGGCGACGCGTGTGTGGATTGGATTTGGCGTGCTCGTGGTGGCGGTAGCCAGATTGATGTTGTAGCTCCGTCAGGCTGTGCGGGATTCGGTCCGATAGTTATGGCTGGCGTGACGGGGCGTGGTGACAGCCCCCTTCTCGTCTTAGTGTTGCGCGTCCCGGCTCTGGCCGTGGGATTCGTCTCCGGTGGTCTTTTTGCTGAAGGTGTTGCGGTGGCGGCTGCCGCTGGGCCTCCAGATCTGGCTGGCATGGTTGGTGAGGGGTGGCAGCCCTCCCCTCTTGTGGCTGCCTTGGGTGATGCGGATCTGCTCGAGGGTTGGACTCCAGGGCGGCGGCCTCGGGACGGCGGTTGATGTGTCCGCTGTCGTGGAGTTCATGTGGGCGACGTGGCGGGCGTAGTGTGCTTGGTGGAGGGAGGCTCGTCTCTTCTGTCTCGTCAGCGAGGCGTGGTGGTGGTCTCTGCGTGGCGATGGCGTGGTTGTTGTGCAAGGGTGTGCGGGTTGGCGTTGGTCGGACGCGCGAGAGTGATGGTGCTATTGATTCGGGCGAAAGCTTGGCCCGTGCTTGCTGGCCGGCAGCGGCGGCGCCCGTGGGCGTCGCATTCTTCCTTGGAGGCGCCGTCGTGGTGATTTGTGCATCCTCAACTCTCGGGTCAGGATCTCGGGGCGAAAGTCAAGTTCCTGGTTGGATCTGGCGTATTCCTTCTTTGGGGCACCGTCTAGAAGATCTTGGTCCCATTTGTGCTTCCTACGGGCTGGATGTGCACGGCATCGCGGTCGGCAGGTGCCTGACCGGCGGTGAGGTTGGTGTGGCGTTGCGACGCGTGTGGCAACAACGATGGTGGCGAGCAGATCCGAGTCGCAGCTTGTCCTTCTGCTGTCGATAGTCGGGCGCGCTTATGGGTGTGCCCATGCTGGTTTCTGGTTGTGACAGAGAAATCGGAGCTGCGGAAGGCGAGGCCACTGCGGCAATGATGACTCCATGAGGGCGGTTTTCAGCGGACGGTGCTCTCCGGATGTTGCGCTGGACTAGGTCGGTGCGAGGCTTGCAACTTTCTCCTGTGATGCTCGTCAGCAAAATCGGAGCTGCCATGTCCTCGATGTTGTGGTCGACTGTTTGGTGTTGTTGTGGCCAAGTCGTTCGCGTGTGCCCCGTGTGGGGTTTGTATCTAGGTTTTTGCTTTTCATCTAATTAACCGGGCAACTCTCTTCTTCTTAATCAATGAAAATGACAAATCTTTTGCGTCATGTCAAAGGAATTTGACCATTCAGAAAAAATAGCAAAAAAACCAAAAAAATCAGAAGTTTTGTGGGATCAATGATAGTCATGTCCGCAAGGCGCGTGCAAGTTTTTGTGTTGGTTGGACACTCCGGGAGCTCGTGGCAAAGGAAAACAAAAATAATTTATGCCTATGAACAGTAAATTCAAAAAGTATCAACAAAATAAAAAAATGATTTTTTTGGCTTCAAAGAGGCTTGAGTGCACAAGGTGCTTGCATGTTTTGGTTATCAAATGAGCGTATGAGGCGCTCTAGAGAAAAAAAATAGTGCATTTTTTCAAAGTATTTTTTAGCTAAATTTTGTTTTTTTCTCCACGAGCTCCTACGATGTCCAAACACAACAAAAATGAGCACACATCTTGCACCTGAGTATCTTCAGTCCCACAAAATTTCATATCTTTTATTATTTTTCTATTTTTTCGAATTTACTGTTCACATGCGTACAAAAATTATGTTTTCCTTTGCCACGAGCTCCCGGGGTGTCCGAACGGCATGAAAATTTATACATAGCTTGCAGACATGAGTATCTTCGATCCCACAAAGTTTTAATTTTTTTGTTTTTTTTTGCTATTTTTTCAGGACGGTCAAAGCTCTTTAACCTGACGGTAACGGCATAGAAGGTCATTTATATAAGTTAAACTAACGGCGGAGGGGCAAAACTGAGCATACCTAAAAATTAGGGGCAAAAGTGAGTAGTGGGTTCGAGTTAAGGGGCATAGATGTAAATGCTCCTTACATAAAATTCATCATTGTCATACTCATGATCTAATGCAGGCAAAGTAACAATGATATGGTTAGGGGCAAAACAATTCCCCGAAAACAATAAATCAATAATGAATAAATAGATACATGTTGTACTTAAAACCAACCATTCTTGTTGCCTGGCTCTAGGATTAAAGAGAGACCTTAAGGAGATGATCAGAGGGGGAAGCTGCACATCTACAACGACTTGTTAGGGAACACAACAAAATTATCTGATTCCATTGAGTTAAACAAGGATAGCGAGATCTGCAAAAATGTAGACAATATGTAGGCTTGTTATGCACTTATTATGGCGAGTATCAACCTCATATATTTTTTCTGGATCACCATCTGTTTAGTTAACGGACCATTAAAATGTCCTTTGAATTTCCTAGGCACCGCGGATAATCCCTTCCGAAGATGAAGACTTGCTTCCAAGTGAAGAAGCAAGGCTTGAATCTAGTGAATTTGGTTACATATTGTATGCGCACACAGCTTCATGCAATAATTCTATCGTAATTATCAAGCGGATAAAAGGGAAAAATAATACAACCCTATTTATTTATACTACCATACTACCTTCGTTCCTTTGGAGCAGGTATGATACTATGCAACAACATAATTTCCAAAGAAACAAGTGACCAACTTTGTTCGAAACAATAGCCCTTGAGTTCCTCTAAGATCCATAAGAAAAGTAGTCGCATAACTGAAATGAACAACCCACAAAGTTTTGACATCCAAATGCAAAAGGGGTGAGAGGGCAATCATAAAGAAACATAAGTTAAATTTAAAAGATAGCAATCTCATATCAGGATATGACTCTCGAGAGCATTGCCGCCAGTTAAAAGTGAACCATGCTTGAAACCTTTACTTTCAAAAACATTGCACCTACATGCAGCAAAAATCCATAAGTCAATGATCAATAAAGCAGTGTCCATGAGCGGGACAAACTAAAAAATGTAAGTGTATAATTAACCATACATCCAAATCATGTAATAACCCGCATTGGTCATTCTTCGGACATTTCTTCTTTCCTGAGTAGACAGAAACATAGAGAACAAAGTAGTTATCATATAAATTCCATAGATGTTGATTTAATTTGGAATGAAAAAAAGGCATATCAAAATTTAATAGCGTGGCAATGAAAATGAGAAGATGGACAGTCTAATATAATGCAATAACTGATACGGAAGAAACATCAATAGCTTAAATTGTATTTCTTGCAATAAAAATTTACTTGCTCACTTTTTCCTCAATTGAATCCCTAACCTGGACAATACTCTTATTTCTATGTGCCAGAAAAAATGGAATATCAAAGCTAAGTATATAAGAATCCCGGGTGAACAATTGCAACAAAGCACTAACCAGCGATAAATTTTAAGAAAATTCATTAACTGTGCAGGCAGCAGGCGTGTTACAATATAGAGAGATTGGAAAATGTCACCTCCAGTAATGTAGCGCAAAGGAGTGGAACGAAGCATGAATGAGCGGTTGTCTGTTCTTCTCCATGTACATGGATCAGCAGTAGAGGCCAAGTATATACTCCCTCTGCCCAGAATATAAGAATGTTTTTGACACTATGCTAGTGTTAAAAACGTTCTTATATTTTGGGATGGAGGGAGTACTTGACTGAACTCCACTCTTCGTGTACAAACAGCCATGTCGCCTTCTAGCCGCTGCAGCATGGGAGGACGGCTGGGTCGCGTGACCCTCCAGCTGGTGGATCCATGGTGGCTGACCATCGAGCTCGAGGCAGAGAAGCTTAGGGTAGCGGTGGCGAGATCCATGCCAGCCAACCGGGCGAAGAGAAGGTCGTCGGGGAGGGCCACATCGGCAAGGTCCGGTCACCCAACGACCTGCAGAGCAATGGTGATCTCCACGAGCTATAGGTCGACGGCGTGCTCCATGCCCTACGATGGGGTACGGTGACCATGGCGGTGGCCACAAATCCTCATGCTCGCCTCGATCTCCATGACACACCCCGAATGCCGAAGGCAGCAACGACCTCGACAAAATTGTGGCCTCCATCCGGCAGCAGCTCGTGGGTAGGAGGGCAGGCGGCGTCGCCTCGGATGGCGGCGGGGAGCAGCGTTGCTTTTGGATAGGTGGCTTCGCGAGGACAGCCGCGGCCCGCGGGGAAGCGCCCCGATCCAACCCTGCGCGTCGACGAGCACCTCCTCAGCCGCCGCCAAGCCTATCCTTCTCCTCCCTGATTCCCCAAGATGTGCCGCCGCCCCGGTCCTGTTGTTTCCGTATATTGTGCCATTTTTCCTCGTACCTAAACTGATGCGGGCAAGCGGATGGCAGAGTTTTCATCCGCCCTTTAAAATTGCTAAACGCATTTTTAATGAGGATTATTGTTGTCTTTATGGTTAGACCTAAATGAGTGGATTCGATCATGTGGCTCTAATTACTCCGGATTATTATGTGTACACTGTGCGGGGTGCAGTTAGAAAAGAAAATGTTTGCTTGTTTAATACTCCTTTCGTTCCTTGATATAAGGTGTATATATTTTTGAGAAAAAATCCAAAATATAAGGTGTATTGCGTTTCACCACTCGTTTAGATAGTTTTTTTAGGGATTTGATAACATTTCCTTATATAAGGCAAGCTTCTCTATTTTCTCATGTCAACTAGTCAGGTATAATCTCGTCCAAAACTTGTGAAATTTTCCGTCCACATATGTTCTTTAATTTTCATGTCAAAAACTATACACCCTATATTTAGGAACGGAGTAGATAGATATTACCCTAAAAAAAGTAGATAGATAGATAGATATAGATATAGAAAAAAGAAAAAAAGAAAAGAAGAAAAGAAGATTCTGGCTCATACCAAACGCGTTGTATCCTATGTGCCCATACCAGACGCGTTGCGTTGTAGTCTTTCTCCACCGGCAGTCTCTCAATCGTCTTGTGCTGTCATCCCACGCCACCGAACCCTAGATCCGCCGCCGCCCAACCGCAGAAAGTGAGGCCGATGCCGTGGCCCTCGGCTGCCGCCGGACACCAGGAATCACAGCCGATGCCGTCAGATCCGGGAGAGTGCAGGGGTCTGTTCTCGTGCTTGTTCAGCGAGTGCGACGCTCCCCCCTTGGACAAATCGAATTTGGACGCCGATCTCCTGGAGCTCCTCCTCGACTTGCACGAGGAGGCGTTCGGCCGGCTGCCTGTCCATGACATGCCGGTGGAAGCCGCCGACCAGTTGGCCGTATCCATGCGCGAAGGCGGCCTCTGCCTCGGCCTCCTCGACCCCGTCACCAACATCATCCTCAACACTGTCGCCCTCCTCCCGCGCGACTTCGGGGACATGGCAAAGCCCGACAGGAGGAGGTCCAAGAGGCTGGCCGCCGACAGGGTGCAACCCAGTGACTACAGCAGCTGGAACACCAGCTGGGTTTTGCCATCCTCCGGCAGGGTTACCTGTGGGCCGTCCACCCGCAGGGCTACATGGTACTCTATTGCTGGGGCGCCCCGCCAGGCTCTCATCAGATTCATGGTTGGCTACTTCGGATGCCTCAGCGAAGAACAGGCCACCCGCTACCTCCACTGGTCACGCGCCAATCTCGCCCTCGCAGTCCAGCTGGTCGAGCACGATCTACACGCTGCTGCTGTTTCACCACCCGACCCCACCTCTGAAAGGACACAAGCCGCCTTCAAGTACGCCGCAAGCCGTGGGCGGCGGCACCCTGCGCCTGATGACCTGGTGCGGCTCCAGGCGTCGCCCCTGCCCAAACAGTGCCTCCGCGACTCCGCCCCCTTGCTCGAGAAGGGAGGGCGCAAGATCACCGTCGATGATGTCATTGCCATCATGGATTTGCTGCGATACCAGGTCGGTGCCCCCTTGGATCTTCAGTTCAGCTTGCGGCCAAGCAGAAGAGAGCTACTTGTCTACTGCCGGGACCTCAAGGCTGATGAAGGGAGACTAGACATTTCCAACACCACAAGCTCCGATGGCTTCAAAATGTTCACCATAAATGTCGAGCGTCATGGAGACCACTTCGCGGCCCTGCGGTCTCCTCACGAGCACAGATCCATGATCTCATCCTGTTTGCAGAAGGTCGTGAAAACCGCCAAAGCACACTTCGGCTCTGCGGTCATGATCTGTTCTGGTGATGCCTGTGAATACACTGGGTCTCTCAGGATGAGGCTCCACGACATGATCCACGGCTTCTATCTCAAAGTCTTCGCCATGCTGCCCTCTACGTGGCTCCACCTCATCCCCCACATCCTATTCGCTGGCCACTGCTATGGCCCCATGGACCCTGTCTCCAACATCATCATCAACTCCATTTGCCACCACATACTGCGCCCGCTCCCATCGTCAGCTGACTGCAAAGTAGAGGTGTATGACATCCTCGACACCCTCTCTATGCTTCGTGTGGAGGTCCGTTCCTTGGAAGGCCTCATTGCCCTCGTCCGAGCAAGCTCCGAGTCCCAATGCTCGACGCAGTGGGCGATGGAGCACCTCTCCTGCAAACGCTGTGACCTGTCCCAGGAGACGCACACCTCGCTGCAGTTTACTGACGCAGCCGCAGCCGCTCGACACCCACAACATGCTGAGCTGGGATCATTCTTCGCTTCCCTGGCGCCCGACAGGCTCATTGACCTGCGGCTCTTGCTGGCCACTAGCGCCGATGGCAGGATCTCCTCTGAGTCTCTTGGGGAAATAATATCCACTCTCAAACAAAGTGCACTGCTGTTGGCGGCTCCCGTATCTCCCAATGCGGCTGAACTGTGCAACGAGGCTAAGGAGACTCTGCTACAAAAGAGGTCATGTTATAACGAGATGAAGTTATTCATCCGCGCTGAGCTTGCGCAAGTGCTGAAGAAATATGCCTTTGAGCATCCTCTGGTACATGGCTTTGTTTGTGTCCATTGTTTCTTTCTTGGGTACATACTACATTCTTAACATACCTCTTTCAGGTGCCTCATTTGACCTTTGCTGTTTCTTGTTTTAGGAACCAAAATATGAGCCAAGTGTTATCTGTGGTTTGGTTGGGAGAGGAGAGTGGCACAACAGTGGTGGCAGGAGGAAGAAGATAGCTCCATCCATCAGTTGGCCGAGCTCCGACGTCCTCACCTCAGGCTTGGCTTGGAGTGCTGACAATGAAGCATTCTACATGGTATGCATCCACATCCGCTTCATCTACTAGATGCTAAATCGAGTCAATGGACCAGTTGGCTAGAATTAGAAATTAACTGCGTGTATTTTGTGTTCGCGCCTCCGTGTATTTTGCTGGACGCTTAGTGTGTTCATCGCTGGGAGGAACTATCTCTAAATTACTTGTTATTATTGCAGTGTAGTAGCCAACGTGCGTGTGGACTAATGTTTAATTATGTGAGATTACCCCAAAATGTCTGATGCTATTAAGCTGCAAAACGCACCTTCGTAGATAGACTGAGAACCTGACAACCAACGTTTTTCCAGCATTTTATTTTCCCCAATGATGTCTTTCCGACTTTTTTTCCTGTGTCGGTGACAAATCTTGCCATGTGTTGGTTGTGCATGTAAAAAATAAAGGACCCCGATAACTGCCACACGTGTGGTGTATCGGGTGGTTGTGCCGCACGTCCTGTGTGGCACGGAGACGACCCCGCCCACACGACCGCGTCCGGGCGCGCGCAGCCACAGCCCGCACGTCCGGTGCAGCGCGATTGCCCCGCACGAGCACGTCCGGGCGAGCGAGCACGCGGCCCGCACGACCCGTCTCGGCCGTCGCCCCTCCCCACCTGCGAGCCACACGCCCTGCGTGTCAGTAACCACGCGTCCCGCCACGATTGGCATGGTCCGGACCCTCTTCAGTTGCCATGTTGCTCAACTGCAGTTGCCATGTTGCTGAACTACAATTGCCATGTCGGACAACTACAGTTGACATGGTTGCTCAACTGCAGTTGTCGTCTTAGGTCAAGTGCCGGATGCCATTTTTGGGCAACTGCAGTTGTTGCCATATCGGACAACTACAGTTATCATGATTTTGGAAAACTTTAAGAGTTGCCACCTACTAACACTGGACAGTTTCCATGTAGCACTAAAAAACATGGCAAAAAACATGTTGCGGGTAAAAAGAGAGTTGCCATCTGCTTACGAGCACGCTAGGGTAGTTGCCATGTATCCTGCAAAACACATGGCAACTGATGGCTTTTGGTGTGTGGGAGAGGAGACGGGAGGGCAGTTGCCATGTATCCTGCAAAACACATGGCAAACTGATGGCTTTTGGTGTGTGGGAGAGGAGACGGGAGGGCAGTTGTCATGTATCCTGCAAAACACATGGCAACTGATGGCTTTTGGTGTGTGGGAGAGGAGACGGGCATGTGGGTGACGGTGGTATCTTTAGAAGTTGCCACCTACTAACACTAGACAGTTGCCATGTAACGCTGCAAAACAGACGTGGCAACAATAACATGTTCGGGTAAAAAGACAGTTGCCATATGCTTACAATTACAAATAGGGCAGTTGCCATGTACCCTTCAAAAACATGGCAAATGACAGCTTAGGTGTGGGAGAGTGGGTGAATGGCAGTCGTGGGAGATGTGAAACAGGAGTGGTGCGTGGCGTGCGGGCGCGACAGCAGTTCCATCGCACGCCCCGACTGGAGAACGTTGGCCGCGGAGAGAAAACAGGCGTGTGGGCGAACTCCCCCACATGCCACACACACAAGTGGTCCTACGTGGCATATAAAATCAACCTTTTTATGCCAAGATTCGTGCAAAAGGCGTTGTACGGTGATGTAGGCGTGTGGGCGAGTTGGCTAACCTCCACACGTGTGGGCGTTAACATTTCCGAAAATAAAACCTCTACCCATGGACTCCTGTTGTGAAGTTTTAGAAGACGCCCGATACATTTTAGGGGGCTCATGTGTAAAATTTGTACTTGGTCTATTTGTATGTGACATCTACCAGTTTGAATTAAAAAATCATTAGTCATGGGACGTAAGGTGTCGATGGAGGTGGTGGGGGCAGCTAAAGTACCACGGGCGGCTCCGTTTGTCCCAATGTATGTACCAACGATGGCGTTAGGAAGGAAGCGCGCACATTGAGTGATACTGTTGTGTGGGCATCATGTACTGTTTTTATAATAGAAATACGAATCGAATACCAAGCCATGCCCAAATCATGAGGCACCTGTGTGGTCTAGATTGCAGGAGCATCTGGACCTGGGAGCCGAATTGCATTTCCAATTCTAACTTTTCTCTAAATCGAAAGATAAGACACATTTTAGTGTGTTTGTTCATTCATTGTAGTCCATATGTAGTTCATATTGATATATTCAAAACATGTTATATTGATGAATGGAGGGAGTATTATTTACACCTTCCATGCGATTTAATTTTTCTTTCACCCAAACAAATACTATTTTTTGGTGAAACAAATGCAGGTGAAAAACTATGTAGAATCAAACAACTGTGTTGATAATCATAATTATGTGTGGAGTTAAGACATGCGTTGCACGTGCAAACTTACTAGTATTATAAAAGTGCACATATCTTTTCTTTTGAGATGAAAAAATGCACATATCTTGGCGGGTGCTGCATCGGCAAGGAATATGGGCCAGCGACTTGAGGATCTGAATCGCGGGTTGGCCCATACATATCAGACGCGCGGGTGTGTCCCGTCTGCTGTTAACGCTACAGCCGCATGCATACATATACGTACATAACGTACCCATCGATCCTCGTCTTCCTCCCACAGACCCTGACGGCCACCGAACCGAGTCAGCAACCCTAATCGATCCTGCTGCCGGTCGAACCGCCGCATTAATAGATCCTGCCGCCGGCGGAATCGCCGCCTCATTCGATCGCAGTCGCAGCAGACGTGATGTCGCCCAACAAGGTCCAGCCGCCGGGTCCCGACCGCAGGGGGCTCTTCTCCTGCCTCTACGGCGGCAACTGCGACCAACCCCCTAGCTTCTGTTTCAAACGCGATCTCCTCGCGTCCATCCCTGACTTATACGAGGAGGCGTGCGACCGGCTGCCCGTCGACGACATGCCAGCCGAAGCCGCCGACCAACTGATCTCATCCATGGGCAAATACGGCCTCTGTCTCGGCCTCATGGACCCCGTCACCAACATCATCCTCAACACCATCGCCCACCTCCCGCAGGACTTCCGGGCAAACCCACCGCTTCCGCATGACTGTAAGAGGAGGAGGAGGTCCAAGAGGTTGGTTGGTGCGGCGCGGCCAAGGGATAGTTGGTCCAGCCACATTGGGCCAACATGCCGCAGGGATACCTGGCCCAGAGATGCCGCACCATCCTACCTGGCTCTCCGCAGGTTCATGGTGAGATACTTTGGATGCCTCAGTGAAGAACAGGCCACCCGGTACCTCCACTGGGCGGGCGCTGACCTGGCCCTGGCCGTCCTGCTCGTCAAGCATGATCTATACGCTGCTGAGCTTCAGCTCCCTGACCCCGCCACTGAAAGGACGCAAGCCGCCCTCATGTGCGCCGCAACCTGTGCATCGCACCCAGCGCCCGACGCCCTGGTGCGGCTCCACATGACGCCAGTTCCACTAGAGCGGCTCCACGCTGCCGCCCCGTTTCTCAGGCCAGGAGGGCCAAAGCTCACTGTCGACGACGTCAACACCCTCGTGGATCTACTGCAGTACCAGTGCAGTGCCCTCCTTGACCTCCAGGTGAAACTGCTGCCAGGAGGAAGAGAGGCCGTCGTGTACTGCCGGAACCTCAAGCCCGATGAAGGGAAGCTTGAGATTTGCAACAGCACGAGCTCCGTGGATGGATTCAATGTTGTAAGCATCATGGTCCAGCGTCATGGGGACCTCTTTGCGTCCCTGCGGTCTGATCCTCAAGACAAGAGGTCCATGATATCGACGCTTTTAGCCAAGGCCGCGAAAACCTCTCGAAGCCGTGGTTTGGTAGAGAGCTGCAATGGCGATGCATGTGAGTACACCAAGTCTCTCAGGATGAGGCTTCATGGTGTAATCCACATTTTCTATCTCAAAGTGTTCATCATGTTGCCCCCCCTCTACGGGGCTCATCCGCAACATATTGTAGGCTGGCCACTGCTATGGCCCCATGGACCCTGTCTCCAACATCATTGTCAACTCCATTTGGCACAGCATAGTGTACCCGCTACCCCTCTCTGAAATCAAAGAGTATCACATCATCGACACCCTATCTATGCTTCGAGTGGAGGTCCGTTCCCTGGAAGGCCTAATGGCCCTCGTCCGAGGAAACTCTGAGTCTGGCTGCTCGACACAAGGGGTGATGGAGCACCTCTCTCGCAAATGTTGTGACCTGTCCGAGGAGACGCACACCTTGCAGCAGTTTGCTGCCGCAGCCGCAACCGCTCAACACCCACAGCATGCTGCACTAGGGCTATTCCTCGCGTCCGTGACGCCCGATGTGCTGAATGACCTACGGCGCTTGCTGACCACCGACACCAATGGTGTGGTCTCCTGTGAATCTCTTGGCAAAATAGAGCACTTACTCCGACAAAAAGCAGTGACGTTGGATCCCAAACCTCCCAAGGTGGCCAAATTGTGCGTGGAGGCTAAGGAGACTCTGGTAAAAATGAAGTCATATTATAACAGAATGAAGTTATACCTTGGCTCTGAGCTTGAAAAGCTGCTGCGGAAATATGCCTCTGAGCATCCTCGGGTACGTGGCTTTGCTTTTATTCATCCTTGTATACATATCCATTACATCTCACTATCAGCTGCTTCATTTGACCTTGTTGTTGCTTGTTTTAGGAACCAAAATATGTGCTAAGTGTTATCTGTGGTGTGGTGGATGGTTCCAAATCCTTGGACAGGGAGTGCTACCACGTTAATTTTGTGGCTGCTTCCAAATCAGGGACTGCCGGTAACCAACTCTTCTTCGCCGAACTCAACTGGTTGTTTCCTGGTGAGCAGCCAAAACCAAATTTCTGCTGTCCTCTACCCCTGATATATACTGGTAAGTCCACATTCCTTCCAAGTAGCATGTGCAGCCATCTAGGTTTAAAACATTAGAGATTTTTTTTTCTGTTTCATTGAAAGATCCTTTTGATTTCCATTCAGGACTTTTCTTCTTTAAATCCTACGATGCTTGTTTGTTTCATCCAATCATAGAGATAGCTCCCATAAAGAATTACTTTTATAGGGGCACGGAGTGCACATTCAATGTCGTTTCACGATTCCTCGCATCCCTGACGCCCGATATGTTGAATGACCTACGACACTTGCTGACCACCGGCACCAATGGTGTGATCCCTCGTGAGTCGCTTGGTCAAATAAAGTACTTCCTCCGACAAAAAGTAATGGCCTTGGATCCCGAACCTCCCAAGGTGGCCGAATTATGCGAGGAGGCTAAGGGGACTCTGCTGAGAATGAAGTCATATTATAACAGAATGAAATTACACTTTTGCTCTAAGCTTGAACAACTGCTGCAGAAATATGCCTCTGAGCATCCTTTGGTATGTGGCTTTGTTTTTACAACAGTTTTAACATGGACTGTCTTACCTCCTCTTTTCACATGAGAGATAAGAGTATATAATAGATCTGAACCATTGGTTTCTTTAAGTGGTGGGTCTGAGTAACTCTTACCTTCTTTACCTTCTAAGTGAAAAGATGAGGTAAGAAAGACCAATTTCAAAAGTTTGCCTTGTTTTTGTTCATCCTTGTTTACTTGGTACATATTCTTTACATCTCACTATCAGCTGCTTCATTTGACCTTGCTGTTGCTTGTTACGTTTTAGGAACCACAATATGTGCTAAGTGTTATCTGTGGTGTGGTGGCTGGTTCTGAATCCTTAGACAGGGAGTGCTATCACGTTAATTTTGTGGCTGCTTCCAAATCAGGGATTGCTCGTAACCAACTCTTCTTCGCCGAACTCAATTATGCGTATCCTGGTGAGCAGGAAAAACCAAATTTCTGCTGTCCTCTACCCCTGATATATACTGGTAAGTCCACATTCCTTCCAAGTAGAACTGAAGGGGAAGCTGGTGAGCAGCCATTCAGGTTTAAAACATTAGAGGGAACTGCCCCCGCCCTTGTTTCTGTGTTTCATTGAAGATCCTTTTGATTTCCATTAAGGACTTTTCGTCTTTAATTCGTACGATGCATGTTTGTTTCATCCAACCATAGAGATAGCTCTCATAAAGAATAACTTATATAGGGGCACCGAGTACATTCAGTGACGTTTCATTATTCAGTATTATGCTCCTCGAAATTTAATCCGTCCACTGTTTTTCCATATATGAGATGATACATCAACTTAACGGCTATGTATGCACCGATTTTCAACAAACTTGTGAATCGACGACGAGGGCAAATCAGCGTTTATTTGTAATACTTAGTTTATGGCCATTCAGGTTTTGGGGTCAACATTATGAATTTTAGAAGCATGAAATACACCATCTCGTGAATAATAAATTTATAAGTAAACTGAAGAGTCCATTGAGAGGTTTTTAATTGTGGCAAACACGATGGCCCTGCAATTGTTTGGCCATATTCAAGTTCTTTTCTCCATTCTGGCCCCTTATCCATATCAGCAAGCATCTCCTCCTCTCCCTTGTTTTCTGCAGGCATATCCTCATCTCTCAGCATGCCTCTCGTTGACGACAGCAGGAATCTCCTACCCCTCACTGTCTGCCTACTATGTTTCACCAGATCAGATGACCTTAGCAGCAGGTCAACAAGCTTAGTATCTGAACCCAAATTGCAATGCATATTGCTCCCTTTTAAGTACCCAGAAAGTCACCCTTCGATAGCTACCCCATTTAAAATGTGTATTCTTCTGGATTTGCAACCCAGTTTACAGTTGTGCCGGGATGGGGATGCATGAGTTGAATCTGTAATCTAAACTCCTTCATGCAATAGAAGCCACAAAAATATGGAACAGAAGACAAGCGTAAGGACCTATCCGCACCAATCTCAGGTCCCATTTAGTCCGCTGAAACAGCCATGTCCTCATACTCATGTACTCCCTCCGTCCCATAATGTAAGACATTTTTTTGACACTACAGTAGAATCAAAAAACGTCTTACATTATGGGATGGAGGGAGTACAAAACTACAACATTTATATACACCTCTGAATCCGGGTACATATCATGTGCATAGGATATATTATAGCTTAGTACGGCTTCAATGCAGCAATTCTGACATAAATTAAACATTTATGTGCTCTTGCTGTTGATCGTGTGTAAAAAAGATTAACATCTTAAGGTTATTTTAGGATGCGCTTTCTCTACGATCCAAAGTGTACTTCTAACTTCTTTTTTCTTGTCAAGAACTGTTGTTCAGTACTATTGTCATGGTTTTCTATTGCACACCAATGGTCTGGTGAGTGAAACCAATCCAGATAGACATGGTTTGCCAAGCATTTGACTTTGGTTTTGGTGACAGGCCGCTGCTACTATGGAAAAGGAACAGCGAGGAAGATTGTGTATCCAGATTCAGCAGACTTTATTAAGAGTAATCATGATATTACCAGCTATGGAACGCGGCACACGGACGGAATGCTCGACGTGGATTTAATGTTCGATTTTAGGAGTGACGCGCAGTTTGCAGACGATATGAGGAAGTACTGTGAACGTCAAAAAGAGTTGTTGCAGGAGGGAGATGAGTATTAATTTCAACAACGAGAGGAACTAGTATTATAGGTCTTAACCTTATTAAGCCTGATGTAGAAATACTACTGTGTTAAGATCAAGCTTGCTGTATACTTTTGTATTCTGTATTCCATCTTGTCCGAACCTTCATTATTTTCTGCGATTCTGTGATCAGCTGAAAATTTGATTGGTCGATGGAGGTTCAGTTTATTTCTTTTCATCTGTAACAGGGTTTCTATCAAATTTGTTGGACGTGCGCCTGCCTAAAGAGTAGAAGTGTGGAAAACCCTGGCATTCTTAATTCAAAACTGATGGAGGTAGCCCTTCTCACCAAGTGGATTTGGAAACTTTCTCACAATGATTTGAGCCTTTGGGTAGGCTTACTTAAAGCCAAATATTTCCAGAAGGACACTTCTTTGGGTCCACTGAGCGTGGATCGACCTTCTGGAATGGGATGCAGGCGGTCAAACCGGCATTTGGGTTAGGAGCCCAATTCCACGTCCAAAATGGGAAATCCACGTGGTTCTGGCTGGACTTGGATGTGAAGCGAGCCCCTCTAGATGGAATTCCAACCCATTTAATTCTTCGATATTACCCTCAAAAAAAAATTTAATTCTTCGATATATGATTGGTTCTACGAGAAATTCTATTATATATGTATGACATGTACAGTATGTAGTAGCAGTGGAGGTGTTGTCATGTGAATCACTAAACCATAAACCCTAAAAAACAAAAATGAAAAATAATTAAATGAAAAACACAAAATAAAATAAAACCCTAAACCTCTAGTTCCGGTTGATGTCACCAACCAGGATTGAAGGGCCCCAGTCCCCGGCGCGCGCTGCCGGCCACGTGGAAGGGATTGAGTCCTGGATCATGTTCAAACGGGGCTAATGGGTGGGAGCCTTTAGTCCCGACTTATTAGTCCCAGTTGGTGAACCGGGACTAAAGGCCCTCACGAACCAGGATTAATGGCCGATCCTCTACTAGTGGTATATTCTCCCTCTCTTTTTTCCCTATTATCTGTCTGAAACCCACCACAACTACCCCACCTCTTATTAAATTATCAAATAAATTTGTGTTTTCGTTGGTAACAAAAAAACGTAAGGTTCTGTCGTCCTGGTCCAACTTCATGCATGTACTTTCTATCTCTCTCTCTCTCTCTCCACATTCTCATTGGTTTGCTCTCAAAACCGCCCTGACTGTCCACCTCTTATTGATTTATCAAATAAAATTTTGTTTTCTAGCTACTAAGTATTTATGCTTCTTTTGCGGGTGCACAGGCAATCCGCTCAAAAATATCTCACATGGTTCATGTGTGCTCACACCACTCCACTCCCCATTTTTTAAAAGACGAACTACTCAAATACTACTACTATTACTACTACTAGAATGCCCGTGCGTTAACGCTACGGGCTACAATGCATATAAATGATTAAAATAAATAATTAAGATTGTCTCTAAGGTTGAACCTCATTTCTCCCTCTTGTCTGGGCATGTTCGGACATCAAATGGGTGATCAACGCTCTTCCCAAAATCAAACCGTCTAGACAGTCCAGACTCCCCCAAAACCATTCCATTTATGGTGTAGAAATTTGGTTGCCCAGATTATTCGTCATACTATTTCCAACACACGGTCCAAGAAAAACACCACCCCATGCCAACCCTTCTTTTCTGTTCTTTTATTTTTTCTGCCGGACCCTCCCCTTCCCGCTCTGTTTCCCGTTGTAGTGGGATATTTCTCATTGGATCCCTCTTCTTTAAAACTGGATGACGCCCACCTCACCTTTGCCATGGCGCCCTCTTGCCTTCACACCGTACTTCCCCACGAACTGCCAAGGAGGAGTCCCCTGCCAATCGTCCCGCTCTACGCCTTGATCCCCTCTCACCGAGTTCGTGTCGATCCTCCACCACCATCAAGGGGGACAAGGCGTATGCCGCCCATGACACCTCACAAGCCAACAAGGCAGACCTGATGTCTCCTGGGCCATTGTCACGTTGTAACATACAGTTGAATGTCTTGCATACCAGGAAGCAAAAAATTTATGTTCGTTGTTGGGCATGCAATTGATACACCACCGTGTCCGTCATTAACTCTTAAAGCAACCAACCAATGCATTTACCCTTTTATCCTAACCAAAAAAAATTACATGACTTGATGAAAAAGAATATGAACCGCCCGCTCATGCAATTTACCGCAAAGCCATCTCTAATGAAATGCAATTTGTCACATTTTCTAAAGTAGGAAAATTATTGCACTTAGACAACCGTAACTGAACAGACGAACCCCAATCCCCATCCCGCTCACTCTGAACCCTTACTCTTATCACAATATCCAGTAACTCGTGTTCTTAGTGAGCTAGTGATCAACACCACCATGGCAGGCCAGCAGCAAAAAACAAGGGCGGCGACCGCCTTCCTATCTTAGTGATAGCACGTCCTGGTTCCATACTGGACCCACCCTTCATCCTGGGCTCTAGCACATCGTCGTCACCCTCATACATTGCTATGTAAAAATAATGCTATGAACAGAAATGTTTGCCCAAAGCACTTAAGAGATAAACCTAAAACTGCTTTTAGGTCACCAAATTTACCGATTATATGCTCCAATAAACCAAATGAAAGAGAGGGCATATCAAGTTCGAACCTTAAGTACAAATTTATTCTCCTCACTTTATATCCGATATACCTAAAACAGCTTTTAGGTCACCAAATTTACCAATTATATGCTCCAATAAACCAAATGAAAGAGAGGGCATATCAAGTTGGAACGTTGAGTTTCCCTTCAACGAAAGTTGGAGCCGTGAGCTAAATACGAGAACCTAAAGAGATAACATTCGAAATGTTTGAGGTACTGGGAAAACCATCTAAAACCTAATAAAAAATCTAGTTGAAATATAAATATTTGATTAATATTGCATGGATACAACCAACATTGCCACCGGAGAAAACAATTATTGACACCAAATTGTTCTAATCAAGAATGTGTATTGAACTTGACAGAATATGGTTTTTATGCATAGAGTGACAAGTTTTCACTATCACCCGCTTCTTATTGGAGCAAAAGGCCACAGCCCAGTTCCTCCTGAAAAATGAGACCAAGATGTGGCATTGATACATTTTATAGCCCAAAACATGGCAACAACGAGATGTGCAAGAACTAAAAATAAAGTGCTAAAAGCATGATTTACTAAGGATAACCGTTCATATATTGAAACATAGCTAAACAACAAGTAAATTCAAAACATGCTACCCCCGTGCCAAGAAAGAACTTCAGCATACAGAAAATTTGATGCATGGAGCTTCAAGCTTTACCAGCCGCCGATGTGTTCTTTAGTTCTGCACCGCTTCATTGCCACCTTGGAATGGTAGCTTCCGTCGTCTTCGCTGCCACGAAAAGACTCGAAATTGCTCCAACGCTAGAGTGATGTGTGTTGATTACAATGGCCATGAACAACATATCAACCAATCCTTCTAATTCATACATCTTGGCATAAAAACAAAACAGATTACCTCACTCAACTCCTAGAGGGATTCGAGTCATCATTGAAATCAGGAGGAAGAAGAAGACCATAGACCAGCAATCTGAGAAAGGAAATGGTCATGAGAAGAACAATGAAGATACTATTGTCACCTGAGCCGATTACATAATTGGGTAAAAAACTGATTGGACGAAACATATTTTTTTGTTAGGTTGGAAATCAGAAACATTGTGCCAATTTATAAAAGCCACAGAAAACATACTTGCTGATTCATTGGACAACATGAGAGCTCAAACTAAGTTGAAGTGGCTTCCTTTAAAAAAATCCAGTATTTATCATGAATTGTTCAGCAAAAATGAGAGTGCATGAATATAGGCTACTACAGTATATTATATATGCAACTGGTAATTCTCGTAAGTGAGAAAATACATCGCTTCCAAGAACGTGCTTACCTAACCTGATCTCAGCTATTTTCTTATGAGCTTTACAAATTTTACATACTGTGTTAGATATGTCTTTATGTTTTCAGGTTTTTAACTGAAAAACATGATACTATACAATTTGTCCTCACCCCGGGGTCAACGGTATGGTTATGGCTCACCCTTGGCGTGCTTCAGCGATGATCACCTTTGGGGTGCATTAAGGTGAAGGCCGTGCTGTCCGATGCCATGCTGTCACATGATCATGTAACTGTAATAAGAACTCCGGGTGATAGAAGATGCATGAAAACAATTGGTCAGTTCATCATATCCCCTGCCACCAGCTACAAAATATAACAATATCCACATGTTTTATATCCCCTGTCACCAACTACAACATGTGAAAATCTTGACAGATAACAAATTGGCAACTGAGCAACATCTATGCTGTCATGTAAACAATAATGACGAGGTTCAGTCAGAGTCAAGATGTAATTGTGTTGTACTGTAGCAGAAAAAGGACGTTCGCATGGCATTGCTACTGTGAAAAAAAACGGCATGCCAGCAACTCAATAGTACTAAGATATACCTCTTGGCCAGTTTAATGGAGGGCAGAACTCGAAAACAAAACAAAAGTAATTCAAGAGGGCATTGCTTAGCGCGTTTAGTAATTTTCTACTCACCTATACTCCCCAAACATTTTTCAAGACATTTTGTATCCCTTCCAGTTGAGTTGTTGAGATATCATATATAAATGTTTTCCAGATATAATAGTTCAGTTTGAAGCAGAAATCAAAAAAGATGTTTATGTGATAACCTGTAATAGATAGACTTCACGCTCAAAATACATGTGTGTATCTTCATTGCAATTTGGAGAAGTAGCTATCCAAACCAAGATGCTGCAATCTTAGAAAACCTCCAGGCACGAAGCACAAATCACTCTGATATTTTCTGCTCTGTTTGTGTATTTCATCCCCCCCTCTTGGTATACTTTGTTGTTGCAAGTTTTACGTGGTTGCTACGGGCTTCTAGCAAGAATCGTTCTTACCTATGCACAAAACCACAACGGTGATTAATGTTAGATAATAACGAGATAAAACGAGACACGAGAGACACGGATTTTTACGTGCACTAGTGCAGAACCGATCAATAGCACCGGTTCGTAAGGCCCTTTAGTGCCGGTTCCATAACCGGCACTAAAGTGTGGGCACTAAAGCCCCCCCCCCCCCTTTAGTACCGGTTCAGCACGAACCGGTGCTAAAGGGCAACCACGTGGCACGAGCCAGCTCCGGGGGCCGGGAGCCCTTTAGTACCGGTTGGTAACACCAACCGGTACTAAAAGGTTTGAGGGGTTTTTGGTTTTATGATTTTTTTTCTTTTAATTTTGTGTTTTCCATTTTAATTATTTTTCGTTTGCTGGTATTTTACGATACTACACATTGTACATGTTATGCATATATATATATATATATATATATATATATATATATATATATAGGGAAAATGCATCCTACCATCCGGTGGTAGTTACCCCATATGTCTCATATACTACCATGTGGTACTATATATACTACTTTATCATTTTAAATATATTCATATATTATATCTAAGATATATTTCAAAGCAAGTTACATGAAAAAATTGCATATGAACCCATAGTTTTTGTTATATTTGTGAAATACGTACATATTTATACGTAAAAAAGAGCATACTCAAAACATGGTATATACTACCTAAAAATTAGTATATATACTACCTAATCATTGTTATATACTACATACTACACGTACATACTCTTAATTTTGACAGATACTACATACAACATACAAAATGCAAGTGGTGGTAACTACCACTGCTTGTAGGAAACATTTGTCCTATATATATATATATATATATATATATATATATATATATAATTTCTAGTAGAACCAATCATATATATATCATCAATGTCTCACAAACCACCATATTAATTCACACATACACACATGTATAGCTATATACAATTTCTCCTACATATGCATGTTGCCTTCAGAGCCAGTGGCATTAGCCTAATTGGTGCCTTCGGAGCACGATGACAATTGGAAGTGGTTCATGGGGGCGGTAGCGGGTAATAGTATTCTCCCTTTGGATTTATGACCTGGTCGAGCAAAAATCCCGCTATTTCCTCTTGAAGTGCTTCTATGCGCTCCATTTCTAGGAGCTTGTCCCGCACCTCTTTGAACTGTTAAGAAGGAGATCAATATGCATGTGTATTAGTTGTGTGACTAGATATCGATAATGGTGTAAAAATTGTGAATAGTGTTCTGACAAGCGTACCCATTCCTGTCTTTGAGATCTGCTCCTTTCGGACGCCATCATGCGAATGTTCTCGCAAACGCAGAATGCACATAGATCAGTCCCCTACGCCTGCTTCAGGGCCTTTAGGAGAATGGAATTTGATCAGATAATAATTAATCAAGCATGATAATTAAAGAGATGGCAGCTAGCTAGCTAGCTAGTACTACTTAATTACTTACCTTGGGTCGAAACCATTTCAGCTTTTGTTTCCATTCGCCTTCCGTGACGCTGACGAACCTTGCCCAAGCCCTGCCCGCCGACAAAGAAAATGAATAAAGGGGTTATTAAATAGTTCATATCATGAAATGACGAACTAAATAGGCCGAGATATATAGTTAATAATGATTGAAATTACCTGTTGACTATCCCAAACAAGATGTTATAGTCAGTATTTGCTTTGAGTAGTGAGTCCGGTATTTCAACTGTTCCGGCGTCAACTTTAATGATACACAAGATCCAGTGAAATCTGCATGCACACATGTTTGCATGTCTTAATTAAGCGGGCATATGTGTAAGCAAAAACATGTAGCTAGCTAGTAGGCAAAAACAGAGAATTTGTAGTACAAGACAGTATGACTCACTGGAAGTTGTAAGGAAGCAGTATATCTTCATTGTATTTGAGGCGCTTCAAGAACTCTAGCATGCTGTCCTCTACCTGCTTTTCATGCTGTGGATTTATTTTCCATGTGTATTCATTAACGGTGTTTGGGTCAATGAACCCAATGTCATAGCGTCCACCTTTTCTCATTTCATACATCTTCATCCTGCATAATACCACAGAAAAGAATATAGTGAGGATAATTATAGGTAATGATTGATCAAAAGGATCATTACAGCTAGCTTGAGACTTAAATTACAGAAATAAATCACTTACAGACAATAGCAACTGACAATAGATTTGTCGAGTGCGTCTTGATTGTATAACAGAAACAGTTCAGAATACTCAACGGTCACAGCTTTCTGATGGTAGTAATGATCCTTCTTGACTTGCACCATGAGGGACTCTCAATTGGATCTCTTGGTAATGTCCATGTACCATTGATGCAATTCATACATTCTCGTTGGGAGCTTCTTGACCTCTTCTGGCTTGACCAAAGGTTCGCCCCGGACATATTTCCGTTTTATTTCCTTCTCTCTAAGCACAGGCATGGGCTCGATCTCGAGGAGTTGTCCAACAGTGATGTTGAGAATTTCAGCCTGCATTATATGCTCCTGGGTTATTACCACATCGCCCACCTCGGGAACGTAAACTGTTTGCCCACAATAATATTGGGCGCGCGTACTGTCACGTGTTGTTGGCACAACAAGCGGGGGGATCGATTGCGCCGCCTGTTCTCCCAGCTGGGCAACGATTTTCCCGCATTTTTTGACAGCTGCTTGTTGTTTGCTCGAGATCGAGCTCGCCTCCTTCTGTAGACGTGCTCGATTTAACTTCCTGATGTGGCGCTCATAGTCTGTGTCAACAGGCTTGGGAGCTGGTGGTTGAGCCATACGAATGAAGTGGTCAATCTTTTCCTCAGGCACTTTCTCCCTTGGCGGCGGTGGCGGTTTCGGTGCAAAATGGGCGTCCAATTCTGCCCGCACTATGGCATTGTTTTCCTCCTCGGTCTTGTCATAAGCCCTTTGAGGAAGAGGAGTGATGCTTGGACCATATTTATATCGCTTGACTCCGCCTGTACTTCCTGTACTACCTCGACTCGTACCGCTACACACCATAGCTGCGGGGTGTCTCTTCTGCGATTGCTGAGGCGGCGGAGACGGCTGACGTGGCTGAGTTGGACGAGGAGGAGTGGCCTGAAGCTGTGCCGTACTTGGAGGAAGAGTGGCCTGAAGTTGTGCCGGACTTGGAGGAGGAGTGGACGTCTGACGCTGTGTCGGACTTGGAGGAGGAGTGGCCTGACACTTTGCCGGACTTGGAGGAGGAGGAGTGGCCTCACACGTTGGTGGACTTGGAGGAGCGGGAGTCTGCTGACTCGGTGGCGGACTTCGACGAGGAGTCGGGTGACGTGGTGTTGGTGACCTTCGAAAGACGATGCAATCCTTTCTCCATAGGATGACACGATGTATGGCCTCTCCCAATATGTGCTCCTCGTCACCTCTAGGAATGTCAAGCTGTAGCCCCGAATATGGGTCCACCACCTCATTAACCAAGACATGAGCATAGCCCGCTGGAATCGGGTTGCAATGGAAGGTTGCTCGGGGGGATTTGTATAAGCAACGGCGTCCGCCACCTTCATGGATATGTTCTTCATTTTGAAGTGTAGCTCACAGTTAGTGTTCTCCATGATGTCATCCACGGGGTATCTATCCAGCATTGCGTCGCCCGGGGTGGAACCCACGCTGCTTCTCGGCATGGATGGGGCGGTGCTATCCAATGCTGGATCATCCGCTATCTGCTGCAGCTGCTGAGATGCACTTTGCTGGCTAAGTGAGTCGATCTGCTCCTGCTGCCACTGGAATTTGACTGCCAAGTCCGTGTGCTTTGATTCTAGGCCTTGAAGGCGTTCATAGTCCAGCTTCCTCTGCTCCTCCTCCATCTTCCTCTTCTTCTCCTCCGCAATCTTCTTTCTCGCACGGGTTCTGTAGTCAGCGTTCCAGTCCGAAAACCCCTCATACCACGGAATAGCGCCCTTGCCTCGTGTTCTTCCCGGGTGTTCAGGATTTCCCAGGGCACGCGTAAGCTCGTCGTTCTCTCTGTTGGGCTGGAACACCCCCGATCGAGCCTCTTCTATTGCAACAAGTATCGCATCATCGGCTCCGTTCAGACATGCCTTCGTCGAAACTTTGCCTGCCTTCGGGTCCAACTCCCCCCATGCGCATAGAACCAAGTCCTGCACCTCGGGGGCTAGCTCCTAGTAACCGGAGTGACACCTGCATTCTCCATCTCTTTCTCAAACTTATCCCACTTAGGCATTGCCACCGCGTAACCACCTGGCCCCAGCTTATGGAACTTATCCTTTTTTTCGGCATTCTTCTTGTTTATTCTCGACCGTTCCTTAGCTAATTCTGAATCCTTGAATTTCACGAAATCATTCCAATGATCACTTTGATTCTCTAGTGTTCCCTCGAATACTGGAGTCTTCCTTCCATCCTTGATGTACTTGTCCCATACACGATTCTTATGGTTCTTGAATGCAACCGCCATCTTCCTAAGAGCGGCGTCCTTGACTTTCTCCACATCTGCATCTGTGAAATGATCTGGTAGGATGAAATGTTCCATGAGAGTATCCCAAAGCAAACTTTTTTGTCTGTCGTCGACAAAAGTAACATTTGGACGTGGCTTTGCTGGCTCTCTCCATTCTTGAAGGGAGATCGGGAGTTGGTCCTTCACAAGAACTCTACACTGACGAACGAACTTGTCCGCAATCTTCTTAGGCACTAATGGTTCGCCATTAGGTCTGATTGCCTCGATATTGTACTTTACGCCCTCCTTCAACTTTTTGTTCGGGCCTCGTTTCGTCCTGTTGCCTGAAGATTTGCTCGATCCGGATGGCTGAAAGAAGAAAGATCGATTCGTTAATATATCTTCAACTCATTTAAAACATGTGATGATCACCAGATGCCTGCTTATATAAATATATATACCTCGCTGGTCTTTGTTGTTTCAAGATCAACATTTTCTTCGTCATCATCATAATCGTAGTTCATGACTTCATCAATTCGGTCGTCGCGATCGAATATCATATCACCCTCTCCGGTGTTGTTTAGAAATTTGGAGCCGTCATAATCTGTTTCATTCTGATCATCATCTGGCCCGCGAGGATGGCGTATCATATCGAACAGGGTCTGTTCTCCCTCTCTGCCGGTATTGTCCGCCATAGCTTTTATTTAACTAATCCAAAAGAAATATAAAACAATTTAGTATTCAAATTACATCGTCTCAAATAATAGATATAATCTCGAATACATCGTCTCAAATAATAGATATAATCTCGAATACATCGTCTCGAATAATAGATATAATCTCGAATACATCGTCTCGAATAATAGATATAATATCGAATACATCACTGGCTAGGTAGCTAATAAAGATCGAATACTACAGAAGAATCTAGGACACTCGCGGTTCCTGCGACGCGGGCGGTGGACACCCAAAGAGAAGGAACCCTCATAGGATCATAGCTGAAGTGAGATCCCTGAAGAAACTGCCAGGTATTGGAGAACCTGCCACCCTCTAACGCAACCATGTAGCGATGGACGTGCTCGTCCTCCTCCCTGACACGGCGACGTACCACCTCCGGCGGGGCCGGCTCCCTCCGCACCGAAACTGGCCCACGTGAACGCCACCAAACGAGATCAGGGTCGATGACGGGACCCAGGGCCGGGTTCCTCATCAAGCGGCGCGCCCCTCCAGGCAGCACCTCCCAGTGCCAGCCCAGCGAAGCCCAGTCCCGGACATGGGTCAGCCGGACGTCGTCGCGGACGTGTCAACGGTGAGGATGCGGGCCGGGCATCGTCGAGAACAAATACTAGCTATATGCCCGCAAAAAGTAACCTTTTTTTAATGATTGGATTTTGATAACTAAAAAACAGAAAAAAAATTATAACATTTCTATATATATAACTAACATTTGTATAACATTTCTAATATTTCTAGGACTAAAAAAAATAAAAATTTCTAACTTTTTTATAACTATTTCTATAACTAAAAAACATAAAAATTTCTAAAAATTCTAACTTTTTTATAACTATTTCTATAACTAAAAAATAGAAAAATTTCTAACAATTCTAACATTTCTAACTATTCTAACAATTCTAACATTTCTAACAATTCTAACATTTCTAACTATTCTAACAATTCTAACATTTCTAACAATTCTAACAATTCTAACATTTCTAACTATTTCTAAAAAACAGAAAAATTTCTAACAATTTCTAAAAAATAGAAAAATTTCTAACTATTTGTATAACTAAAAAACAAAAAATGTATGTGTGTGTGTGTGCGCGCGCTCACCGGCGAGGCGAGAGGCGACGGGTGGGCGGCGACGGGGGGCGCGCGGTGAAGGGGACATCGACGGGCGCGGCGACGACGGGGATGACGACGACGGGGACAGGGACGGGGCGGCAACGACGGGGACGGGGACGTACG
>NC_041388.1:9800673-9812045 GCF_002162155.2 Triticum dicoccoides
GGGGACGACGCGGGACGGGCCGGGACGGGGCGGTGGTGACGACGGGGACGATGGGGACGGGGACGACGGGGACGGGGCGGCGACGGGGGCGGCGACGAGGGATGGAGACGTACGGGGGCGGCGGGCGACGGTGCAGAGGAGAAGAACCAGATGAGAAACTGAAATTTTCGTAAGTGTTGTTTATATAGGAGGGGCCTTTAGTACCGGTTGGAGCCACCAACCGGTACTAAAGGCCTGTTTTGGCTAGGCCAAGCGGCGGGAAGCGACCCCCTTTAGTACTGGGTGGTGGCTCAAACCGGTACTAAAGGCCCCCCCTTTAGTACCGGTTGGTGCCACGACCCGGTACTAAAGGGGGTGCGCTGGCGCAGGTGCGGTGCGGCAAGTTTAGTCCCACCTCGCTAGCCGAGGGGCGACCGCACTTGTTTATAAACCCCCGTGTGGTAGCTCTCTCGAGCTCCTCTCCAAAGCAGGCCTACTGGGCCTACATGTTCTGTGCTGCCCTGTGGGCCTACTAGGCCTTTGCGGGCCTGCATCCTGGCCCAACAACAGGTTGGGTTTCTAGTCATATGCAGGCCGCTCTGGCCTAGGAGGCGGGTTTTTTATATTTTTTTGCTTTATTTATATTTGAGTTGTTTTTTTGTGTATTTAGAGTTTCTTTGTGAATATTTTTGCTTTAGGTACAAAAAATTACAAACTTTCTGTTAGTGCCCGTAGTTTTCAAATTTGAATAGTTTAAATTTTGAATTATTTGAAATTAGTGTGAATCACTAGTTTGTGAATAACTTAACTTTAAGAATTTGTTTGCACATAAAATTTCTTCGCATTTCAAATGCCAAAACACATAACTACCCTAATTATTACAGAGATTCCCTTCTGGGTGTGAAACACAAAAGAAAGTGATGATAGTGAAGCCGATCACATCCCAGATCTTTGGGTGTGAAACTTTTTCTTCGCGTGTGTCCCTTTGCGCCGTAACCATGGAAAATCTTCATCATTTAACGAGATGCTCGGGTCAATATTCACTATGAATGGAGCAATTTCATCAAACTTTTCATAATCTTCTGACTTGTCTGTCTTGTCATCCACTCCCACGATGTTTCTCTTCCCAGAAAGAACTATGTGCCGCTTTGGCTCATCGTATGATGCATTCGCTTCCTTATCTTTTCTTTTTCTTGGCTTGGTAGACATGTCCTTCACATAGAAAACCTGTGCCACATCATTGGCTAGGACGAATGGTTCGTCTGCATACGCAAGATTGTTGAGATCCACTGTTGTCATTCCGTACTGCGGGTCTTCCGTTACCCCGCCTCATGTCATATTGACCCATTTGCACCGAAACAAAGGGACCTTCAAACCACGTCGATAGTCAAGTTCCCATATGTCCTGTATATAACCATAATATGTTTCCTTTCCCGTCTTGGTTTCTGCATCAAAGCGGACACCACTATTTTGGTTGGTGCTCTTCTTATCTTGGGCGATCGTGTAAAATGTATTAACATTTATCTCGTACCCTTTGAAAGTCATTATATTCGAAGATGGTAACTGGGACAGCAAGTATAGGTCATCTTCAATAGAGGTGTCATGCATGGTACATGTCTGCAACTAGCTGGCGAAACTCCTGGTTTGTTCACGTGTAATCCAGTCATCAGACCGCTCCGGGTGTTTGGAGCGTAGCAAATTCTTGTGTTCATCCATATACGGAGCCACCAAGGCGGAATTCTATAGAACTGTGTAGTGTGCTTCAGTGAGAGAATGTCCGTCCATACATATTATTTGTTCCCCTCCTAGCATGCCTTTTCCATCCAGTCTGCCCTTATGTCGCGATTCAGGAACACCAATCGGCTTAAGGTCAGGAATAAAGTCAATACAAAACTCAATGACCTCCTCATTTTGGCCCTTGGAGATACTTCCTTCTGGCCTAGCACGGTTATGAACATATTTCTTTAAGACTCCCATGAACCTCTCAAAGGGGAACATATTGTGTAGAAATACAGGACCCAAAACGTTAATCTCTTCGCATAGGTGAACTAGGACGTGCGTCGTGATGTTGAAGAAGGATGGTGGGAACACCAACTCGAAACTGACAAGACATTGCACCAAATCATTCTCTAACCTTGGTATGATTTCTGGATCGATTACCTTCTGAGAGATTGCATTGAGAAATGCACATAGCTTCACAATGGCTAATCGAACGTTTTCCGGTAGAAGCCCCCTCAATGCAACCAGAAGCAGTTGTGTCATAATCACGTGGCAGTCATGAGACTTTACGTTCTGGAACTTTTTCTCTGCCATGTTTATTATTCCCTTTGTATTCGACGAGAAGCCAGATGGTACCTTAATACTGAGCAGGCATTCAAAGAAGATTTCCTTCTCTTCTTTGGTAAGAGCATAGCTTGCATGACCCTGATGTATGCCGTCTTTTCCGTGCATACGTTGCTGGTCCTCCCATGCCTCAGGTGTATCTTTTGTCTTCCCATACACGCCCAAGAAGCCAAGCAGGGTCACACAAAGATTCTTCGTCACGTGCATCACGTCGATTGCGAAGCGGACCTCTAGGCCTTCCCAATAGGGCAGGTCCCAAAATATAGATTTCTTCTTCCACATGGGTGCGCGTCCGTCAGCGTCATTCAGAACAGGTTGTCCACCAGGACCCTTTCCAAAGACCACCTTCAAATCCTTGACCATATCATGTACATCAACACCAGTACGGTGGCGAGGCTTCGTCCGGTGATTCGCCTCACCTTTGAAATGCTTGCCTTTCTTTCTTACGGGATGCCTGCTCGGAAGAAATCTACGATGTCCCAGGTACACATTCTTCTTACAATTAGCCAAATATATACTGTCAGTATCGTCCAAACAGTGCATGCATGCGCGGTATCCCTTGTTTGTCTGTCCTGAAAGGTTACTGAGAGCAGGCCAATCATTGATGGTCACGAACAACAACGCCTTTAGGTCACATTCTTCCCCCATGTGCTCATCCCACGCATGTACACCTGTTCCATTCCACAGTTGTAAGAGTTCTTCAACTAATGGCCTTAGGTACACATCAATGTCATTGTCGGGTTGCTTAGGGCCTTGGATGAGCACTGGCATCATAATGAACTTCCGCTTCATGCACAACCAAGGAGGAAGGTTATACAAACATAGAATCACAGCCCAGGTGCGATGGTTGCTGCTCTGCTCCCCAAAAGGATTAATGCCATTTGCGCTTAGACCAAACCATACGTTCCTTGCATCATCTGCAAACTCCTTCCCATACTTTCTATCGATTTTTCTCCACTGCGACCCGTCAGCGGGTACTCTCAACTTTCCGTCTTTCTTATGGTCTTCTCTGTGCCATCGCATCGCCTTGGCATGCTCTTTGTTTAGGAACAAACGTTTCAACCGTGGTATTATAGGAGCATACCACATCACCTTGGCAGGAATCTTCTTCCTGGGGCGCTCGCCCTCGACATCACCAGGGTCATCACGGGTGATCTTATAGCGCAATGCACCGCATACCGGGCAAGCGTTCAAATCCTCGTACTCACCGCGGTAGAGGATGCAATCATTAGGGCATGCATGTATCTTCTGCACCTCTAACCCTAGAGGGCAGACAGCCTTCTTTGCTTCGTACGTACTCTCGGGTAATTCGTTGTCCTTTGGAAGCATATTCTTTATCATTACCAGCAACTTTCCAAATCCCTTGTCAGATACAGCATTCTCTGCCTTCCATTGCAGCAATTCCAGTGTGGTGCCCAGCTTTTTCTTGTCACCTACGCAATTCGGGTACAACAATTTTTTGTGATCCTCTAACATGCGCTGCAACTTCTTCTTCTCCAAATCACTTGCGCAGTTTCTCTTTGCATCGGCAATGGCCCGACCTAGATCATCAACGGGCTCATCTGATGCCTCTTCTTCAGCTTCTTCCCGCATTGTCGGCTCAGCTTCTTCCCGCATTACCGGCTCATCTTCATCCCCCATTGTTGTATCATCGTATTCAGGGAACCCATGGCCAGGATAGCTGTCGTCGTCCTCTTCTTCTTCATTGTCTTCCATCATAACCCCTCTTTCTCCATGCTTGGTCCAAACATTATAGTGGGGCATGAAACCGAACCCAAACAGGTGGACGTGAATGGTTCTTGACGTAGAGTAATTGTGACCATTCTTATAGTCAGCACATGGACAAGGCATAAAACCATCTGCCCGCTTGTTTGCCTCAGCCGCAAGCAAAAAAGTATGCACGCCCTCAACGAACTGGGGAGACCATCGGTCATCGTACATCCATTGCCGGCTCATCTTCATTACACAACACCGAATAGAACAAATTAATACAAGTTCATACATAAAGTTCATACAACACTTAAATGCAACAAACAAATAACTCTCTAGCTAAAGCATTTAAATGCAACAACAAATGCGATCAAGATCACAACTAAGGTAACAATTGATCCAACAGCATAATGATACCAAGCCTCACTATCGATGGCATATTTTCTAATCTTTCTAATCTTCAAGCGCATTTTCTCCATCTTGATCTTGTGATCATCGACGACATCGGCAACATGCAACTCCAATTCCATCTTCTCCCCCTCAATTCTTTTCAATTTTTCTCTCAAGTACTCGTTTTCTCTTTCAACTAAATTTAACCTCTCGACAATAGGGTCGGTTGGAATTTCCAGTTCACATACCTCCTAGAAAAAATATCTATGTCAACTTGATGGGCATAATTTGTCATAAACACGAAATGCAACTAGTTTTAAAAGAGAATATATATACCACATCCGAATCATAACAAGGACGAGGGCCAACGGGGACGGATATCAAAACCATGGCACTATATGCATAACAAACAACGTACGGGTAAGATAATTATACGAGTAACTATATATCCAAATCACACAAACATCAATTTTATATAAAATTTCATGAACAAGAGGCTCACCACAAGGTGGTGCCGGTGACGGGACGGTGCGGGCAATCGACAGTGGTTACGACAGAGATTTAGAAGGCACTAAGTAAACCACACCTACATATGCAAACTAAGTGTTATTTTTGACCTCAAATTGCATATAAATCAAATACTAGCACATATATATGTTTCCTCCCAAATTACTAAACTCACAAATTAATCACTATATAAAGCATTGCAAGAGCTAATCTAGCAATGAGAGATGAAAGGACAAAGTTGCTAACCTTTGTGATCATTTGAATGGATGGGGGCCTTCAAATCTTGACAAATTTTGGGCAAAATGTGTGATGAGCTCGAGAGGAAGAGGGGAAGAACAGAGATGAGAGGGGAAAGGGGAAGAACAGAGCGAGCTCGGGTGGACGAAGGGTTTATGTAGGACGACCTTTAGTATTGGTTCGTGCCAAGAACCGGTAATAAAGGGGCTGGAGGGGCCCCAGTCTGACAACATCCTGCCACCACTCTCATTAGTACCGGTTTGTGGCACGAACCGGTGCTAAAGGTTCTCCATGAACCAGTACTAATGAAAGCGGCCCGGCTAGTCGTTGGAACCGGCACTAATATATACATTAGTGCTGGCTCAAATTCAAACCGGCACTAATGTGCTTCACGTTTGACCCTTTTTCTACTAGTGGTGGAAACCCTTGCGGGAGAAAACCACGGCCGCACGAAGGCGCAATCACTATGATGGAGGAGTATTACAAGCACGAGACGACAGACCGTCTTAGGTGCGACTACATGGAGTATATATGAGGGGCAACACATAGGAGTCCTTGTAGGACAAGTAAACGAGTTGTACTCATACGCGTCGGTACCAACGCAAAGGCCCACACCATATGTACTATGTCTAGTCCAATACAGTATAATTTGGATCACAATTTAACAATCTCCACCTTGATCCAAATTTCCTCCAGTAGTCAAAGAAAGTAAATAACTCCATCCAAATTAGCATAAACACCTTGTGCGTCAAAGTCCATAGGACTAGTGAGAAATACCAACTAAGCCTGAGCAAAGCTCAAACTTATTGGTCGGAACTGGCTTTGTCATCATATCAGCAGGATTATCATGAGTACTTATCTTGCATACCTTCAAATTGCCTTCAGCAACAACATCTCGAATATAATGAAATCTGACATCAATGTGCTTTGTCCTCTCATGATACATTGGATTCTTTGTAAGATATATGCCACTTTGACTGTCAGAAAATATGGTAGGGCAAGATGAATCTCCATAAAGCTCAGAATACAAACCTTTCAACCAGATAGCTTCTTTGCATGCCTCAGAAATAGCCATATACTCGGCATCAGTAGTAGTGGAACAAGGCACAATAGGCTGCAAAGTTGCTCTCCAACTCACAGCACATCCACCAATGGTGAAAACATAACCTGTGAGCGATCTTCTCTTATCCAAATCACCAGCAAAATCAGAATCAACAAAACCAACTAGTCCATCTCCAGTTTTCCTAAACTGTAAATAAGCATTAGAAGTACCACGCAGGTATCTGAAAATCCACTGAACTGCTCTCCAATGCTCTTTTCCAGGATTAGCCATGTATCTACTAACAACGCTCAATGCATATGATAAATCTGGACGAGAACAAACCATGGCATACATAAGTGAACCAACTGCACTCGAATATGGAACTCTAGACATGTACTCAATATCTGCATCTGACTTAGGACATAAAGCTGATGATAATTTGAAGTGTGCAGCTAACGGAGTACTCACCGGCTTGGCATTATGCATATTAAAACGATGAAGAACTTTATCAATATATCCCTTCTGACTTAGATATACTTTTCCAGAGGGTCTATCTCTGGATATTTCCATGCCAAGAATTTTCTTTGCTGCACCCAAATCCTTCATCTCAAATTCATTACTCAATTGCTTCTTTAGTTCATTAATCTCTGACATACTCTTTGCAGCAATTAGCATATCATCAACATAAAGGAGCAAATAAATAGTTGAACCATTGACAGTTTTCAAATAAGCACAACTATCATAATTAGACCTTTTGAAACCTTGAGAGAGCATAAAGGTGTCAAATCTCTTGTACCACTGTCTAGGGGATTGCTTCAATCCATACAGAGATTTCTTTAACTTACAGACAAGCTTTTCTTTTCCAGGAATAACAAAACCTTTAGGTTGTTCCATATAAATATCCTCTTCTAATTCTCCATGTAAAAATGCAGTTTTAACATCCAATTGTTCAAGCTCAAGACAATGCATGGCAACAATACTGAGTAAAGTGCGAATAGAGCTATGCTTCACAATAGGAGAAAAGACTTCGTTATAGTCAATACCTGGAATCTGACTGTAACCTTTAGCAACTAACCTTGCTTTATATCTTGTCTCATCTTTAGGAGAAACACCTTCTTTCCTCTTGAAAACCCACTTGCAACGAATAGGTTTCTTCTCTCTAGGTAATTTTACTAAATCCCAAGTGCCATTGTTTTTAAGTGATTCCATCTCATCATGCATAGCGGTCATCCACTTCTTACTATCACCAGAAATAATAGCCTCGAATTATGAAGAAGGTTCAACATTACGTTCATTTTCTTCTGCAACAGATAAAGCAAAAGAAACAATATTGCACTCTTCAATTAACCTGTCAGGTTTATTAATACCCCGCCTAACTCTGTCACGTGCAAGATTCCAACTGGGCGGAACAATAGGCTGATTTGGAGGGGGAGTGAACAGATCATCATTAACGACGGGTTCATCATGTGCATCAACAATTTCATTACCAGATGTATCACCTGAATCAATAACATGCTCCACTTGAACAGTAGGCTCCTGAACAATAGGCTGTTGTTCACTCTCAACAGGAACATTAGTAGATGAAACATCATGTAACATAGCAGATTCATTAAAGATAACGTTTCTGCTAATAACAATCTTCTGGGTTTCAGGATTCCATAATTTAAAACCTTTAACACCGGACTTATAACCAAGAAAGATACACTTAACAGACCTAGGCTCTAACTTTCCATTATCAACATGAGCATAAGCAGTGCAACCAAAAACTCTCAACTATGAATAATCAGCAGGTGAACCAGACCATACCTCAATTGGAGTTTTCTTATTAAGAGCAATAGATGGTGAATGGTTAATGAGATAACAAGCAGTGGAAGCGGCCTCGGCCCAAAAACGCCTATGCAAACCTGCATTGGACAACATGCAACGGGCTCTGGAAATAATGGTCCTGTTCATACACTCAGCAACACCGTTTTGTTGAGGAGTATAAGGAACGGTGTAGTGTCTGACAATGCCTTCAGACTTCCAACAATTCTTAAATTGCTTAGAACATAATTCCATACCATTATTAGTGCGAAGTATCTTTACCTTCTTTTCAGTCTGCCTTTCAATCATAATCTTCCACTCCTTCGGTTGTATGAGTCGAAGTGTTGAACTTCACCCTCTTGTGCTTGCCGAAGATACAATGCTCACAAAATTTCAATTTACCAGGTTCATATCCATCAAGAAGACCTCTCTTATTTAACTCTGCTAAACCAAGTTCACTCATATGTCCAAGACGCATATGCCAAAGGTTAGCAGCATCACAATCAGAATTCTTTGAAATAACTGGAGTAGCGTTACCTGAAACGATAGAACCTCGAAGGTAATAAAGACCATTGGTCAAACTTAAATCACCTTTCATCACAATAAGGGAACCTTTGGTGACTTTCAAAACACTATCTCCACCTGAATACTTGTACCCCTTTGCATCAAGGGCACTCACAGAGATAAGATTTCTCTTCATCTTCGGAATATATCGAACATCTGTCAAAGTTCTGATTGCACCATCAAACATCTTGATTTGAACGGAACCTATGCCTTCAATCTTGCATGGTGAATTATCAAAACCCAAAACGGAACCAGCAGAAGTAGTGGAATCAAAAGTATTAAACCAATCTCTATGTGGACACATATGAAAAGTGCATGCAGTGTCAAGTACCCACTCATCATTGGTCTCAGCACATCCAGCAATAACGACAAGAGCATCATCGGAACTATCATCACGAGCAACGTTAGCAGAATTTTCACCTTGTTTGTTACCTTTTCTCTTTTCCTTGTTTTGCAACTTGAAACACTCTGAGATGTCATGCCCGTCTCTCTTGCAATATCTGCAATATTTCTTGTCTCTGGATTGTGACCGGCCCCTGTAGCCATTTTTACTTTTGCCTCTGTTTCCATTATTGGAGTTCTTCTCCTTTGTCCTGCCACGGGCAGATAATCCCTCTGCTTGGGATGAACTTGAACCATCATGAGGCACCATTAGTTTCATCTTCTCCTTAGAGTTCAAAGCTTCATAAACTTCATTAAGCGTGAGAGTATCATGACTGTATAATATGGTGTCTCTAAAATTGGTATAAGAACTTGGCAGTGAGCAAAGTAACATTAAAGCAGTATCTTCCTCTTCATACTTAACCTCCATTGCAGCTAGATCAGATATGATCTCTTTGAATTCTGAAATATGATTCAAAACATTACCTCCCTCGGGTAACCTGTGCAGGAATAATTTTTGCTTCAGGTGCATCTTGCTGGTGAGATCCTTAGTCATGAAAATTCCTTCCAGCTTTAACCATAGAGCGGCGGCAGTTTTCTTGCTCAAAACTTCCTGCAAAATATTATTATGCAAATGGAGTTGAATTTGTGACAAAGCCTTACAATCAATTCTTTTCTCCTCATCAGTCCAATCCTGAATTCTATTCTTCCCAAAACTATCCAGTGCTTCATCATAGTCGGACTGTGCCAACAACGCCCGCATCTTGACTTGCCATAGGGTAAACCTTGTGTCACGGTCCAGCAGCGGAAGATCGTACTTCATGGAAGCCATGAGTAGATAAATCTGTGCACAAAGTAGTACAAGTCCGAAGTAGAACAATTCTTGACAGAATTAATATGCGTAACAAACGGAAATAGGATAGATAGCACCTGGTAGTATTTACGGGCAGGTGGACGTAGCAATCAAAGAAAAAAGCAATTGTAGCTCCACGTGATGAAGTACTGGCCAATTCACGTACAGTGTACCAGTACCACTCCAAACTAGCAATTTCCTTCGAACTTTTGCCTTCAAGTGGAGACGCAGCAACGTGAATACGGCGCTTGCAAATTAAACTTGCTCTTGGAGTCTCGGGCCTTCCGTCGGGTACGCGGAGCAGCAACGACAACGGCGTTGCAGACTTGACTTGGCCACGTACGGAGTTCCTGTCGGTCTCGGCTTCGTACGGCGACACACCAAAAATTGATCCGGCGTCGAATCGATGGATCGCGTGTCGCGTGCGGCGGCGCACACGCTGCAGCCCTAATCTCTTGATCTCAAATCTCGTATCTTCAACTTGGCTCTGATACCACTTGTTAGATAATAACGAGATAAAACGAGACACGAGAGACACAGATTTTTACGTGGAAACCCTTGCGGGAGAAAACCACGAACGCATGAAGGCGCAATCACTATGATGGAGGAGTATTACAAGCACGAGACGACAGACCGTCTTAGGTGCGACTACATGGAGTATATATGAGGGGCAACACATAGGAGTCCTTGTAGGACAAGTAAACGAGTTGTACTCGTATGCGTCGGTACCAACGCAAAGGCCCACACCGTATGTACTACATCTAGTCCAATACGGTATAATTTGGATCAATTTAACAATTACTTATCAAGTTTGCTGTTTAACCTTCAACAAGGACCGGCCGCAGTCAAATTCGATTCAACTAAACTAGGAGAAACAGATACCTGCCAGCCACCTTTATGCAAAACTATAGTTGCATGTCTGTCGGTGGAATCGGTCTCATGAACGAGGTCATTTAAGGTTGGTCCGGGCCACTTCATTCAACAATACCGCCGAATCAAAATAAGACATTGGTGGTAAGCAGTATGACGATCACCGCCCACAACGTACTCTTTGTGTTCTACTCGTGCATATCATCTACGCATAGACCTGGCTCATTATGCGACTATTGGGAACATAGCATGCAATTTCAAAACATTTCCTATGATCACGCAAGATCTATCTAGGAGATGCATAGCAACGAGAGGGGAGAGTGTGTCTACGTACCCTCGTAGACCGAAAGCGGAAGCATTTGACAATGCGGTTCATGTAGTCGAACTTCTTCTCGTTCCTACCGATCAAGCACCGAACGTACGGCACCTCCGAGTTCTGCACACGTTCAGCTCAATGACGTCCCTCGAACTCTTGATCCAGTAGAGCGTCGAGGAACTAGACGAGTTCTGTCGGCATGACGGCATGGTGAAGGTGATGGTGAAGTGATCCATGCAGGGCTTCGCTTAAGCACTACGAGAATATGACCGGGATTGTAAACTGTGGAGGGGGGCGCCGCACACGGCAAGGATTCAATGTTGTGTGTTCTAGCGGCGCCCCCCACATATATATAGGTGGGAGAGGGAGGGGAGCAG
>NC_041388.1:9812194-9857440 GCF_002162155.2 Triticum dicoccoides
CGGAGGGGGAGGCCGAATCCCTCCCCTTCCTTCTCTCTTCCCCTCCTTCCTTTCCCTCAGGTGCGGCCCATATGGGGGGCGCAGCAGCCCTGTTGGCTGCTGCGTTTCCCCTCTTGGCCCATTAGGCCCATATCTTTTGCCGGGGGTGCCCGGAACCCCTTCGAGTGACCCGATATGTACCCGGTACCCCCGGAACACTTCCGGTGTCCGAATACCATCGTCCTATATATCAATCTTTATCTCTCAACCATTTCGAGACTCCTCGTCATGTTTGTGATCTCATCCGGGACTCCAAACAACATTCGGTCACCAAATCACATAACTCATATAATACAAAATCGTCATCAGACGTTAAGCGTGCGGACTCTACGGGTTTGAGAACTATGTAGACATTACCGAGACACTTCTCCATTCAATAACCAATAGTGGAACCTGGGTGCTCATATTGGCTCCTACATATTCTACGAAGATCTTTATCGGTTGAACCGTTATGACAACATACGTTATTTCCTTTGTCATCGGTATGTTACTTGCCCGAGATTCGATCGTCGGTATCTTCATACCTAGTTCAATTGCGTTACTAGCAAGTCTCTTTACTCGTTCTGTAATGCATCATCCCGCAACTAACTCATTAGTCACTTTGCTTGCAAGGCTTCTTATGATGTGCATTACCGAGAGGGCCCAGAGATACCTCTCCGATACTCTGAGTGACAAATCCTAATCTTGATCTGTGCCAACCCAACAAATACCTTCGGAGATACCTGTAGAGCATCTTTATAATCACCCAGTTACATTGTGACGTTTGATAGCACACAAGGTATTCCTCTGGTATCTGGGAGTTGCATAATCTCATAGTCGAAGGAATATGTATTTGACATGAAGAAAGCAATAGCAATATACTGAACGATCAATACACTAAGCTAACGGATGGGTCTTGTCCATAACATCATTCTCCTAATGATGTGATCCCGTTCATCAAATGACAACACATGTCTATGGTTAGGAAACTTAACCATCTTTGACTAACGAGCTAGTCTAGTAGAGGCTTACTAGGGACATGGTGTTTCGTCTATGTATCCACACATGTATCAAGTTTTCGGTTAATACAATTATAGCATGAATAATAAACATTTATCATTATATAAGGAAATATATAAAATAAAAACTTTATTATATCCTCTAGGGCATATTTCCTTCAGTCTCTCACTTGCACTAGAGTCAATAATCTGGTTGACATCGCCATGTGATTTAACACCAATAGTTCACATCTTTATGTGATTAACACCCATAGTTCACATCGCTATGTGACCAACACCCAAAGGATTTACTAGAGTCGATAATCTAGTTCACATCGCTATGTGATTAGCACCCAAAGAGTACTAAGGTGTGATCATGTTCTTCTTGTGAGGGAAGTTTAGTCAACGGGTCTGCCACATTCAGATCTGTATGTATTTTGCAAATTTCTGTCTACAATGCTCTGGATGGAGCTATTCTAGCTAATTGCTCCCACATTCAATATGCATCTAGATTGAGACTTAGAGTCATCTAGATCAGTATCAAAGCTTGCATCGATGTAACTCTTTACGACGAACTCTTTATCACCTCCATAACCGAGAAACATTTCCTTAGTCCTCTTTAAGGTAACTAAGGAAAATTTTGACCGTTGTCAAGAGATCTATTCCTGGATCACTATTGTACCCCCTTGCCAAACTCATGGCAAGGTACACAACAGGTCTGGTACACAGCATGACATACTTTATAGAACCTATGGTTGAGGCATAGGGAATGATTTTCATTCTCTCATTATCTTATGCCGTGGTCGGGTTTTGAGTCTTTACTCAACTTCACACCTTACAATATAGGCAAGAACTCCTTCTTTGATTGATCCATTTTGAACTCCTTCAAAATCTTGTCAAGGTATGTACTCATTGGAAGTCTTATCGAGCATCTTGATCTATCTCTATAGATCTTGATGCCCAATATGTAAGCAGCTTCACCGAGGTTTTTCATTGAGAAGTTATTATTCAAATATCCTTTTATGCTATCCAGAAATTCTACATCATTTCCAATCAACAATATGTCACTCACATATAATATCAGAAATGTTACAGAGCTCCCACTCACTTTCTTGTAAATACAGGCTTCACCATAAGTCTGTATAAAATCATATGCTTTGATCACCTTATCAAAGCGTATATTCCAACTCCGAGAGGCTTGCACCAGTCCATAGATGGATCACTGGAGGTTGCACACTTTGTTAGCACCTTTAGGATCGACAAAACCTTTTTGTTGCATCATATACAACTCTTTAAGAAATCCATTAAGGATGGATTTTTGACATCCATTTGCCAGATTTCATAAAACGCGGCAATTGCTAACATGATTCAGACAGACTTAAGCATTGCTACGAGTGAGAAAATCTCATCGTAGTCAACACCTTGAACTTGTCGAAAACCTTTTGCGACAAGTCGATCTTTGTAGATAGTAATACTACCATCAGCTTCCGTCTTCCTCTAGAAGATCCATTTATTCTTGATGGCTTGCCGATCATTGGACAAGTCCACCAAAGTCCACACTTTGTTCTCATACATGGATCCTATCTCAGATTTCATGGCCTCAAGCCATCTGTCGGAATCTGGGCTCATCAGAGCTTCTTCATAGTTCATAGTTTTGCCTTGGTCTAGTAACATGACTACCAGGACAGGATTACCCTACCACTCTGGTGCGGATCATGCTCTGGTTGAGCTACGGAGTTTAGTAGTATTTTGATATGAAGTTTCATGATCATCATCATTAGCTTCCTCTCTAGTTGGTGTAGATATCACGGGAACAGTTTTCTCTGATGTACTACTTTCCAATTTGAGAGAAGGTACAATTACCTCATCAAGTTCTACTTTCCTCCCACCCACTTCTTTCGAGAGAAACTTCTTCTCTAGAAAGGACCCATACTTAGAAACAAAAATCTTGCCTTCAGGTCTGTGGTAGAAGGTGTACCCAATTGTTTCCTTAGGGTATCCTATGAGGACACACTTCTTCGGTTTGGGTTTGAGCTTATCAGGCTAAAGCCTTTTGACATAACTATCGCAACCCCAAACTTTAAGAAACAACAGCTTAGGTTTCTTGCCAAACCATAGTTCATATGGTGTCGTCTCAATGGATTTATACGGTGCCCTATTTAACATGAATGCAGTTGTCTCTAATGCATAACCCCAAAACGATAGTGGTAAATCAGTAAGAGACATCATAGATCGCACCATATCTAATAAAGTACGGTTACGACGTTCGGACACATCATTACGCTGTGGTGTTCCAGGTGGCGTGAGTTGTGAAACTATTCCACATTGTTTTAAATGAAGGCCAAACTCGTAACTCAAATATTCGCCTCCGCGATCAGCTCGTAGAAACTTTATTTTCTTGTTACGATGATTCTCCACTTCACTATGAAATTCTTTGAACTTGTGCTTCATTAAGTAGATATACCCATATCTGCTCAAATCATCTATGAAGGTTAGAAAATAACAATACATGCCATGTGCTTCAACACTTATCGGACCGCATATATCGATATGTATTATATCCAATAAATCATCAGCTCGCTCCATTGTTCCGGACAATGGAGTTTTAGTCATCTTGCCCATGAGGCATGGTTCACAAGTATCAAATGATTCATAATCAAGTGATTCCAAAAGTCCATCTGCATGGAGTTTCTTCATGCGTTTTATACCAATATGACCTAAACGGCAGTGCCACAAATATGTTGCACTATCATTATCAACTTTCCATCTTTTGGCATCAATACTATGAATATGTGTATCACTACGATCGAGATTCAGTAAACCATTCACATTGGGTGTATGACCATAGAAGGTTTTATTCAAGTAAATAGAACAACAATTATTCTCTGACTTAAATGAATAACCGTATTGCAATGAACATGATCTAATCATATTCATGCTCAATGCAAACACCAAATAACATTTATTTAGGTTCAACACTAATCCCAAAGGTAGAGGGAGTATGCGATGGTGATCTTATCAACCTTGGAATCACTTCCAACACATATCATCACCTCGCCCTTAACTAGTCTCCGTTCATTTTGCAACTCCTGTTTTGAGTTACTAATCTTAGAAACTGAACCGGTATAAAATACCCAGGGGTTGCTATGAACACTAGTAAAGTACACATCGATAACATATATATCAAATATACCTTTGTTCACTTTGCCATCCTTCTTATCCGCCAAGTTTTTAGGGCAGTTCCGCTTCTAGTGACCATTCCCTTTGCAGTAGAAGCACTCAGTTTTAGGCTTAGGTTCAGCTTTGGGCTTCTTCACAGGAGTGGCAACTTGCTTGCCATTCTTCTTGAAGTTCCCTTTCTTTCCCTTGCCCTTTTTCTTGAAACTAGTGGTCTTGTTAACCATCAACTTTTGATGCTCTTTCTTGATTTCTACCTTCGCTGATTTCAGCATTGTGAAGTGCTCGGGAACCATTTTCGTCATCCCTTGCGTATTATAGTTCATCACGAAGTTCTAGTAGCTTGGTAATAGTGACTAGAGAACTCTGTCAATTACTATGTTATCTGGAAGATTAACTCCCACTTGATTCAAGCGATTGTAGTACCCAAACATTCTGAGGACATGCTCATTGGCTGGGCTATTCTCCTCCATCTTGTAGGCAAAGTACTTGTCTGAGGTCTCATACCTCTTGACACGGGCATGAGTCTGAAATACCAATTTCAGCTCTGGGAACATCTCATATGCTCTGTGGCATTTAAAACGTCTTTGCAGCCCCGATTCTAAGCCGTAAAGCATGGCGCACTAAACTATCAAGTAGTCATCATTACGAGCTTGCAAAACATTCACAACGTCTGCATCTGCTCCTGTAATAGGTTTGTCACATAGCGGTGCATCAAAGACATAATTCTTCTGTGCAGTAATGAGGATAATCCTTAGATCACGGACCAAGTCCGGATCATTGCTACTATCATCTTTCAACTTATTTTTCTCCAGGAACATAAAAATATAGGGGAGCTACAACGCAAGCTATTGATCTACAACATAATTTGCAAATACTGTCAGGACTAAGTTCATGATAAATTAAAGTTCGATTAATAAAATTACTTAAGAACTCCCACTTAAATAGACATCCCTCAAGTCATCTAAGTGATACGTGATCCAAATCAACTAACCCATGTCCGATCATGACGTGAGATGGGGTAGTCATTAATGGTGAACATCTCTATGTTGATCATATCTACTATATGATTCACGTTCGACCTTTCGGTCTCCAGTGTTTCGAGGCCATGTCTGTACATGCTAGGCTCGTCAAGTCTAACCCAAATATTCCGCGTGTGTAAAACTGTCTTACACCTATTGTATGTGAACGTAGAGTCTATCACACCCGATCATCACGTGGTGTCTCGAAACGATGAACTTTCGCAACGTTCATACTCGGGGAGAACACTTATACCTTGAAATTTAGTGAAGGGGTCATCTTATAATGCTACCGTCGATCTAAGAAAAATAAGATGCATAAAAAATAAACATCACATGCAATCAAAAATATGGGACATGATATGGCCATCATCATCTTGTGCTTTTGATTTCCATCTCCAAAGCATCATCATGATCTCCATTGTCACCGTCTCGACACCTTGATCTCCATCGCCGTGTCGTGGTCGTCTCGCCAACTATTGCTTCTACAACTATCGCTAACGCATAGTGATAAAGTAAAGCAATTACATGGCATTTGCATTTCATACAATAAAGAGACAACCATAAGGGTCCTGCCGGTTGCCGATAACTTACAAAACATGATCATCCCATACAACAACATATATCACATCATGTCTTGACCATATCACATCACAACATGCCCTGCAAAAACAAGTTAGATGTCCTCGACTTTGTTGTTGCAAGTTTTATGTGGCTGCTGCGGGCTTCTAGCAATAACCGTTCTTACCTACGCACAAAACCACAACGGTGATTATCAAGTTTGTTGTTTTAACCTTCAACAAGGACCGACCACAGTCAAATTTGATTCAAGTAAAGTACCCGCTAGCCACCTTTATGCAAAACTAGTTGCATGTTTGTCAGTGGAACCGGTCTCATGAACGAGGTCATGTAAGGTTGGTTCGGGATGCTTCATCCAACAATACCGCCGAATCAAAATAAGACATTGGTGGTAAGCAGTATGACGATCACCGCCCACAACTCTTTGTGTTCTACTCGTGCATATCATCTACGCATAGACCTGGCTCATGATGCCACTATTGGGAACGTAGCATGCAATTTCAAAAAAATTCCTACGATCACGCAAGATCTATTGATGTCTACTACGCAACCTTCTTCTTGTAGATGTTGTTGGGCCTCCAAGTGCAGATGTTTGAAGGACAGTAGCAAATTTTATTCAAGTGGATGACCTAGGGTTTATCAATCCGTGGGAGGCGTAGGTTGAAGATGGTCTCTCTTAAACAACCCTGCAACCAAATAACAAAGAGTCTCTTGTGTCCCCAACACACCCAATACAATGGTAAATTGTATAGGTGCACTAGTTCGGCGAAGAGATGGTGATACAAGTGCAATATGGATAGTAGATATAGGTTTTTGTAATCTGAAAATATAAAAACAGCAAGGTAACTGAAGGTAAAAGTGAGCACAAACGGTATTGCAATAATTGGAAACAAGGCCTAGGGTTCATACTTTCACTAGTGCAAGTTCTCTCAACAATGATAATATAATTAGATCATATGACAATCCCTCAATATGCAACAAAGAGTCACTCCAAAGTCACCAAAAGCGGAGAACAAATGAAGAGATTATTGTAGGGTACGAAACCACCTCAAAGTTATTCTTTCTGATCGATCTATTGGGCTATTCCTATAAGTGTCACAAACAGCCCTAGAGTTTGTACTAAAATAACACCTTAAGACACACATCAACCAAAACCCTAATGTCACCTAGATACTCCAATGTCACCACAAGTATCCGCGGGTTTGATTATACGATATGCATCACACAATCTCAGATTCATCTATTCAAACCAACACAAAGAACTTCAAAGAGTGCCCCAAAGTTTCTATCGGAGAGTCAAGACAAAACGTGTGCCAACCCCTATGCATAAGTTGACAAGGTCACAAAACCCGCAAGTTGATCACCAAAACATACATCAAGTAGATCACGTGAATATCCCATTGTCACCACAGATAAGCACATGCAAGACATACATCAAGTGTTCTCAAATCCTTAAAGACTCAATCCGATAAGATAACTTGAAAGGAAAAACTCAATCCATTACAAGAGGTAGAGGGGGAGAAACATCATAAGATCCAACTATAATAGCAAAGCTCACGGTACATCAAGATCGTGCCAAATCAGGAACAAGAGAGAGAGAGAGAGAGAGAGAGAGAGAGAGAGAGATCAAACACATAGCTACTAGTACATACCCTCGGCCCCGAGGGTGAACTACTCCCTCCTCGTCATGGAGACCGCCGGGATGATGAAGATGGCCACCGGTGATGATTTCCCCCTCTGGCAGGGTGCCAGAACAGGGTCCGGATTGGGTTTTTGGTGGCTACAGAGGCTTGCGGTGGCAGAACTCCCGATCTTGGTTTCTTTTGGGGGTTTCTGTTTTTATAGGAATTTTTGGTGTTAGTTTCACGTCAACGGGGGTCCACGATGGGCCCACAAGGTCGGAGGGTGCGCCCAGGGGGGTAGGGCGCGCCCTCCACCTGTGTGGACGCCTCGTGGCTCTTCTATCCCAACTCTTTTGCTTCGGGTGCTTTTTCTGGTCCATAAAAAATCACTCTAAATTTTCAGTTCAATTGGACTCTGTTTGGTATTCTTTTCTGTAAAACTCAAAAACAAGGGAAAACAGAAACTGGCACTGGGCTCTAGGTTAATAGGCTAGTCCCAAATATCATATAAAATAGCATATAAATGCATATAAAACATCCAAAATAGATAATATAATAGCATGGAACAATAAAAAATTATAGATACGTTGGAGACGTATCAAGCATCCCCAAGCTTAACTCATGCTTGTCCTCGAGTAGGTAAATGATAAAACAGAATTTTTTATGCGGAATGCTACCTAACATATTCATCCATGTAATTCTATTTATTGTGGCATGAATGTTCAGATCCGTATGATTCAAAACAAAAGTTTGATATTGACATAAAAAAAATAATACTTCAAGCATACTAAAAAATAATTATGTCTTCTCAAAATAACATGCCAAAGAAAGCTTATCCCTACAAAATCATATAGTCTAGCTATGCTCCATCATCGTCACACAAAATACTCAAATCATGCACAACCCCGATGACAAGCCAAGCAATTGTTTCATACTTTTGACGTTCTCAAACCTTTTGAACTTTCACGCAATACATGAGCGTGAGCCATGGACATTGCACTATAGGTGGAATAGAGGTGGTTGTGGAGAAGACAACAGGAAGGAGATAGTCTCACATCAACTAGGCGTATCAACGGGCTATGGAGATGCCCATCAATAGATATTAATGTGAGTGAGTAGGGATTGCCATGCAACGGATGCACTAGAGTTATAAGTGTATGAAAGCTCAAAAAGAAACTATGTGGGTGTGCATCCAACTTGCTTGCTCATGATGACCTAGGGCAGGAAGCCCATCGTTGGAATATACAAGCCAAGTTCTATAATGAATAATTCCCACTAGTATATGAAAGTGACAACATAGGAGACTCTCTATCATGAAGATCATGGCGCTACTTTCAAGCACGAGTGTGGTAAAAGGATAGTAACATTGCCCCTTCTCTCTTTTTCTCTCTTTTTTGGCCTTCTCTTTTCTTTCTTTTTTGGCCTTGTCTCTTTTTTTTGGGCCTTCTCTCTTTTTTTTGGCCTTGTCTTTTTTCTTATTATTTTCTCACATGGGACAATGCTCTAATAATGATGATCATCACACTTTTATTTACTTACAACTCAAGAATTACAACTCCATACTTAGAACAAAATATGACTCTATGTGAATGCCTCCGGCGGTGTATCGGGATGTGCAATGAATCAAGAGTGACATGTATGAAAAATGATGGACGGTGGCTTTGCCACAAATATGATGTCAACTACATGATCATGCAAAGCAATATGACAATGATGATGCGTGTCATAATAAACTGAACGGTGGAAAGTTGCATGGCAATATATCTTGGAATGGCTATGGAAATGCCATGATATGTAGGTATGGTGGCTGTTTTGAGGAAGGTATATGGTGGCTGTTTTGAGGAAGGTAGTGGGTGTATGGTACCGGCGAAGGTTGCGCGGTACTAGAGAGGCTAGCAATGGTGGAAGGGTGAGAGTGCGTATAATCCATGGACTCAACATTAGTCATAAAGAACTAACATACTTATTGCAAAAATCTATTAGTCATCGAAACAAAGTACTACGTGCATGCTCCTAGGGGGATAGATTGGTAGGAAAAGACTATCGCTCGTCCCCGACCGCCACTCATAAGGAAGACAATCCAAAAATATCTCATGCTCCAACTTTGTTACATAACGGTTCACCATACGTGCAGGCTACGGGACTCACAAACCTTAACACAAGTATTTCTCAAATTCACACCTACTTCCCTAGCATGACTCTAATATCACCATCTTCATATCTCAAAACAATCATAAGGAATCAAACTTCTCATAGTATTCAATGCACTTTATATGAAAGTGTTTATTATATACCTTTTGGATGCCTATCATATTAGGACTAATTTTATAACCAAAGCAAATTACCATGCTGTTTAGAGACTCTCAAAATAATATAAGTGAAGCATGAGAGTTCAACAATTTCTAAAAAATAAAACTACTGTCGTGCTCTAAAAAGATACAAGTGAAGCACTAGAGCGAATGACAAACTACTCCAAAAGATATAAGTTAAGATCAACGAGTAGTCAAATAATTGTGTAACTATGTGAAGACTCTCACACCTAAGAATTTCTGACCTTGGGACATTATTCAAACAGCAAGCAAAACAAAATAAAATGACGCTCCAAGCAAAACACATATCATGCGGTGAATAAAAATATAGCCTCAAGTAAAGTAACCGATGAACGAAGACGAAAGAGGGGATGCCATCCGGGGCATCCCCAAGCTTAGATGCTTGGTTGTCCTTGAATATTACCTTGCGGTGCCTTGGGCATCCCCAAGCTTAGGCTCTTGTCACTCCTTATTCCATAGTCCATCGAAACTTCACCCAAAACTTGAAAACTTCACAACACAAAACTCAATAGAAAACTCGTAAGCTCCGTTAGTATAATAAAGCAAATCACAACTTAGGTACTGTCAAAGAAAATATTCATAATTGTTCTCAAACAATGCCTACTGGACCATATCATTTCTACAATTTATATTGACCAATATAAGCCATAGAATCTAGAAAACAAGCAAACTATGCATTGAAAACAGAATCTGTCAAAAACAGAACAGTCTGTAATAATTTGGAAACTTCATATACTTCTGTAACTCTAAAAATTCTCAAAAATTAGTAAAATCTAGAAAATTTGTATATCAATCATCTGTCAAACATGCAGATAAAAATCACATTCCAGTTAATTATAGAAATTTCTGAAGTGAGCGCAAAAGTTTCTGTTTTTGCACAGAATCAAGTCAACTCTCATCCACACTATCCCAAAGGCTTTGCTTGGCACTTTATTGAAACAAAAGCTATAAAACATGATTACTACAGTAGCATAATCATGGGAACACACAAAAACAGTAGGGGTAAATATTGGGTTGTCTCCCAACAAGCGCTTTTCTGTAATGCCTTTCTAGTTAGGCATGATGATTTTAATGATGCTCACAAAGAAGTAAAGAATTGAAACGCAAAGAGAGCATCATGAAGAATTTTACTATCACATTTAAGTCTAAACACACTTCCTATGCATAGGTATTTTGTGAGAAAACAACTTATGGGAACAAGAATCAACTAGCATAGGAAGGCAAAATAAGCATAACTTCAAGATTTTCAATACATAGAGAGGAAACTTGATATTATTGCAATTCCTACAAGCATATATTCCTCCCTCATAATAATTTTCAGTAGCATCATGAATGAATCCAACAATATAACCAGCACATAAATCATTATTTTCATGATCTACAAGAATAGAAATTTTGCTACTCTCCACATAAACAAATTTATTCTCATGAATAGTAGTCGGAGCAAACTCAACAAAATAACTATCATGTGGGGCATAATCCAATTGAAAATTAAAATCATGATTACAAGTTTCATGGTTATAATTTTTCTTTAGAGCATACATGTCATCACAATAATCATCATAGATAGCAACTTTGTTCTCATAATCAATTGGAACCTCTTTCGAAATAGTGGATTCATCACTAAATAAAGTCATGACCTCTCCAAATCCACTTCCATCAATATAATCATCATAAATAGGAGGTATGCATTCATCATAATAAATTTTATCATCCAAACTTGGGGGACTAAAAATATCATCTTCATCAAACATATCATCCCCAAGCTTGTGGCTTTGCATATCATTAGCATCAGGTATTCAAAGAATTCAAACTAACAACATTGCAATCATGCTCATCATTCAAAGATCTTATGCCAAACATTTTATTGCATTCTTCTTCTAACACTCTGGCACAATTATCGGAATCCTTATTTTCACGAAAGATAATATAAAGATGAAGCATATGTGGCAACCTCAATTCCATTTTTTTGTAATTTTCTTTTATAGACCAAACAAATTATAAAACAAGAAACTAAATGATTCGATTGCAAGATCTAAAGATATACCTTCAAGCTCTCACCTCCCCGAAAAGAGCTTCGTTGGCGGGATGTGAGTGCCGCTTACCTAGCCTCCCTGGCAACAGCGCCAGAAAAGAGCTTGATACCTACTACGCAACCTTCTTCTTGTTGACGTTGTTGGCCCTCCAAGTGCAGAGGTTTGTAGGATAGTAGCAAATTTCCCTCAAGTGGATGACCTAAGGTTTATCAATCTGTGGGAGGCGTCGGTTGAAGATGGTCTCTCTCAAACATCCCTGCAACCAAATAACAAAGTGTCTCTTGTGTCCCCAACACACCCAATACAATGGTAAATTGTATAGGTGCACTAGTTCAGCGAGGAGATGGTGATACAAGTGCAATATGGATAGTAGATATAGGTTTTTGTAATCTGAAAATATAAAAAAAGCAAGGTAACTAAAGGTAAAAGTGAGCACAAACGGTATTTCAATGCTTGGAAACAAGGTCTAGGGTTCATACTTTCAGTAGTGCAAGTTTCTCAACAATGATAACATAATTAGATCATATGACAATCCCTTAGCATGCAACAAAGAGTCACTCCAAAGTCACTAATAGCAGAGAACAAACGAAGAGAATATTATAGGGTACGAAACCACCTCAAAGTTATTCGTTCTGGTCGATCTATTGGGCAATTCGTAAGTGTCACAGATAGCCATAGAGTTCGTACTAAAATAACACCTTAAGACACACATCAACCAAAACCCTAATGTCACCTAGATACTCCAATGTCACCACAAGTATCCACGGGTTTGATTATACGATATGCATCACACAATCTCAGATTCATCTACTCAAACCAACACAAAGAACTTCAAAGAGTGCCCCAAATTTTCTACCGGAGAGTCAAGACAAAAACGTGTGCCAACCCCTATGCATAAGTTCACAAGGTCACAGAACCCGCAAGTTGATCACCAAAACATACATCAAGTAGATCACGTGAATATCCCATTGTCACCACAGATAAAAACATGCAAGACATACATCAAGTGTTCTCAAATCCTTAAAGACTCAATCCGATAAGATAAATTAAAAGGAAAAACTCAATCCATTACAAGAGGTAGAGGGGGAGAAACATCATAAGATCCAACTATAATAGCAAAGCTCGCGGTACATCAAGATCGTGCGAAATCAAGAACACGGGAGAAAGAGAGAGAGAGAGAGAGGAGAGAGATCAAACACATAGCTACTGGTACATACCCTCAGTCCCGAGGGTGAACTACTCCCTCCTCATCATGGAGACCGCCAGGATGATGAAGATGGCCACCGGTGATGATTTCCCCTCCGGCAGGGTGCCGGAACAGGGTCCAGATTGGTTCTTGGTGGCTACAGAGGCTTGCGGTGGCGGAACTCCCGATCTTGGTTTTTTTGGGTATTTCTGTATTTATAGGAATTGTTGGCGTTGGTTTCACGTCAAGGGGTCCATGATGGGTCCACAAGGTTGGAGGGTGCGCCCAAGGGGTAGGGCACGCCCTCCGCCCTTGTGGAGGCCTCGTGGCTCTTCTGGCCCAACTCTTTTGCTTCGGGGGCTTCTTCTGGTCCATAAAAAATCACCGTAAATTTTCAGCTCAATTGGACTTCGTTTGGTATTCCTTTTTTTGTAAAACTCAAAAACAAGGAAAAAAACAAAAACTGGCACTAGGCTCTAGGTTAATAGGTTAGTCCCAAAAATCATATAAAATAGCATATAAATGCATATAAAACATCCAAAACAGATAATATAATAGCATGGAACAATAAAAAAATATAGATATGTTGGAGATGTATTATCTGTCTAGGAGATGCATAGCAACGAGAGGGGAGAGTGTGTCTACATACCCTCGTAGACCGAAAGCTGAAGTATTTGACAACGCGGTTGATGTAGTCGAACTTCTTCTCGTTGCGACCGATCAAGCACCGGACGTACGGCACCTCCGAGTTCTGCACACGTTCAGCTCGATGGCGTCCCTCGAACTCTTGATCCAGTAGAGAGTCAAGGAAGTAGATGAGTTCCACAGCACGACGACGTGGTGACGGTGATGGTGAAGTGATCCGCGCAGGGCTTCCCTAAGCACTACGAGAATATGACCGGGGTTGTAAACTATGGAGGGGGTGCGCCGCACACGACTAGGATTCAATGTTGTGTGTTCTAGCAGTGCCCCCCCCCCCCCACACACATATATATAGGTGGGAGAGGGAGGGGAGCAGGAAGGGGCGCCCCAAGTAGGAGGAATCCTACTTGGGCGCCTCCCCCCAATTCTTTTTACAATATGGGTAAACATAAGATGGCGGCTTAATAGTATTGAGCACCAAAAACATGCACGATGGCATGACAACACGGTTCTTTTTACCCTATTACATGACTCCCCGAGTCCAAATGGTTAATATTGTTCTTGAGCAGATCACAGGTATGAACCGCCTGGCGGGTTCATTTTCCTGTTGGCCTGAAGCGTCCAGGTCAGCCCTCTCCACTTTTTCACCCTGCTCCCTTTCCTGGAAGGTTGATGATGACCAGTCAATGCCATTCAAAGCTTCAAATTCAGCTTCATCATCAATTAGTCTGGCCGGGTCAACTTCACGGGCAAAGGTATGCTTATGGGGTGGGGGGATCAAGCTGGTCACTTTATAATGTGGCGTGGGAATTCTCCGGTTCTCCACGTCATAACCCGGCTAATACTTGGTGAGATCTGCATCGTCAGCTATCAGGGTGGCCACAAGGCGTATCTCCTTCACACAATTGGCGAAATCTTTATGTTCAAAGGGAGTGCCATCATCCTTAAGACTTGGGTAACCAATGGCGATGTCGCCTGGGTCTAATTCCGGTAGCCAAGCTTTCGCCCGGCTTAAGGCAGCCATGACTCCGGCTGTTGCAGACGATCACATTAGTTCATTGACCCACTGGGGCAGCACAGAAAGATTCTTTAGTACATCTGCCAAGAGTGTGGGAACTTCATTTGACAGGGCCACTGTGGCTAAGGAACGCTGAGATCCGGTGTACAGTTGTTCCACCAGCGTATAAACCGCTTTCAGCTTTATCAACATGTCTCAGTTAAGATTTGACTCCTGGGGCCTACATTACAATGTCAGGTGAGTAAATGACAATTTATATGCTCATTAGAAAGATTCAAATATTTAACACTTGCAGGTAACTTACCAAAGATTGCTGAGACCATCTGAGATATACGGCGTTTTAAGCCGGATAATTCGGCGGTCGCCTCTGCAAGAGCCGCCTCTGCTTTCTCAGCCCGATTGGATAAGGCGATCTTTTCGTCAGCCCAGGCCTTTTTCTCCACTTCAAAGCCTTTTTTTAGTTTTTCTTGTTCAGATACACTGAATTCGAATTTGGAGTTGGCTCTTTGGGTTTCAGTCTCCTGTGCTTCTAGGCGGTTCTTCAAATCAGATATTTCTGATTCAAGTTTACTAGTGGTGGCCTGTACAAATGCCGGGTCAAAATCAGGATTATCATGATGCAATATTAAGTCCCAAGCCTTTTGCAAGCAACAACACTTGGCACTTGGGGGCTAATGTATACTGAAGAATTTTGCTTAAAGTGGCGGTTCATGACAGTAGGTCCCAAGAACTTTGCAAGCAAGAATATTTGGCACTTGGGGGCTAATGCATATTGCTGTTTTTTACAAATATTTTATCCAATTCAAGCATGATAAGGACCGGCTCAAACATGCTATTTAAGCCGGCCCTTGGGAGCTATGGAATAAGCCGGATTTCTTACATAACTTGTCTAGATATATTACTAATGTTATCAAGCTTGTTTCTATGTCTACAGCATATTTCATCATAAGCAATAGACTTGGGGGCTGGCATAGTAAGGATAAATGAGTACAGCGAAAGGATTGTACCTCAAATTTCTGGTGCATATGCTTCACCATGTCAATTTCCATGTCACGGCTGCTGTGCACTTGGCTCATATAGCCAGAAAAATATTTCTCCGATACTCATGTGAGCATAATCAGCGACATGAAGCTTAGCCTTGTGGTGTTCCAGAAATTCCTCCTTGGCGGAACACTTGGCCAGCACGGTTGGCCTCCCTGGCTCAGCAAAGCCGGTCTTGGTGATTTCGACGTCACGGTCTTGAGGATCATCCGTTTTGGCCGGGCTAGGGACTTCCGGGTTTTCAGAACCATCAACAGCTTGATCGGCATGAGAATCAGCAGTTGGCGTTGGAACATCATGAGCTGGCTCAGGCGGCGGCTCATGAGTGGAGGCTTCAGGTACGGTCGTTCCAAGTTCCAGCTCATTTAAGATCGGCTCTTCGGCCGGCTTGTTCTTCTTTGCCCTTTTGCTGGGCTTTGCTTTTCCACTACATAAGATCAAAAGGTCAGTGCAAATACAACAAATTGAAATGAACACAGGATAAGCAGGTTATCATTACCCTGGAGCGGTTTTAAAAGCCGGTAAATTGGACTGCATTGACTCGCCAGAGGAAGGTGAAGTTTTCTGATAATTTGAGTTAGAAGAATTGAGTGGTTGAGGAATGAGACCCGCCAAAGGGTAAAAGAGATTTAAATCGGAGGTGGCCTCATTCCGACGCTTCTTTGGTGCATTGGGTAAGACGGAGGAGAGTTCCGCATCTTTGCTGGTTCGGGTCGGCCTCCGACTCTCATGACTCTGTCGCTTCAGAAGAAATTGAGGATCGTGATAAGCTAAGGGATGTGAAAATCTTACTTTCTGGGTTACTCTTCGGATTTTCTGTCTTTGCAAAGGCTCGGAGTTGGAGAAAATGATAGTTACCTCTTCAGCTTTTCCATGACTGGTTCCCCTATCCTCCTGCTGATAACCAGTGTCAATAAGGTGGTTAAAAAAGGAGCCAAGAGAGTCAAGGGCTACCTCTGACTCAGAAGACTCCTCTAGCCGAAGCAAGTCAGAGGCGGTGGCTTTCTTGTCCTTCTTCTTCGCAGCCTTTTTTCTGGCGGCTTTCTTGGCCTTCCTGGCCCTTTTTGCAGCTTCGTGATCATATTTGACTTTCCAGAATTTGTCACCAGCCTATGAAAGTTAGCAAAGGTATGAGTATAGATAAAACGTCAAAAAGTTGAAAGTAATTTATTCAGATAGGTGGCTTGCCGCTGGGGCCGGATCAGACTCGCAGAAGGGGTTTAAGCCCACCTTACTACAATCTGCTAAGCTCTCATTCAAAAGCGACTTCATCATATCATTGATGACATCTTCAGGCAAATCATTAGGGTTGTGCCACAGTGGATCATTTTTCTTGCCTGTGTAGGTGCACATCAGGCCGGGGCGGCGGCTCAATGGAATAACCCGCCAGGCGAGCCAAACCCGGACTAAGTCGATGCCATTTAGCCCATTCCCCAGAAGAGCCTTGATCTTAACCAGGGTGGGGGCGAGTGTCTTGCATTCAACGGGTGTTATTTTGTCAGGTAGTGGATGATTGGACTCCAGGCGCAGAGCGCGAAAGCCGGGCAGAGGATTTTCATCAACTGGAGAAGTATCTTGACAATAGAACCATGTCTGATTCCAGTCTTTGGGATGACTCTGCGGGTTGTCATAAGGAAAAATTGCGTCCCTCCGGCGTGGGATTGAGACACCACCAAGTTCCAAGCTTGGGCCGTTGGCACACTCATTCTAGTGGTTCAAGTAAAATAACCCTCGGAAGAGTAGTATGTTGGGTTCTTCTCCAAGATATACTTCACTGAACACTTGAAAATTGCAAATATTAGACATGGAAATGGGTCCGATGTCTTGAGGATGGAGGTCAAAGAAGTGCAGGATGTCTCTGAAATTTTTTGAGCTGGGTGGTGAAAAACCCCGGTTCATGTGATCCGTGAAAAAGATAACTTCCCCCGCTTTGGGCTGAGGAATTTCTTCTTCTGGGTTAGGAGCACGATAAGACATGACTTCCTTCTTCGGCAGATAGCTGGTCTTTACAAAGTCATCCAGCGTACTGTCTGTGACGATGGATTAAACCCAGTTGCATGAAGTGGGTGTTTTCAATGCCATTATGATGAAAGCCTAAGAAAGAGTAAAAATTTCCGGTTCAAATTTAAAGCCGGAGTAAAACATTACAGTGCATATTCAAGATGGCGGCTTATAAAGGGGCCTAATGGTATAAGGATAATTATGTCAGATTATCTAAGCCGCCATGAGCTCCATAAGCAGTTAAGTTATTTAAACCGCCATGGGTGGTCAAGATTATCAATTGAGCATTGCCTTTTTTAAGCCGGTGATAAGAGTCGCCATGACTAGCTGAATCTAACAAATACAATTTTTGTCTAAGTGTTGCATAAACAAGTTTCACAGGTTGCAACTATTATTTTGGATCAAACGACTGTTCAGAAAAGAAAATATTCTAGACCTAAAAACGTGGTACAGATAAGTTTGTGAGTTCTAATGAGGCCTCTTTGCAAGCAAAAGGGATCTGCTAGTATCAAAAATGGACGTGAAACAACTACCGCATGAGTTCCATACTACTTTTGGATCAAATAAGGCTGCAGTGAAAGAACTACAAAGAAACCGTGATGAACCACGAAGAACACAGAAAAACTTGCAAACCCTAATGCAGATCTGAGGTGCGGAAAGGAGAAGACTTACAGCTGCAGATTTACTTCGGAGGGTCGCCGCCATTCTCTGGATCGGCTCAGGTTGATGCAGCGCCCGAGGTCGAAGAAGACGAGGTGCTCTGCGGCGGCGGCGGAGCTCGAGCGGCAGTAGGGTTGCGAGAGGAAGAAGATGAGGAAAGGGGAGAATGAGAGAAGACCTGGTCGTGCTTATTTATAAGGGAAGACTGATAAGTGGGCACGAAAAACGAGGAGGCCAAAAATATAGTTATCCAGATGCAAGGACGCCTCAATTTTCGGGATGGACATTAAGATAAATATCTATTGAGATATGTTGAAGAAAATGTGCATTAATGGCAGATGACGTCATGGCGGGTTATCACAAATCTGAAGGATGACGTCGTGGCGGATTACAAATTCTCGCACAATGAAGAACGGAAGATTTTTTATTGAAGATTGACATTAACCAGTTCAAATCAATCTGGGGCCTAATGTTGGGGATGTAATTATTAGGTATGACCCGCCCAAGAGGGGCCGGGTTATACCTATGGCAATTCATGAAGCCCAAGACAGCTCTGGAGATGGCGGTTCACTTAAGGGCCCAAGGCCCAAAGGCGATTCAAAGCATGTAGAGATAAACCAGCATATGTATGTAACTTATATTGCAAGGCAGGATAGTTAGAGACCGAGCCGGACACTGTTTATGAGTCGGCCGGGACTCTGTGAACCGCCTCGGGCGTCAACCTCTGTATATAAAGGGACGACCCGGCGGCGATTCAGGGCAAGTAACATCAAATCGAGAGCTAGGTCAAGCGGATTCGCTCCCTGGTTATCGAGACATAAGCAATCCCACTCAAAACTGGATCATAGGCTTTTACCTTCACCGTAAGGGGCCAAACCAGTATAAACCTCGGGTCCGTTGTCCCATTTTAACCCCTTTAAGCTTACTAGTTGCGATGGCTCCACGACTAAGTCCTTTCACTAGGGCATCTGTCGTGACAATTCCACGACACCCCCCTTCCATAAGTACCGGAGGGGGAAGGAAAGAGGAGGGATGAGGGAAGGAAGGGGGAGGTCGAATCCCTCCCCTTCCTTCTCTCTTCCCCTCCTTCCTTTCCCTCAGGTGCGGCCCATATGGGAGGCGCCCCAAGTGGGGCCGAATCCAACTTGGGCTCCTGCCCCTAGCCGCCCCCCGCCCCCCTTCCTTGTTTGCCTGTGGGGGAAGGTAGGAGGAGGTCCCCCCCTTTCCTTCCATAGGGCCGGCGGCCAAGGGAGAGGGCACGCCAGCCCCCTTGTGGGCTGGTTGATAACCCACAAGTATAGGGGATCGCAACAGTTTTCGAGGGTAGAGTATTCAACCCAAATTTATTGATTCAACACAAGGCGAGCCAAAGAATATTCTCAAGTATTAGCAGTTGAGTTGTCAATTCAACCACACCTGGATAACTTAATATCTGCAGCAAAGTATTTAATAGCAAAGTAGTATGGGAGTAACGGTAACGGTGACAATGGTAATAGTAACAGTATTGTAGCAATTGTAACAGTGGCAACGGAAAAGTAAATAAGCAAAGAATGGTATGTAAAAAGCTCGTAGGCATTGGATCTGTGATGGATAATTAGGTCGGATGTGGTTCATCATATAACAGTTATAACATAGGGTGACACAGAACTAGCTCCAATTCATCAATGTAATGTAGGCATGTATTCCGAATATAGTCATACATGCTTATGGAAAAGAACTTGCATGACATCTTTTATCCTACGCTCCCGTAGCAGCGGGGTCCTATTGGAAACTAAGGGATATTAAGGCCTCCTTTTAATAGAGTACCGGAACAAAGCATTAACACATAGTGAATACATGGACTCCTCAAACTATGGTCATCACCGGAAGTGGTCCCGATTATTGTCACTTCGGGGTTGCCGGATCATAACACATACTAGGTGACTATAGACTTCCAAGATAGGATCAAGAACTCACATATATTCATGAAAACATAATAGGTTCAGATCTGAAATCATGGCACTCGGGCCCTAGTGACAAGCATTCAGCATAGCAAAGTCATAGCAACATCAATCTCAGAACATAGTGGATACTAGGGATCAAACCCTAAAAAAACTAACTCGATTACATGATAGATCTCATCCAACCCATCACCGTCCAGCAAGCCTATGATGGAATTACTCACGCACGGCGGTGAGCATCATGAAATTGGTGATGGAGGATGGTTGATGATGACGACGACGACGGATTCCCCTCTCCGTAGCCCCAAACGGACTCTAGATCAGCCCTCCCGAGAGAGTTTAGGGCCTGGCAGCGGCTCCATATCGTAAAACGCGATGAATCCTTCTCTCCGATTTTTTTCTCCCCGATCGTGAATATATGGAGTTGGAGTTGAGGTCGGCAGAGCACGAGGGGACCCACGAGGCAGGGGGCGCGCCCAGGGGGGCAGGCGCGCCTCCCACCCTCGTGGACAGGGTGTGGGCCCCTTGGTCTTGATTCTTTCACCAGTATTTTTTATTATTTCCAAAAATAATCTTTGTGGAGTTTCAGGTCATTCCGAGAATGTTTGTTTCTGCACAAAGATAACACCATGTCAATTCTGCTGAAAACAGCGTCAGTCCCGGTTAGTTCCATTCAAATCATGCAAGTTAGAGTCCAAAACAAGGACAAAAGTGTTTGGAAAAGTAGATACGACGGAGACGTATCAACTCCCCCAAGCTTAAACCTTTTCTTGTCCTCAAGCAATTCAGTTGACAAACTGAAAGTGATAAAGAAAAACTTTTACAAACTCTGTTTGCTCTTGTTGTTGTAAAAATGTAAAGCCAGTATTCAAGCATTCAGCAAAGATTATGAACTAACCACATTCACAATAACACTTAGGTCTCATATTTACTCATATCAATGGCATAATCAACTAGCGAGCAATAATAATAAATCTCTGATGACAACACTTCCTCAAAACAATCATGATACGATATAACAAGATGGTATCTCGCTAGCCCTTTCTGAGACCGCAAAACATAAATGCAGAGCACCTTTAAAGATCAAGGACTGACTAGACATCGTAATTCATGGTAAAAGAGATCCAGTCATACCCAATATGAATTAATAGTAATGGATGCAAATGACAGCAGTGCTCTCCAATTGGTGCCTTTTAATAAGAGGGTGATGACTCAACATAAAAGTAAATAGATAGGCCCTTCGCAGAGGGAAGCAGGGATTTGCAGAGGTGCCAAAGCTCAATTTTTGAAATAGAGATAAATCATATTTTGAGCGGCATACTTCCATTGTCAACATAACAACCGAGAGATGGCGATATCTTCCATGCTACACACATTATAGGCGGTTCCCAAACAGAATGGTAAAGTTTATACTCCCCCACCACCAACAAGCATCAATCCATGGCTTGCTCGAAACAACGAGTGCCTAGCAACAGCCCTGGGGGAGTTTTGTTTGCAATTAATTTGATTTGATTTGCTGAAAGCATGGGACTGGGCATCCCAGTGACCATCCATGTTCTCATGAATGATGAGCGGAGTCCACTCATCTTGAGAATAACCCGCCTAGCATGGAAGATACAGACAACCCTAGTTGATACATGAGCTATTCGAGCATACAAAACAGAATTTCATTTGAAGGTTTAGAGTTTGGCACATACAAATTTACTTGGAACGGCAGGTAAATACCGCCTATAGGAAGGTATGGTGCACTCATATGGAATAACTTTGGGGTTTATGGAAGTGGATGCACAAGCAGTATTCCCGCTTAGTACAAGTGAAGGCTAGAAAGAGACTGGGAAGCGACCAACTAGAGAGCGACAACAGTCATGAACATGCATTAAAATTAATCAACACTGAGTGCAAGCATGAGTAGGATATAATCCACCATGAACATAAATATCGTGGAGGCTATGTTGATTTTGTTTCAACTACATGCATGAACATGTGCCAAGTCAAGCCACTCGAATCGTTCAAAGGAGGATACCACCCTATCATACCACATCACAACCATTTTAATAGCATGTTGGCATGCAAGGTAAACCATTATAAACTCCTAGCAAATTAAGCATGGCATAAGCAACTATAATCTCTAATTGTTATTGCAAACATGTTCATTCATAATAGGCTGAATCAGGAACGATGAACTAATCATATTTACAAAAACAAGAAAGGTCGAGTTCATACCAGCTTCTCTTGTCTCAATCAGTCCATCACATATCGTCATTATTGCCTTTCACTTGCACGACCGAACGGTGTGTATAATAATAATAGTGCACGTGCATTGGACTAAGCTGGAATCTGCAAGCATTCAATAAATAGGAGAAGACAAGGCAATATGGGCTCTTGGTTAAATCAACAATAATGCATATAAGAGCCACTTTAACAATTTCATCATGGTCTTCTCCTATCGACCCCCAAAGAAAGGAAATAAAACTATTTAAACGGGAGAGCTCCCAACAAGCAAAAAGAAGAATGAGAAATCTTTTTGGGTTTTCTTTTAATTATTATTACAAGCATGAAAAGTAAACTAGCTAAAAGCTACAACTAATTTTTTTTCTTAAGGTTTTTCAAAAACACAAGAAGAAAACTTAAAAGAAAATAAACTAGCATGGATAGTACAATGAAAAAGTATGAGCACCGACATCTAGTAATGAGTGTGTAAACATGAATGTAATGTCGGTGAGAAATACATACTCCCCCAAGCTTAGGCTTTTGGCCTAAGTTGGTCTATGCCCATGGGTGGCCTGGCGGATATCCAAAGTGGTAGTTGGAGTCGTACTGAGATGCAGCCTCGGATTGCCACTGGTTGGCAATCACCTCCGGATCCCACTGGTAATCAGACTGTCGTGGAGGATCAAATTGTGGTTCCGGCTCTGGCTCTGTAGCTGATGTAGGGTTCCGGTAGGCATGGATGGCCGCCAGCGGAACGAGATACTTGCATGCAGATAAGTCAAACAAGGAAGGAGCAGGCAAGGTAATAATCTCAGGGTGGTTTTTATCAAATAACAGTCTGTATGTAAGCGCCTTTTCCCTATTCTTAACAATAAAATCATGCGCTACCATATGATAACCCACAAGTATATGGGATCACAACAGTTTTCGAGGGTAGAGTATTCAACCCAAATTTGTTGATTCGGCACAAGGGGAGCCAAAGAATATTCTCAAGTATTAGCAGTTGAGTTGTCAATTCAACCACACCTGGATAACTTAATATCTGCAGCAAAGTGTTTAGTAGCACAGTAATATGATAGTGATGGTAATGGTAACAAAAGAGTAGTGCAAGTAATAGTAAATATTTTTGGTATTTTATAGTGATTGTAAAAGTAGCAACGAGAAAGTAAATAAGCGTAAACCAGTATATGGAAAACTCGTAGGCACCGGATCAGTGATGGATAATTATGCCGGATGTGGTTCATCATGTAATGGTCATAACATAGGATGACACAGAACTAGCTCCAATTCATCAATGTAATGTAGGCATGTATTCCGAATATAGTCATACGTGCTTATGGAAAAGAACTTGCATGACATCTTTTATCCTACCCTCCCGTGGCAGCGGGGTCCTAATGGAAACTAAGGGATATTAAGGCCTCCTTGAGAACCAGAACAACGCATTAGCACATAGTGAATACATGAACTCCTCAAACTATGGTCATCACCGGGAGTGGTCCCGATTATTGTCACTTCGGGGTTGCCGGATCATAACACATAGTAGGTGAATATAGACTTGCAAGATAGGATCAAGAACACACATATATTCATGAAAACATAATAGGTTCAGATCTGAAATCATGGCACTCGGGCCCTAGTGACAAGCATTAAGCATAGCAAAGTCATAGCAACATCAATCTCAGAACATAGTGGATACTAGGGATCAAACCCTAACAAAGCTAACTCGATTACATGATAAATCTCATCCAACTCATCACCGTCCAGCAAGCCTACGATGGAATTACTCACGCACGGCAGTGAGAATCATGAAATTGGTGATGGAGGATGGTTGATGATGACGACGGCGACGAATCCCCCTCTCCGGAGCCCCGAATGGACTCCAGATCAGCCCTCCCGAGAGGTTTTAGGGCTTGGCGGCGGCTCCGTGTCGTAAAACGCGATAATTTCTTCTCTCCTATTTTTTTCTCCCCGAAAGCCAATATATAGAGTTGGAGTTGGCGTCGGAAGGTGTCCAGGGGGCATGCCCTAGGGGGGCGCCCCCCACCCTCGTGGACAGGGTGTGGGCCCCCTGGTCTTCATCTTTGGCGAGGATTTTTTATTATTTATTGTAAGGTATTCCGTGGAGTTTCAGGTCATTCCGAGAATATTTGCTATCTGCACATAAAACAACATCATGGCAATTCTGCTGAAAATAGCGTCAGTCCGGGTTAGTTCCATTCAAATCATGCAATTTAGAGTCCAAAACAAGGGCAAAAGTGTTTGGAAAAGTAGATACGACGGAGACATATCACCATATTCTTATAATCTAGAAAAACAGGAGGTAGCAACTTTTCTTCTTTCTCATAATGCCTAATAGGTATGTTATAGTATGCAGCGAGGCGCGAGGCGAAGATGCCTCCCAAGATGGGACCCTTAGTACGGTTAAGATTTAACCATTTTGCAACAATAGCACCCATACTAAATGAATCATCCTGAAACAAGGCATGGAACAAAATAACAATATCAGGGGCACTAAGGTTGCCACAGTTTCCACGACCAATTAAGCATCTACTAGCAAATATTGCAAAGTAACGTAGAACAGGAAAGTGTATGCTAGTAATTTTTGCGTCGGGAACTTTCCTCGTTTCCCCTACAGCAATCATATCAATAAATCCCTCCACATCGTTACGATGTGGTTCCTCTACACTGCCCTTAAAGGGCAGCTTGCAAACCTCACAAAATTCAGAGAAGGGCATCTCCTTGTACTCATCATATAAATAAAAATCCACCGAAGGTGGTGACCTTCTAGCATGGAAATGAAAATTTTGTATAAAGGTATTAGTGAGTAAGAGATCCTGTTCGCGTTGGTCGTGGAGGAAGTCGGTGAGGCCTGCATTCTCAGCCAACTCATAAAAATCATCATAAACCCCAGCTGCTCTCAAGAAATCATCACAAGGCCATTCACACGACTGAATCTCCATGGTGCGAGGCAGATTATATTTGGGCCTCTCTTCTTCTTCACTTTGCTTATGTTTCGAGCTTCGACTCGGGGAACCCCTCAAAAATCTCTTCATCATTTTCTGAAAATTTCTGAAATTTTTAGTAACTTCAAATAAAAGTGAACCAAACTCAACAAAATTGATAGCAACTACTCCCACCCACCCAGGTTCAAGGCATGGTACTTGCAATTTGGGTTTGTTGCACCAATTATACTATAGGGGGTTCCCTTACAGTCTTTCTATCAAAAAAAACTACTCCCACAAGTGCCTAGAGACTATATCATGCTTTAGAACTACTTGGGACCAAATAAATTTGACATGCAAGCTCAAGAACAGGGTCACCTAAGCAGCAAAAATATGCAATGAATAAAGCACTAGAACAAAAACTGATTGGACCATTGGAAGAGTCACATACCGAAGAACAACCCCCCAAAGCAGTTTTGTGAATGGGGCTTTGAGCAAGGAGATCGAAAATCACAGCAAAATGAGCTAGAACTCGTGCTTGAGCTGGTTGATGATTTTTTTGGGAGGAAGAAGGAGTGTGTGGGTGCTGGAATAAGTGGAGGGGAGCCACCATGGGCCCATGAGGCAGGGGGCGCGCCTTGGACCCTCGTGGCCAGGTGCCAGCTCCCCCTAATGTGTTCTCAGTGCCAGATATTCTTAAATATTCTAGAAAAAAAATCATATTTCATTTTCGGGGCATTTGGAAAACTTTTATTTTCGGGGTATTTTTTATTGCACGGATAATTCAGAAAACAGACAAAAAATACTATTTTTTCTTTATTTCTTCTAAATAACATAAAGTAAAAGGAGGGTACAGAGAGTTGTGCTTTCTAACTTCATCCATCTCATGCTCATCAAAAGGAATCTACTAACAAGGTTGATCAAGTCTTGTTAACAAACTCATTCCGAATTGCATGAAACTGGAGAATTTTCGAATAGCACTAGGTTACCTCAACAGGGATATGAACGTCCCCAACAATAAGAATATCATATTTCTTCTTGATAGTAGGAAGAGGAAATTCAAAACCTCCAATAGTAATAGTTGGAACTTTTCCAATAGAATTGATATTGTGGACTTGAGGTTGTTCCCTCGGAAAGTGTACCGTATGCTCATTACCATTAACATGAAAAGTGACATTGACTTTGTTGCAATGAATAACAGCCCTAGCAGTATTCAAAAAGGGTCTTCCAAGAATAATAGACATACTATCGCCCTCGGGAATATCAAGAATAACAAAGTCCGTTAGAATAGTAACGTTTGCAACTACAACAGGCACATCCTCACAAATACCGACACGTATAGCAGTTGATTTATCAGCCATTTGCAAAGATATTTCAGTAGGTGCCAACTTATTCAAATCAAGTCTATGATATAAAGAGAGAGGCATAACAATAACACCGGCTCCAAGATCACATAAAGCAGTTTTAACATAGTTTCTTTTAATGGAGCATGGCATAGTTGGTACTCCTGGATCTCCTAGTTTCTTTGGTATTCCACCCTTAAAAGTATAATTAGCAAGCATGGTGGAAATTTCAGCTTCCGGTATCTTCCTTTAATTTGTAACAATTTGTTTCATATACTTAGCATAAGGATTCATTTCGAGCATATCAGTTAATCGCATACGCAAAAAGATAGGTCAAATCATTTTCAGCAAAGCGCTCAAAATCCTCATCATCTTTTTTCTTGGATGGTTTAGGAGGAAAAGGCATGGGTTTCTGAACCCATGGTTCTCTTTCTTTATCGTGCTTCCTAGAAACAAAGTCTTTCTTATCATAACGTTGATTCTTTGATTGTGGGTTATCAAGATCAACAGCAGGTTCAATTTCTACATCATTATTATTGCTAGGTTGAGCATCAACATGAACATCATCATTAACGTTATCACTAGGTTCATGTTCATTATTAGATTGTGTTTCAGCATCAGAGATAGAAATGTCATTGGGAGTCTCAGGTTTGTCTATAACAGGTTCACTAGAATCATGCAAAGTCCTATCATTTTTCTTTTTCTTCCTCTTAGAAGGACTAGGTGCATCAACATTAGTTCTCTGAGAATCTTGCTCAATTCTCTTAGGGTGGCCTTTAGGATACAAAGGTTCCTGAGTCCTTTTACCCGTTCTAGTAGCAACTCTAACAGCATAGTCATTATTCTTACTATTTAATTCATTGAGCAAATCATTCTGAGCTTTAAGTACTTGTTATACTTGGGTGGTAACCATAGAGGCATGTTTACTAATGAGTTTAAGTTCACCTTTAACTCTAGACATATAATCACTCAAGTGTTCAATCATATAAGCATTGCATTTTAATTCTCTACCAAAATAAGCATTGAAGTTTTCTTGCTTAACCATAAAGTCATCAAACTCATCTAAGCATTGGCTAGCAAACTTAGTAGGCGGGATTTCAGCTTTATCAAATCTATAGAGAGAATTTACCTTTACTACCTGTGTCGGGTTATCAAGACCATGTATTTCTTCAACAGGCGGCAAATTAAGACCATGTATTTCTTCAGTAGGTGGTAAATTCTTAACATCTTCAGCTTTAATACCTTTTTCCTTCATAGATTTCTTTGCCTCTTGCATATCTTCAGGACTGAGAAATAGAACACCCCTTTTCTTCAGAGTTGGCTTAGGAGTTGGTTCAGGAAGTGTCCTATAGTTTTCATTTGTCAACATATTATTCAATAGAATTTCAGCTTGATCAACAGTTCTTTCCCTGAAAACACAACCAGCACAACTATCCAGGTGGTCTCTGGAAGCATCGGTTAGTCCATTATAAAAGATATCAAGTATTTCATTTTTCTTGAGAGGATGATCAGGCAAAGCATTAAGTAATTGGAGAAGCCTCCCCCAAGCTTGTGGGAGACTCTCTTCTTCAATTTGCACAAAATTATATATTTCCCTTAAGGCAGCTTGTTTCTTATGAGCAGGAAAATATTTAGCAGAGAAGTAATAAATCATATCCTGGGGACTACGCACACAACTAGGATCAAGAGAATTAAACCATGTCTTAGCATCACCCTTTAATGAGAACGGAAATAACTTAAGGATATAGTAGTAGCGAGTTTTCTCATCATTAGTGAATAGGGTGGCTATATCATTTAATTTAGTAAGATGTGCCACAACAGTTTCAGATTCATAGCCATAAAAAGGATCAGATTCAACCAAAGTAATTATATCAGGATCGACAGAGAATTCATAATCCTTAACAAAGATAGGTGAAGTAGCATAAGCAGGATCATATTTCATTCTAGCATTTAAGGATTTTTGTTTCATCTTAGCTAATAATTTCTTGAGATCACTTCTATCATTGCAAGCAAGAAAGTCTCTAGCAGTTTCTTCATCCATAACATAACCCCCAGGCACAACAGGAAATTAATATTTAGGGGGAGAATCTTCATCATCGCTTTCATCAATATTATCATTTCAATAATTTCATTCTCTCTAGCCCTAGCAAGTTGTCCATCAAGAAATTCACCTAGTGGCACGGTATTATCAAGCATAGAATTAGTTTCATCATAAGTATCATGCACAGTAGAAGTGGCATCATCAATAACATGCGACATATCAGAATTAATAGCAGTGCGTTATATCGGCTAGAGGGGGGTGAATAGGCGATTTTTATGAATGTCTTCAAACCATGGAAGTTTCGAAGACAAACAATAAAACCGATGCTATTCAGATGCAGCGGAAGATAGACTACACTAGACAAGCCATAGTCAAGTATTCAATGAGGTGAATGCACAGAGACTAATAGCAGCTAGGTAGTATGGATCAGGATGGAAGATAGTATGAATCCGGACAGAACAAGTAGTCTCACAGTGAAGTCAAACAGATAAAGCAAGCAGGCAATGACTTCACGAAGACAAACAGTAAGTAAAGAGAGAGAAGAGATAGAACCAGTAGCTTGGGGAAGACAGTGATTTGTTTGACCAGTTCCAGTTGCTGCGACAACTGTACGTCTGGTTGGAGCGGCTAGGTATTTAAACCTGAGGACACAAAGTCCCGGACACACAGTCCTCACCGTATTCTCCTTGAGCTAAGGACACCCAGTCCTCGCCCAATCACTCTGGTAAGTCTTCAAGGTAGACTTCCAAACCTTCACAGACTTTGTTCACCGGCGATCCACAATGACTCTTGGATGCTCAGAATGCGACGCCTAACCGGCTGAAGGATTCACAGTCCTCAAGTGTAATAAGTCTTCAGATCACGCGGACAGAAAGACTTCAGTGATGCCTCACACTCTTTGGCTCTGGGTGTTTGGGCTTTGTCCTCGCAAGGATTTCTCTCTCTCAAAGGCTTCGAGGTGGGTTGCTCTCAAACGACAAAAGTCGTGCACTAACTCTGAGCAGCCACCAATTTATGGTGTAGGGGGTGGGCTATTTATAGCCACAAGGCAACCCGGCCTAATATGTCCGAAATGACCTTGGGTCACTAAGGAACAGACACGTGTTCCAACGGTCAGATTTCAAACACACACGGCAACTTTGCTTGGGCTACAAGTAAAGCTGACTCATCCAACTCTGGATAAGATTTTCTCTCATTGTCTTCGCTCGAAGACATAGGATTTGGTTGAGCATCACTTCAGTCACTCTGACTTTGTTCACTTGGACCCCACTTAACAGTACGGTGGTTCCTATGACTCAACAAAGAAGAAAAGGAAACAACGAAACAACTAAGTCTTCGCGCTCCAAAGTCTTCACTCATTGTCTTCTCCTGTCATAGTCTTCAATATGAATGTCGTCATATCCCACCATTGTCGTCAATGTCTTCATACATTTTTAGGGGTCATCTCCGGTAGGTAAACCGAATCAATGAGGGACTACTACCTGTGTTATCCTTCAATTCTCACAAACACATTAGTCCCTCAACCAGGTTTGTCGTCAATACTCCAAAACCAACTAGGGGTGGCACTAGATGCACTTACAATCTCCCCCTTTTTGGTGATTGATGACAAACTGGTTGAAGTTTTCAACGGGGATAAAAGTATGTGAAATTGTAAAGGATAAAGGTATTGTCTTCATAAGTGGCAAAGGCTCCCCCTGAAGATGTGCATATAGGTAATTTGCTTTTGGAATGCAAATGTACATGGCAGGTTGTACTTGTGGAGATCCTCTTCAACTTATGAATATAATCCATCATGCTTGATTTGATATAACGAAAATAATGACATGCATAATGAAAAATGGAAGTCTGCAGAATGGCCTAAGTGCGGAAGTTATCATCGCACATGCGGGATTTATCATCGCATCACAGAATAGCAAATAAGTAGCAGACGACCATCGAGTTTAAGTGTTACAACTCAAAGAACCAAATGTATCGAAAAGCAAGAGTTGTAAGCACTAGGCAAAATATAGAGCATCCGCCCATATGGACCCGCTTGAATACTATCAACGCATATGCTTCTCCCCCTTTTGTCAGTAAGGACCAAAAAGGTTTGAAGACATAGAGCCTCTACTCGTTCCCAGACGAAGTAGGAGAGGATGCAGGGTCGGCGTTGGTGTTTGGCGGTGCAGAGGAACTTGGAGCAGTGTCGATATTGGTATTTGGTGGTGTTGAAGTGCTTGGAGCAGGGTCGACACGCGCTGATGGAGGAGGGGATGAGGTAGCATCATCTTGATCATCGATCACTCTGGCATTCACCGTTGCAGCGGAGGAGGAATAATCAAAGTCTTCAAGAGACGGAGTTCGACGCAAAACAGCATTCCTAGGAGGAGTGGAGTCAAACTTGAATCTCTCAGTGAAGCCATCGTCTTGAAGATCTGCTTCAGCACTTAGCAGTGTTAAACTCTTCCATGACCTCCGGCAGGTTTCATGTGTAACAAAGGCATTCTTAGTGGCAAGGTTGCGAATTCGATTGACATCCACCAAGAGGCTTTGCATTTGTCGTTTGAGCCAGTAGTGATGCTTATCCTGTTTCTGATGTAAGGCAACGAGAAGTTCTCGGTCATTGAGAACACGAGATCTCTTTCGAGGCCTTTGGGCAATTGTGCTTTCAGTAGCTTCAGTCTGAGCTTGGTGAGGTAAGCGAGTATGGCCAGCCAAAGGGTAGACACAAGAGATAGCTTGGACTCCTTCAATGGGCTGAGTGAAGCTTTGGCGATCAACGTTGTGAAGATAAATGGGCTCTTTGGCAGGCTCTGGGTATATGGCTTCAACTGACATATCAACCTCTGGCAGGAATATGAGATGGTTGCGAGCAGAAGGTTGATAGTTGACAGCCGAATGAAGCTTGATGAGGCGCATGACCCATGGAGCGTAGAACTTAAGGCCAAAAAGATCAGATCCTGATGCAGCCAACTGCCTGATAAAGAAGTCTTGAGCGTTGAAGCTGATGCCATTGAAGATATAGAAGACCAAAGTCTTCATTGCTCCTTCAAGTTTTGCTGATGAAGAATGTCCTTTGACAGGCCAAAGAGTTCGCCTGATGATGTGATAAATGGTGCGAGGCAGATACTCGAGGTCTTCGACAAAGAACTCCTTTGGATAATCAGCATCTCGTGGTAGAGGCTTCATCATGCTTAGCATCTGGCTTCTGAAAAATGCTCTCCAAAGCATCGCGGTGGCGCTGACAACCAGGTTCATATAGATTGCCTGGAGTGGACAGGCCAGTGAGCTCAATGATGTCAAGAGCTTTGGCTTCATGATGTATATTTCCGGTCATCCACTCAAGGACCCATGTCTTCGGATCCTTGTTGAATCCGCGAATGTGGAGAGTTGCATAGGATTGCAGAAGCAGCTCTTCATTCCAGTGCTCTTTATCAGTCACAAAATTCAGCAGCCCAGCATCACGAAAGCAGTCAAGGGCTTCTTCAAGGCATGGCAGTCCAGCAATGGCTTCAGCGTCAAGACGCATGTGAGGGAAGATGCGCCCTTGATCATAGAGAACGCATGAGTAATAGCTTCGCTATTGATAGCTCCAGAATCTATCTGATGAGATCCGTGGCCTTGAATAAGGGTTCTTGGCGCTATCGAAGAAAGTGTTGTGCGCTTTGAAGCCATTAGCATTGAATGATCCTGGTGAAGTTGCAGTGCCTGGGAACCTGGGCAGTCTTGGCTTTGGTTTCTGAACCTGTGGCCTGTGCTGAACATGATAGTCAAATTGAGGACCAGCAGCAGGGGGAGGAACCAGAATGGGCCATCTGACAGTAATGAGCTGCCCATAATTATGTGCCTGCTCAATGGTATGAGGCCTTGGTGGCGGAACAGGAGCAGTGGCATTAACTTCAGGTTGCAGACTAGCAGTAGGTGCAGTATCAGCTTCAGGTGCAGTCACTTCAGGTGTCATATTAACTACAGGCTCCACATTGTCATCAGCCATGACCATGTCATTGGCTTCAGTGTTGGTGTTGGTGGCAGCCTCATTGTTGTTAACCTCCACTTGAGTAGCTGGAGGGTCAGACACGTTCTCCTCGAGAACAACTTGTGTGGAGGGGGGTGTAACGACACGTGCTTCTTCTTCTCTTGGCTCGTTTTGGTCATCGGCTGATGCAGCCGGAATATCTTCAGCCACTTTGGCTTCAGATTCAGGGATGTTCACAGAAGGAGAAGCTTCAGGAAATACTTGGCGTGAAACAGATTGGCGCTCATCTCCTTCTGGAACACTTGATAGTTCGACTTGAGGCCTTGGTCCTTTGCGAAGCCTGCGGAATGCTGGCGATGCCTGTGGAGATGGAGTTGGTTGGGCCTCAAAGTCATCATCTTCAAGCACCTGACTGGTGACTTGAGTTGGGGGAGTTACTAGTGTGTCTTCTTGACGGGGGAAGGTTTGTGGGTGATCAGCCCATGAATCATTCTGAGCAATTGGCGTCAAAGGACGACCAATGCTGATGAGTTCGTTGTTCGTGAGAACAGGCGATGATACCATGTTGCGTGCGATCTGAGGAAGAACTTCATCATCTTCAACATTGTCATGAGGAACAATGTCTTCAGCAGCGGTGGGGTCAACTGCTGGAATGTCTTCAGGAGCCTCTGTGGTAGCAGGCTCATGAATTATCATTCGTCGTTCTTGTTGTGCAGATGCAGGACGAGCAACAGAGATTGGTTCAACAACTAAGGGCTCTGTGGGAGCAGTCCTATCCTTCTTGGTTTTGCGCTTCTTCTTGGAGGGAGCAGCATCAGAGGCTTCAGGATTTTTCCTTTTTCTGGCTTCAGCCTCGGCAGCCCTTGTCTTCTTCAGATCGGAAGCGGTGGACTTGACCTTTGGCTTCGAGCTGGTCATGCTACTTGGGAAGACAATGCGTGGCTCTTCCTGCCTTGTAGGAGCAGATTGGTTAGTCGATGGCTTCTTCTTCTTTGCAGCCATTCTTGGGTCGATGCCAGGACGACCAAGAGCCTTGCGCTTCTCAGCCTCATTGTAGGCTTGCACACACTTGGCAGCCAGGCTCTTCATGCGCTCACGAGAACCTTTGGCTTCTTCCCGCTTCTTGAGAAAAGCTTCCTTGAGCTCATGCAGCATGACTTGAAAGTTTTTGACATCTTGCACGCTGAGCTTGGCCATATGCTTCTTGAACTGAGCTTTCTCATGGTCGATCTTGTGCTTCAGTTCAACAATGCGCTGAGCAAGAGCTAACTCAGAAGCAATGGCGCTGTTGAAGGTGACGCTGAGGCCAATGGGAAGTTGCAGATCTTCAAAGCTGAGATTTGGAGTGTCAAACCACTCATCAATGAAGTTATGGATGATTGCCACATCAAAGAGAGGCAAATCATTGAAGATCTCTGCTTCTTCCTTGCTCTTGATTAGTTGCTCAAGGGCATCATCTGCAAAATCTTCATCGCTGGATAGATCAATGGGCTCTTCTCGCAGAATAGCAGCAGGAGTCAGTGTCTGATCAGTATTCTTGACGATTCTCTATTTCTTCTCCGTCTTCTTGGAGATGCATGATTGATCTTCAGACTGCACACTGTCTTCAGGAGGTGCAGTAGCCAGTGGCTTCATACGTGAAGCTTTTGAAGGAGCAGCTGATCTTGAAGCCTTAGCCTTCTTTGGCTTCTGCGGCTTTGGAGTGGGAGCAGGGGCTTCATCAGTGTCAGCATCATCATCAGAATGATCCACTTTGGCACCTTGGACTCTGATGTGAGTGATGAGACCATCAAGGTTGTAGAAGGGACCAATGATATTGGGTTCTGCATCACGTGAGCCGTCAGCACGGGGAGCAGAGGGACCAGGGTTGAAGTCTAACCCCAATGACTTCTTGTTTTCCTTGGCCGATGCCTTTGCGTGCTGGAGGTTGCGCTTGAAGAGATTGTCGTCACGACACCAGAGCAATGATGATGGGTCGGCATTTTCAGGCTGAGGTCCACGGACCATACAGGGATAGAAACCCTGTGCAATAGCTTCAGCTCTATTCTTGGGAGGAAGTCCTCGAAAGAGAATATCACCCCAAGGACTTTTGATAGCATTCTTCTCAGCGTATTCCTGGGTCACGAACTTGTATTTGAACCACTGTTCAGCCCAATATCTTCGAATCCATTGGATTCGGGTCTTGCGCTGATTGTAATCCTCTTCAGGATCTGTCTTGTAAAGCTCTGAGAGGTCATCAGGCAAATCTCTTGATGTTCCTCCACGGCGCTGTCTGCCACCCTTCCTTACTGATCTCTCTGCAACCATGAACTTCAAACTGAATGGTTTCAATACATTCAAAGGCTTCAAAGGCTTTCGCTGACTGGACAGACAGGAACTGGCTTCGGGAGAGTTAATATGACGCTGTAAGAATTCTGCAAACGAATGCAGACTATGAGAACCAAGGGATTCTCCCACGGACATGTACCTGTGACAGCATTAGAGATGCGAGGGAAGGGGAAGAGGTCATATGCATTCTCAGAAGATTTTGAAGATAAATCAGTTTGAAGACATTGACCTCATGATGCGAAGACATTCACTTATATGTTGAGAGTTGGTTCCAGATTTGTACGAATCCGTGAATAAGTACAAGTGAAGAATCAACTAGATATGAAGCTTAAGTGAATATACTAGGCAGTATGAGATGCAGACAGGATAGATCTAACATTGTATAGGCAGAAACCTATTTTGGTAGACAGGATGAATCTATGAGGATCAAAAAGACGGTAAAAAGAGAGTTTTATTTACCACACGAAGAACTGCTAGATGGGAAGAGTAGGAGACCGAGCAGTTCAATCCACCGTGCCCTAACTTGGCGATGGAGGACACCTACGGCGACGGCGGAGGGGAAGATGTCCGCGGCCGGCGTGAGGACGGCGTCGACGAGGTCGCGGCAGCTAAGCGCTTCGTCGCCAGCGTCGTCGAGAGCTAGCGGTGGCACTAGGGTTTGTCGAGGTGGAAAGGTGGAGGAAGTGTTTTGACCGCGATGGGACGTGCATTTATAAGGAAGGGGCATGGCACAGTGCAATTACGCAGGTGCCCCTGGCGATTCACATCTGAGAGACACGTGGCGTACATGCAACACATAGGGAGTTGTTCCATGTTTCCACGCACGCCTGGATTGTCGGGGTGGTCGTTCCGGCTTCTCCGGGTTTCAGGAAAAAAAGGATTGATCATTAAAGACAGATTTAATATTTGTCTCTGTATCTTCTGCTGACAAGGACGCAGAGAAGACATTCGACGGTTCCAACAGAATGCATATGATTTGGATAGATAGAATTTGAGGTAGAAAGAATAGAAGGGTTAGGGTCCGATCACATTCACTTAGTTCAAAAGATTCAACAAGAAGACTTAGCTATAAGTGAATGTTGTAGAGGACAGAACACAAGTCTATATATATATATATATATATATATATATATATATATATATATATATATATCTGAGTAAGATCAAATCGATATGCGAAGACAAACAAGAAGATAAATCAAATGTGAAGACACAGCAATTTGTAACGCCAAGAGAAACACTTCAAACAAAGATTTGGTGGTGGCGTTACCCACCGTATAGGAAGTATTAGACTCAGACACGGCGCACAATTATCGTGGCGCTCCGAAGTCAAATTCCACGTTAATGTATTCACACTTAGAATGTAAGTCTTCATTGATTGAAAATATACTTTACTTCGTGTGTTGCACATCTAAGTCATCAAAATGCATAAGTGTTAGGATGTGTGCCTGATCACAGGACATTCGAGGATTCCAAGATATTTAGCTCACACCGCAACTTGCAAAACCTTTTCTCATCCAAGGGCTTTGTGAAGATATCTGCCAGCTGCTCTTCAGTGTTGACGTGTATGATATCAATATCTTCCTTCATGACATGATCTCTGAGAAAGTGATGACGAATTTCAATGTGCTTTGTCTTCGAGTGCTGAACTGGGTTGTTGGCAATGTTGATGGCGCTTTCATTGTCGCAGGAGAGTGGCACATGCTTCAGATGGATACCATAGTCCTTGAGAGTTTGCTTCATCCAGAGAAGCTGAGCGCAGCAAGATCCAGCAGCAATGTATTCAGATTCAGCAGTGGAGAGTGATACACAGTTCTGCTTCTTTGAAGACCAACAGACAAGTGATCGTCCCAGAAAGTGACATGTGCCTGATGTAGACTTGCGATCAACTTTGTCTCCAGCATAATCAGCATCCGAGAATCCAACCAGATCAAACTCTGAGCCCTTTGGATACCATAATCCTAGTGTTGGGGTGTAAGCCAAATATCGAAGAATTCGCTTCACAGCTAAGTGATGCGATTCCTTTGGTGCCGCTTGGTATCGAGCACACATGCAAACACTAAGCATAATATCTGGCCTAGATGCACATAGGTAAAGTAAAGAACCAATCATGGAGCGGTATACCTTTTGATCGAACTCTTTACCATTGTCGTCGGTACCCAGATGGTGTTTGGCTGGCATTGGCGTCGTGTAACCTTTGCAATCTTGCATTCCAAATTTCTTCAGGCAATCTTTGAGGTATTTTTCTTGAGATATGAAGATGCCATTCCTTTGCTGACGAATTTAAAGATCAAGGAAGAACTTCAGCTCACCCATCATGGACATTTGATATTGCTCTTGCATCATGTGAGAAAACTCATCACTGTATCTTTTGTCGGTGCAGCCGAAGATAATGTCATCCACATAGATTTGGCAGACAAATAGCTCACCATCATATGTCTTCGTGAAGAGTGTGGGATCGAGGGATCCAGGTTTGAAGCCTTTGCTCTTCAGGAAGTCGTATCATACCAAGCACGAGGAGCTTGTTTGAGGCCATACAGTGCTTTGTTTAGTTTGTACACCATATCAGGATGTTTTGGATCTTCAAAGCCAGGCGGTTGTGCAACATACACTTCTTCTTCAATCTTGCCATTGAGAAAAGCACTCTTCACATCCATTTGATACAGAAGGATGTTATGATGGTTAGCATAGGCTAGCAGTATCCTGATGGCTTCAAGCCTAGCCACAGGAGCAAACGTTTCATCGAAGTCAATCCCTTCCACTTGAGTATAGCCTAGTGCAACAAGACGAGCTTTGTTTCTGATGACTTGACCATGCTCATCTTGTTTGTTGCGATATCTCCATTTTGTGCCAATTATGTTGTGCTTGCGTGGGTCAGGACGCTTGACAAGTTCCCATACATTGTTCAGCTCAAACTGTTGAAGCTCTTCTTGCATAGCTTGAATCCATTCAGGTTCCATAAAGGCTTCAGCAACTTTCTTGGGTTCAGAGATTGAGACAAATGCAAAGTGCCCACAGAAATTTGCTAGTTGTGTTGCTCTTGAACGAGTGAGTGGACCAGGTGCATTGATGTTGTGGATAATCTTCTCGACTTGTACTTCATTAGCAACACGAGGATGAACTGGACGAAGACTTTGCTCTTGCTGATCATTGTCATCATTGGACGAATTATCTTCAGGCTGAGCATTGTCTTCAGGTTGATTTGAAGCAGAAATGATAAGTTCCTCTTCAGGTTGTGCTTCAGTAGGCATGATTTCTCCAGTTCCCATTAGCTTGATAGATTCATTTGGTGGAGCTTCGTCTAGTGTACTTGGCAGGAGTTCTCTTTGTGAACCATTGGTTTCATCAAACCGCACATCCATAGTTTCGACAATTTTGTAAAGATAGAGATTGAAGACTCTGTAAGAGTGTGAGTCCTTTCCGTAACCGAGCATGAAGCCTTCGTGAGATTTTGGTGCAAATTTTGACTTGTGATGGGGATCCTTGATCCAGCACCTTGCTCCAAATACTCTGAAGTAGCTGACATTTGGCTTCTTGCCAGTGAGGAGCTCATAGGATGTTTTGTTCAGAAGCTTATGAATGTAAACACGGTTGATGATGTGACATGTTGTATCAATAGCTTCGGCCCAGAACTTTCTTGGTGTCTTGTATTCGTCGAGCATCGTTCGAGCCATTTCAATGAGGGTTCTGTTCTTGCGCTCTACGATGCCATTTTGCTGAGGTGTGTAAGGAGCAGAGAACTCATGAGTGATTCCCATTGTATCCAGATAAAGATCAAGTCCGGTGTTCTTGAACTCAGTGCCATTGTCACTTCTGATATGCTTGATCTTGACTCCATAATTGTTCATGGCTCGATTTGTGGAACGTCTGAAGACATCTTGCACTTCAGTCTTGTAGAGAATTATGTGCACCCATGTGTATCTTGAGTAATCATCAACAATGACGAAGCCATAGAGACAAGGTGGTAGTGAGCGTAGAGTAGTGAGCAGGGCCAAATAAGTCCATGTGAAGCAGCTCGAAAGGTTGAGATGTCGTCATGATTGTCTTCGAGGGATGCTTGGCCCTAGTCATCTTCCCAGCTTTGCAGGCACCGCACAAATGATCTTTCTTGAACTTGACGTCCTCAATGCCTATGACATGCTTCTTCTCGGCGAGTGTATGTAAGTTCCTCATGCCAGCATGCCCTAGCCTCCGATGCCATAGCCAGCATTCAGAAGCTTTTATAAGGAGACATCTTGCAAGCTGTGGTCCTGCTGAGAAATCTACTACGTACAGATCACCTTTCCGGTACCCTTCAAAGACTAGAGACTTGTCAGATTCCATTAGTACAAGGCACCAATATTTTCCAAATAGCACAATCATGTTTAAGTCACAGAGCATTGAGACAGACATTAAGTTGAAACCAAGGGATTCAACAAGCATGACTTTATCCATGTGCTGATCCCTCGAGATTGCAACTCTACCTAGACCCAATACCTTGCTTTTACCAGTGTCAGCAAAAGTGATGTGACTTTTATCAAATGGACGTAAAGTTGAGTCCATGAGAAGACTTCGACCACCAGTCATATGATTAGTGCATCCGCTGTCCATAATCCATTCTGAAGCACGAGGTGTCATACTCTGCATTACAGTTAGGGGGATAGGCTTCACCAAGAGCATTGTGAAGCATAAACATTTGATGGACAAGAGGATTATGGAAGCTCAGATCAAGATTAGGACTGATAGGATGAATGGCAAACTATTCAGGAACAAAATACATAGTGAGACCATTTGGGCATTTGATCTTGTGCCCAACAAGATGTTTTAGGTCCCCAGCAATAGCATCAGACGCCTTTGTTTTTCGGCTGGAGACCTTTCCCTGCAAAAGAGAAAGTTAATTCTTCTTAACCACCCAGATCTTCAGGGGTGGCTTAGAAGCAATGAGTCTAAGTGCAGCATCTGAGAACTTTGGCTTCGAAGCCCTAGCAAATAGCCTTGCAGGAGGAGAATAATACTCATAAGTATAAGCAGAAAAGTTCTTTGTTCTATGAACATAGAGGTTTGAGGAAACACGCTCATATTCATGGGTCTGATTATGATTTCCCTGAAAAACATTGGCGTTAGGGTGACTCAGACGAGTCCTTTGTCTGTATGAAGCCTTTGGACCATATGATGCCATAGGTCTGGGATTTGTCTTCTTTCCAGGTGGTGTCATGATGACATTTACTGGAAGCTTCTCAAGACAACTTTTGGGTACCCAGATCTTCTTCATAGGTGGCCCATTCCTGCAGTTAGTACCAATATACCTGGCAAACACTTCACCATTCTGATTCTTAAACAATTTATAGTTTGCATCAAAGGAATCATCAATGATAATAGGATTAGCACAAGTGAAGCCAGATAAGGTAGATGGATCCACTGAAGGTTCCTTTGCAGCAACCCATGTGGTTTTGGGGTACTGCTTAGGCGTCCAGTATGAACCATCAACATTCATTTTCCTCTCGAACCCTACACCCTCTTTCCTAGGGTTTCGGTTCAAAATCTGCTTTTTGAGGACACAACATAATGTTTGATGTCCTTTGAGGCTTTTGTACATCCCAATTTCAAGCAAAGTCTTCAACCTAGCATTCTCATCAGCAATAGTAGTGGTATCCTCAGCAGAGGGGTTAGTTACCACATCAGCAGTTGAAGATATTGCGACAGTAGCAGCATTACAACATTCAGCAATAGATGTAGCGTTATCACGTTCAATGCATTTTAGACATGGTGGTTCAAATCCTTCCTGAGCGGTGCTGATCTGTTGAGCACGGAGTGAATCATTTTCTTTTTGAAGATCTTCATGAGCCGCTTTCAACTTCTCAAGTTCTTGCTTCCTTTGAAGATAATCGTAGGAAAGCTTTTCATGAGTTTTTGAGAGCGATTCATGACGACCTTCAAGTTCCTCGTACTTAACATGAAGATTTTTAATGTCTTCAATTAAGGACTGAGAACGGGTCATTTTCGCGTCCAACAGGTCATCACTTTTGTCTAACAGCTTTTGAATATGTTCCATAGCTTTCTGTTGTTCAGTGGCAATTTTAGCAAGTGTTTTGTAGCTAGGTTTGGATTCACAATCGGAGTCATCTTCACTGGATGTTTGAAAGTAAGCATCGCGTGATTTTACCTTGGCACCACGTGCCATGAAGCAGTAGGTCGGAGCGGAGTCGTCGTTGTCATCAGCATCAGTGTTGGTGACGGAGCCATTGTCTTCAGTGTTGAAGATGGACTTGGCAACGTAGGCTGTGGCTAGAGCCAGACTTGCCACACCAGAATCGGACTCCTCCTCAAACTCCACCTCCACTTCTTCTGAAGCAGACTCCTCTTCTGAATCCATCTCCTTGCCAACAAATGCACGAGCCTTGCCAGATGAATTCTTCTTGTGTGATGAAGACTTTGATGAAGACTTGGAAGAAGACTTCGAGGATTTCTTCTTTTTCTTGTCATCAGAATCATATTCCTTGCTCTTCTTCTTCTTCTTCTCATTGTCCCATTGAGGACACTCAGAGATGTAGTGACCAGGTTTCTTGCATTTGTGACATGTTCTCTTCTTATGGTCATGGGTAGAAGCTTCATCATTTCTTGAGCTGGATCATGAAGACTTTCGGAAGCCTTTCTTCTTAGTGAATTTTTGGAACTTCTTCACAAGCATAGCAAGCTCCTTTCCAATGTCTTCAGGATCACCAGAACTGTAGTCAGATTCTTCTTTAGATGAGGAAATAGCCTTTGCTTGCGCGAGTTTGGCCATAGTTGGGACCATAGATGTCACGTTTCTCAGATAGCTGAAACTCATGTGTATTGAGCCTCTCAAGTATGTCAGACGGATCGAGAGTCTTGAAGTCAGGGCGCTCTTGAATCATCAGGGCAAGGGTGTCAAATGAGCTGTCAAGTGATCTCAGGAGTGTCTTGACGATTTCATGCTTGGTGATCTCAGTGGCGCCAAGTGCCTGAAGCTCATTTGTGATGTCAGTGAGACGATCGAATGTGAGCTGGACATTCTCATTGTCGTGTCTTTTTAAGTGATTGAAGAGGTTGCGAAGGACACTGATCCTTTGATCTCTCTGAGTTGAGACGCCTTCGTTGACCTTGGAGAGCCAGTCCCAGACTAGCTTCGACGTTTCCAGAGCACTCACACGACCATACTGCCCTTTGGTCAGATGACCACAGATGATGTTCTTGGCAGTGGAATCCAGTTGAACGAACTTCTTGACATCAGCAGGGGTGACACCTTCACCAGTTTTGGGAACGCCATTTGTGACGACATACCAGAGGTCCACATCAATGGCTTCAAGGTGCATGCGCATCTTGTTCTTCCAGTAGGGGTATTCAGTGCCATCGAAGACAGGGCACGCAGTGGAGACTTTGATTATCCCTGCAGTCGACATAGCTAAAACTCCAGGTGGTTAAACCAAATCACACAGAACAAGGAAGTACCTTGCTCTGATACCAATTGAAAGTGCGTTATATCGACTAGAAGGGGGGTGAATAGGCGATTTTTATGAATGTCTTCAAAACATGGAAGTTTCGAAGACAAGCGATAAAACCGATGCTATTCAGATGCAGCGGAAGATAGACTACACTAGACAAGCCATAGTCAAGTATTCAATGAGGTGAATGCACAGAGACTAATAGCAGCTAGGTAGTATGGATCAGGATGGAAGATAGTATGAATCTGGACAGAACAAGTAGTCTCATAGTGGAGTCAAACAGATAAAGCAAGTAGGCAATGACTTCACGAAGACAAACAGTAAGTAAAGAGAGAGAAGAGATAGAACCAGTAGCTTGGGGAAGACAGTGATTTGTTCAACCAGTTCCAGTTGCTGCGACAACTGTACGTCTGGTTGGAGCGGCTAGGTATTTAAACCTGAGGACACAAAGTCCCGGACACACAGTCCTCACCGTATTCTCCTTGAGCTAAGGACACCCAGTCCTCGCCCAATCACTCTGGTAAGTCTTCAAGGTAGACTCCCAAACCTTCACAGACTTCGTTCACCGGCGATCCACAATGACTCTTGGATGCTCAGAACGCGAAGCCTAACCGGCTGGAGGATTCACAGTCCTCAGGTGTAATAAGTCTTCAGATCACGCGGACAGAAAGACTTCAGTGATGCCTAACACTCTTTGGCTCTGGGTGTTTGGGCTTTGTCCTCGCAAGGATTTCTCTCTCTCTCAAAGGCTTCGAGGTGGGTTGCTCTCAAACGACAAAAGTCATGCACTAACTCTAAGCAGCCACCAATTTATGGTGTAGGGGGTGGGCTATTTATAGCCACAAGGCAACCCGACCTGATATGTCTGAAATGACCCTGGGTCACTAAGGAACTGACACGTGTTCCAACGGTCAGATTTCAAACACACATGGCAACTTTGCTTGGGCTACAAGTAAAGCTGACTCATCCAGCTCTGGATAAGATTTGCTCTCATTGTCTTCACTCGAAGACATAGGATTTGGTTGAGCATCACTTCAGTCACTCTGACTTTGTTCACATGGACCCCACTTAATAGTACGGTGGTTCCTATGACTCAACAAAGAAGAAAAGGAAACAACGAAACAACTAAGTCTTCGCGCTCCAAAGTCTTCACTCATTGTCTTCTCCTGTCATAGTCTTCAATATGAATGTCGCCATATCCCACCATTGTCGTCAATGTCTTCATACATTTTTAGGGGTCATCTCCGGTAGGTAAACCGAATCAATGAGGGACTACTACCTGTGTTATCCTGCAATTCTCACAAACACATTAGTCCCTCAACCAGGTTTGTCGTCAATACTCCAAAACCAACTAGGGGTGGCACTAGATGCACTTACAAGCAGGTTTAGGTGTCGCGAGTTTACTCAAAACAGAAGGAGAATCAAGTGCAGAGCTAGATGGCAGTTCCTTACCTCCCCTCGTAGTTGAGGGATAAATTTTGGTTTTCTTGTCTTTCAAGTTCCTCATAGTGACCAGCAGTTATAAATCCCAAGTGACTCAAAGAATAGAGCTATGCTCCCCAGCAACGGCGCTAGAAAATAGTCTTGATAACCCACAAGTATAGGGGATCGCAACAGTTTTCGAGGGTAGAGTATTCAACCAAAATTTATTGATTCAACACAAGGGGAGCCAAAGAATATTCTCAAGTATTAGCAGTTGAGTTGTCAATTCAACCACACCTGGATAACGTAATATCTGCAGCAAAGTATTTAGTAGCAAAGTAGTATGAGAGTAACGGTAACGGTGGCAATGGTAAAAGTAACAGTATTGTAGCAATTGTAACAGTGGCAATGGAAAAGTAAATAAGCAAAGAACAGTATGTGAAAAGCTCGTAGGCATTGGATCGGTGATGGATAATTATTTCGGATGCGGTTCATCATATAACAGTTATAACATAGGGTGACATAGAACTAGCTCGAATTCATCAATGTAATGTAGGCATGTATTCCGAATATAGTCATACGTGCTTATGGAAAAGAACTTGCATGACATCTTTTGTCCTACCCTCCCGTGGCAGCGGGGTCCTATTGGAAACTAAGGGATATTAAGGCCTCCTTTTAATAGAGTACCGGAACAAAGCATTAACACATAGTGAATACATGAACTCCTCAAACTATGGTCATCACCGGGAGTGGTCCCGATTATTGTCACTTCGGGGTTGCCGGATCATAACACATAGTAGGTGACTATAGACTTGCATGATAGGATCAAGAACTCACATATATTCATGAAAACATAATAGGTTCAGATCTGAAATCATGGCACTCGGGCCCTAGTGACAAGCATTAAGCATAACAAAGTCATAGCAACATCAATCTCAGAACATAGTGGATACTAGGGATCAAACTCTAACAATACTAACTCGATTACATGATAGATCTCATCCAACCCATCACCGTCCAGCAAGCCTACGATGAAATTACTCACGCACGGCGGTGAGCATCATGAAATTGGTGATGGAGGATGGCTGATGATGATGACGGCGATGGATTCCCCTCTCCGGAGCCCCAATCGGACTCCAGATCAGCCCTCCCGAGAGAGTTTAGGGCTTGGCGGTGGCTCCGTATCGTAAAATGCGATGAATCCTTCTCTCTGATTTTTTTCTCCCCGATCATGAATATATGGAGTTGGAGTTGTGGTCGGTCAAGCACCAGGGGCCCCACGAGGCAGGGGGCGC
>NC_041388.1:9857668-9868639 GCF_002162155.2 Triticum dicoccoides
CGTGGATAGGGTGTGGGCCCCCTGGTCTTGATTCTTTCGCCAGTATTTTTTATTATTTCCGAAAATAATCTCCGTGGAGTTTCAGGTCATTCCGAGAACGTTTGTTTCTGCACAAAGATAACACCATGGCAATTCTGCTGAAAACAGCGTCAGTCCGGGTTAGTTCCATTCAAATCATGCAAGTTAGAGTCCAAAACAAGGGCAAAAGTGTTTGGAAAAGTAGATACGACAGAGACGTATCACTGGTGTGTGCCTCCCCTTGGACCATTAGGCCCATAGACCTCCCGGAGCCTCCCGGAACCCCTTGCGGTGGTTCGATGAATACCCGGCTCACTCCAAAACCTTTCCGGTGTCCGAATAGCATCGTCCTATATATCAATCTTTACCTCCGAACCATTTCAGAGCTCCTCATCATGTCCATGATCTCATCCAGGACTCCGAACAACATTTGGTCACCAAATCGTATAACTCATATAACACTATCATCAACGAATGTTAAGCGTGCTGACCTTACGGGTTCGAGAACTATGTAGACATGACCGAAGCACATCTCCGGTCAATAACCAATAGCGGAACCTAGATTCCCATATTGGTTCCTACATATTCTACGAAGATCATTATCGGTCGAACTGTTATGACAACATATGTAATTCCCTTTGTCTGTCGGTATGTTACTTGCCGGAGATTTGATCGTTGGTATCTTCATACATATTTCAATCTTGTTACAGGCAAGTCTCTTTACTCGTTCTGTAATACATCATCTCGTAACTAACTCCTTATTCATTTTTCTTACAAGCTTATTATGATGTGTATTATCGAGAGGGCCCAGAGATACCTCTCTGATACTCGGAGTGACAAATCCCAATCTCGATCCATGCAAACTCAACAAACACCTTCGGATATATCTGTAGAGATATTTATAATCACCAAGTTACATTGTGACGGTTGATAGCACACAAGGTATTCCTCCGGTATCCGGGAGTTGAATGATCTCATGGTCGAAGGAACATGTATTTGAAATTCAAGAAAGCAGTAGCAATAAGCTGAACACTCATATGCTAAGCTAACGGATGGGTCTTGTCCATCACATCATTCTCCTAATGATGTGATCCCATTATCAAATGATAACACATGTCCATGGTTTGGAAACCTTGACCATCTTTGATCAACGAGCTAGTCTAGTAGGCTTACTAGGGACATGGTATTTATTTATGTATTCACACATGTATTTAAGTTTTCGATCAATACAATTCTAGCATTAGTAATAAACCTTTATCATGAATAAGGAAATATAAAATAACAACTTTATCGTTGCCTCTAGGGCATATTTCCTTCACTAATTAGTGCCATCAAAGAACAGGCACGCAGCGGAGACCTTGATTATCCCTGCAGTCCACATAGCTAAAACTTCAGGCGGTTAAACCGAATCACACATAACAAGGGAGCACCTTGATCTGATACCAATTGAAAGTGCTAGTTATCGACTCGAGGGGGGTGAATCGGCGTTTTTTATGGAAGTCTTCGAAAGAAGCAAATCTTCGAAGACAAACAATCAAATAACACCCATATAGGATGCAATGGAAGATAAACTACACTAGTCATGCCATAATCAAAGAGACAGTACAGAATAAGCACGAAGACAAATAGCATCTAGGTAGAACAGATTAGAATGAAGACGGTATGAAGCCAAATACGCAATCAAGGGTGAATGTCTTCAAACACTGAAGTCAATGAGAACAGGCAAGCAATGACTTCACTAAGCAAAACAGTGAGTAAGGGATGAAGTGATAGAACCAGTTGCTTGATGAAGACACGGATTTGGTAGACCAATTCCAGTTGTTGTGACAATTGTACGTCTGGTTAGGGAGGCTGAGATTGAACTCAGAAGACCACGTCTTCACCTTATTCCCCTTGGGCTAAGGTCACTTAATCCTCGCCCAATCAGTCGGGTAAGTCTTCAAGGTAGACTTCCAAACCTTCATAGACTTCCTTCACCGGCGATCCACAATGACTCTCGGATCCTCAGAATGCGACGCGTAACCGACTTGAAGATCACAGCCTTCAAGTGTAATAAGTCTTCAGATCACGCGGACAAAAAGACTTTAGTGATGCCACACACTCTCTGGGCTCTGGGTGTTTTTGGGTTTTGTCCTCGCAAGGATTCTCTCTCTCAAATGCTTCGGAGGTGGATTTCTCTCAAATGACAAAAGTCGTGCACTAACTCTGAGCAGCCACCAATTTATGGTGGAGGGCGAAGGCTATTTATAGCCAGGAGGCAACCCGGCATGATATGTCCGAAATGACCCTGGGTCATTAAGGAATCGACACATGTCCAACGGTCGGATTTCAAACACACGCGGCATCTTGAATTGGGCTACAAGTATAGATGACTCATCCAACTTTGGATAAGATTTTCTCTCATTGTGTTTGCTCAAAGACATAGGATTTTCGGTTGAGCATCACGTCAGTTTCTGACTTTGTTCACTTGGACCCCACTTGACAGTTTGGTGGTTCCTTTGACTCAAGAAAGAAGAAAATGAAACTACGAAACAACTATGTCTTCGTGCTCCATTGTCTTCAAAAGAATATCTTCATGTGTCATTATCTTCGATACAAATGCCTTCGTGAACTACCATTGTCTTCACTGTCTTTATACATTTTTAGGGGTCATCTTCGATGGGTAAACCAAATCAATAGGGACTTCTACCTGTGTTCTCCTGTGAATCTCACATACACATTAGTCTCTCAACCACGTTTGTCGTGAATAGTCCAAAACCAACTAGGGGTGGCACTAGATGCACTTAAAAAACAATTCAACAATGTAACAGGAATGAGATTGATATCGAAATAGGAAGGCATATATCTGGAAGCATAAAGGAATGAACTTGCGTTTCGAAGTAAGGCACGATAAAGTTGTGCTTGTGCCGAGGACTATGAAGAATGTTCCTGTGGAGGTAATTCACGATAAGACACTGGCCTTTATCAGAATCAATATTGCCACAATGCATGATATACCACTACGGCAGGATGCTGCTAACGCAAAACTATGATCAGAGATCCTTCGAGAAACTGTATGCGATGTAATAATCGCAAACGATGGTGTATGAAAACCATCAAAAAAGGTGAAAATGTTTGCGATGGAGGATGCATCAAACACGGTTCAGATTTTAGTTGCGTGTGCGATGAAGGGCATACGGTTCAGTTCAATTAACTGTTTGCGGTGAGGAGGAACAAAAGAAACGGGCAGCCAGATGAAGGCGTGTGTGATACACAGCATATGGTTCACTCGGATGAACTGTTTGTGATTAGGCAACACAAAAGAAACGGTCAGCCAGATCAAGGTGTGTGCGATATACGGCATGCGGTTCACTCGGATGAGTTGTTTGCGTTGACACAAGAGAACAGAAATGGTTCAACTTAACAAGACATGTGTGTTGTGCGATGGGATTGCATGCGGTTCACTCGGCCCTTGTCGTTAGTGTGTGACCTCTGTAGCAACCGTTCGCTCCCCAGGCGCCTCTTCGTGTACCGTGGCAACCGTCCACCGACTCTTCGCCTTTCCCTCTCGATTTGGAGCTGCTGTCGCACGCTAGCTCTTCCTCCCTCCTCCATTGGCCTTCACCCTTCCTTTTGCCATTGTTTGATCGTCTTCTCCATGGAGGGAACAAGCCGGAAATGACCCTGTTATTCTTGCCCCGATCAGAATGATGACGCGGTGGAGGAACTCATTGATCGGTGCGATGTCATCACCTCAGCTAGCATGGCAGGTTCGTTCAAGACCATTCTCGACTCAACTAATAACATCATTACAAGGAACCCAAGGGTCCAGGAGCGGTTTTATCTCCCCTATCTTCTTCGCCATGACCCTGCTGACTGGCGCGGGGACGAGGGAAGCCTCGCCTTGTGTAAGTTGATGCTGCTTGATAATGATACGTATGATGTTAAGATGCCATCGCTTGAGGGCAAGGCTTGGGCAGGCGCAAATGGAGATTGGGTTGTTTATATTGGGTACAACTGCGAATGGGAACTTGTGAATGTGTACACTCATCACCGGGTTCCACTTCAAAAAATCTTAGACGACTGCCCAGAGGTTGAGTACACCGGTATTCTACGTCAGTTCAAATATGATCATGCTGACTGTCGTCTATGAAAGATAGCAATTTGTCGAGTTCCCAACCCCTCTTGGGGTTATAGGAATGCTTATGTTGTCGCTATCTTCGACAAGCTTGTTGCCGCCCTTCATGGTTCGACTCAATGGATATTGCTCAAAAATCAGTTTCTATACACGGATGAGTACTGTGATGAAATTCAATACGAGGGTCTTGTGTTTGCTGCCACCACTCGTGGCACTATTTTTGCATGGAATCCTTATGATTTCGGTACGTTTGTCTTCCACCGTAATTATAATTGTTTCATCCACATGCATGCGGGTTAGCTAGTTTCCCTTTACTAATTAACCTTCTTGTGTTTCCAAGGTCCTGTGAACATTCCACCACCTATACTTGAAAATTTTATTCACGAGCATGAGGACGAGCAGGACCCATATACTCAGTGGCGCCTGGAAACTTATTCTGATGGATCACCTCTTCTTGTCTGTATACGGGGCACTGCTGATGTTACTAAGGAAGCAGGTGTTGTCTCATATGGTCGCACTCTCCGGACCTATTCCAACATCCGTTGCAGGGTATTCGGGATGGATACTAGTGTACTAGCGCCAACACCTTCTCTCTGGTTCAGTATTGAAAGTCTTGGAGGAAACTCGCTCTTCCTTGGACAAAACTATCCAATGATGGTGGAAGGTGATCCAGCTGATGTTGACACAACATTACTACCATTTATGAGAAGCAACTGTATCTATACCTCGGACATTACTATGCTTCCCTACCGTCCCAATATGGGTCCTGACATAGGCTGCTTCAGCCTCGATGATCAGTCCTGCGTTGGTCTCGAGATTGATAGTAGCTAGCCCTTCCCAGAGAATCACTTCTGGTTCAAAGAAAGCATTTCCAACGCCGACGAGTGGTTGAGCTGAAGTTCATTTCATCGCTTTGTTATTTGTTGTGTGAAAAAAACTTTACTAGAATGTTTTGTTGGAAATGATCTATAATCCAACATGTATCCTCGTTGTCGTTGTGGGTTGATGACTTGTTGTATGTAATCAATGGTACATTTGCATATGCATCCATGAACTCACGCCTGCTAGTGGTGTCTATATGAACAGTGCTAGTGATTTTAGTTGCAAAAATTAGATAGTGCTAGTGATTTGTAGCTGCATATTTTGACAAATCGCAGTGTTACAAGGTTGACAAATGGCAATGTTACTAGATAAACAAATGTCAATCTTTCCAGTTTGAGAAATGGGACATACCCAAAATGACAGGTATGCAAATCTTACCCAATTGTTTGTACGTGGTTGCACACGGGTCATGCAAAACAACCATTTGCGTTGAAGGGATGCAGAAATCCTGCTCGGCACATTTTCCCTTGGCTTCCTGGGGAAGCTGTCGGTTTGCATACGGGTGTTCTAACTAAAACGTTTGCGATGAGTGTTTTATATTTAAAAACCATTGACATTTTTTTAAAATAAAATCATTTGATAAGTCTGTACATTAAGAGAGAAAAACGCAAGTTCGTTCAAACCATATCTTTCATTCAGTCACACTGCAAATTTATATTCATATGATCGAGAATTCGAGATACAGTATTAAACCCCAAAAAAACTATTTCCGGCGGCGGCGGAGGCGGCGTGCCGCGCCGTCGTTGTCGTTGTCGTCCTCCGGGACGCCGTTGTTGAAGTCTTCAAGGCAGCACAAAATGTTCTTCACTTGTAAATCAAACATCATGTCGTCGCGCGATCGACGGGCAGGGCGCGGGAGGATGGCAACTGGCGCCGCTGAGAGGTAGCGGTCGACGGCAGCGTCCCATGCCACTGAGGGGGGGTGCGCACAGGCAGGGGCACGGGCGCGGCGGGTGCAGCCAAACGCACGGGGACCGGCACCGTGGTGGGTGGAGGGGCGCGCACGGGCGCAGCAGGTGCAGCCAAACGTACGGGGGCCGGTGCCATGGTGGGTGGAGGGGCGCGCACAGGCACGAGCACGGGCGCTAGCACTGGCATGTACACGAGCTCGCGCGGGTCCGCGGAGACCTCCGCGGCTTCCAGCGCTGTGATAGTGCTCGGCGACCAGCCCGTCAATGCTACGGGGATGGTCGCTGGCGCGGGCGCGGGGATGGGAGCTGGGACGGGAGCGGGGGCAGCAACCGCCACGGCCAGCTCACTCTGGGCCATGTCCATGAGGCCCCATTCCTCCTTATTTTCTATCTCCTCCGGCTCAGAGTCGACTTCACCAAACTTGAAGACTAGTGGCAGATGATCATTCTGCGCCATGGCGGTGGAGGTCTGCAGGGGGAGGGGAATGGGAGGCAAACAGTAAGGTCGCCTGTATTAAACAGCGGCTCGGGCGCCATTAATGGAGAGGAAGGTGGGCGGCCATGGAAGTCAAAGGCCTCGCTTCCCAGTGAGCCTACGCAGCGTACAGCTCGCACGCTTCCCGGTGAGCCTGCGCATTGGAGGGCAGCTTGCATGCCTCTCGGTCAGCCTGTGCACCGGACTGCGCTCGCATGCCTCCCGTTTAGTCAAGGTCAAGCAGTTGTCCGCACGGCACCTCCTACAGCCATTAAAACCAAGACACGTGGCGTCACGTGAATGGTTAAAAGAACGCACACGTTTTGAATTATACAAACGTTTGAGATATTAAAGTGGCAGCTATTTTTTCAAAATTCCTTTGTTGGCTGTCATTATTCGAGTGCGCCTTCTCTCAAAATGGACACGAAAAATACCACATCATGTCGGGTGCCATTCCATGATAGCATGCCAAGTTTCATGAATTTCAGACGAGTTTTGGATTTACTAGAATTTAAAAACCTGGCATCTCAATGTTTTGCCGGCAATCAACAGTGCCCTGGTGTTTGAAATTCATTCTCATTTCTTGCATGGGACCTAAGCATGCACCCAAGGACACAGATTTGATTTTTCAACCAATTTATATGCACTAGAGCATGTGCATGTAATTCAAATTTGAATTATGCACATAAATGCATTGAAAACTCAGTTAATGCATAAAAATGTCTAAAAGAACCCTGGAAAATCACAAATATTGACACAACACTCCTATTGTTCTATGCTGACACGAGAAAAAATTTGGAAGCAATAAGAGGCAGTGGATATCGTTTCGTCCCCAAAGGTGGGACGTTCCCTACCGAAAGCATGATGCTTGTTGTGAGAAGCTTTGTTTGTGAGAAGCATATACCCAAACCTGCCCCAAACGGGACAAAAAATTTACCACGGCATGTTGATGCCGCTCCTTGAAAGCATGCCAAGTTTCATGAATTTCATACGAGTTTTGGATTTACTAGAATTTAAAAATGAGGCATCTCAATGTTTTGTCGGCAATCAACGGTGCCCTGGTGTTTGAAATTCATTCACATTTCTTGCATGGGACCTAAGCATGCACCCAAGGAAACAGATTTGATTTTTCAACCAATTTATATGCACTGGAGCATGTGCATGTAGTTCAAATTTGAATTATGCACATAAATGCATTGAAAACTCGGTTAATGCATAAAATGTCCAAACGAACCCCAAAAAATCCCAAAAATTGACACAACACTCCTATTGTTCTATGTTGACACGAGAAAATTTTTGAAAGCAATAAGAGGCAATGGATATCGTTTCGTCCCCAAAGGTGGGATGTTCCCTACCGAAACCATTATGCTTGTTGTGAGAAGCTCTGGTTTGTCAGAAGATATACCCGAACCTGCCCCAAATGGGACAAAAAATTTAACACGGTATGTTGATGCCGCTCCATGATAGCATGCCAAGTTTCATGAATTTCAGACGAGTTTTGGATTTACTAGAATTTAAAAACCAGGCATCTCAACGTTTTGCCGGCAATCAACAGTGCCCTGGTGTTTGAATTTCATTCTCATCTCTTGCATGGGACCTAGAAATTCACCCAAGGGCACATATTAGATTTTTCAACCAACCTTAGTGCATTGGAGCATGTGCTTGTAGTTCAAATTTGAATTATGCACATAAAATGCCTAGAAAACCCAGTTAATGCATAAAAATGTCCAAACGAACCCCAAAAAATCACAAAAATTGACACAACACTCATGTTGTTCTATGTTGACAATAGAAAAAATTTGAAAGCAATAAGAGGCAATTGATATCGTTTCATCCCCAAAGGTGGGACGTTCCCTATCGAAACCATCATGCTTGTTGTGAGAAGCTCTGGTTTGTGAGAAGCTTATACCCGAACCTGCCCCAAATGGGACAAATTTTTTAGCATGGCATGTTGATGCCGCTCTATGATAGCATGCCAAGTTTCATGAATTTCATACGAGTTTTGGATTTACTAGAATTTAAAAACCAGGCATCTCAACGTTTTGCCGGCAATCAACAGTGCCCTAGTGTTTGAATTTCATTCCCATCTCTTGCATGGGACCTAGAAATTCACCCAAGGACACACATGTGATTTTTTAACCAACTTTAGTGCATTGGAGCATGTGCTTGTAGTTCAAATTTGAATTATGCACATAAAATGCCTAGAAAACCCAGTTAATGTATAAAAAAGGCCAAACGAACCCCAAAAAATTCCAAGATTGAACACAACACTCCTGTTATTCTATGTTGACACTAGAAAAAAAATTGAAAGTAATAAGAGGCAACGGATATCGTCCCGTCATCAAAGGTGGTACGTTCCCTATCGAAACCATCATGGTTGTTGTGAGAAGCTCTGGTTTGTGAGAAGCTTATACCCAAACCTGCCCCAACTGGGACAAAATTTTCACCATGGCATGTTGATGCTGCTCCATGATAGCATGCCAAGTTTCATGAATTTCAAACGAGTTTTGGATTTACTAGAATTTAAAAACCAGGTATCTCAATGTTTTGCCGGCAATCAACAGTGCCCTGGTGTTTGAAATTCATTCCCATCTCTTGCATGGGACCTAGAAATTCACCCAAGGACACACATGTGATTTTTCAACCAACTTTAGTGCATTGGAGCATGTGCTTGTAGTTCAAATTTGAATTATGTACATAAAATGCCTAGAAAACCCAATTAATGTATAAAAAAGGCCAAACGAACTCCGAAAAATTCATTCTCATTTCTTCCATGGGACCTAAGCATGCACTGAAGGACAGAGATTTGATTTTTCAACCAATTTGTATGCACCGGAGCATGTGCATGTACTTGAATTTTGAATTGTGCCCCTGAAATGGCTAGAAAACCAGTTTAATGTATGAAATGTCCAAACGAACCTTGAATAATTCCAATTCTTTTACGACACACATACAGTTGCATGTTCACTGCAGATAGAAGGTCTAGCAATTCAAACACCGTCCATTGCCGCTGTGACCCCATTTTGTAATTCAAATCAAGTAGATCCCACACAGTTTATTCTCACCAACCGTGAGATGTAGTACAAAATATCTTGGAGCACCATCGGCGTATAGTACGCCTATGGCTTACGCGAGAAGGTGCGTAGCAACAGTCCACAGCCGGCGTGTCAAGCACACTAGCTCGCTCCCCCAAAACTCCCGCCTCTGCATCCCTCGCAATCTCGAAAATATCTACCACCTGGAAGGTTTTAATGTTTGATAGCACACGATTAGTATGTGCGGACCGTGTGCGATGTCTGTTACTCCCGCTCTGCTTCAGTCCCTTGATTCAAATTTTCAGTAGCCTCGACATTTTACTCCCGCCTCTGTATCCCTCGCAATCTCAAAAATATCTGCTCGCCCTTGATCCAAATTTTCAGTAGCCCCGCCTTGTTACTCCCACCTAGTAAAATTTTTAGTTGCCACGGTATTTCCTCAAACACAACCTCCGCTCACACAGACACACACAACCCTCGAAACCATTGTTAGGTCGCCGCCCTCGTCGGCGCCTCCATCCTCAGCCTGTGTGCCGGGGAGCTCAAGTAGCCAATGGCCAAAAAGAGGTTTATCGTGGCCTTTTCGCCCGACGCCGGCGAGGTGGCCGCCGAGGTGTTCCCGTCGTCCTCCACGTGCCCGATACGCCGTCACCGGTCCCCCGATCCGCCCGCCGCCGCGCCCCTACGCCGGTTCGAGGACTTCCCCGTCCTCCCCTAGACTCGGCAGCCGACGAAGTCCTACCTCGGGGTCCGGCAGCGGCGGTGGGGGATGTGGGTCGCCGAGATTACAGATCGGGAGACCCACACCCGCTGGTGGCTCAGTAGCTTCCACATAGCCGAGCTCGCGGCCATGGAGTACGACCGCTGGCAGGTCCGCTACCACGGCGCGGCGGCTAGGCTCGATTTCCCATTCGGCACACGTCCGGTCCACCTCGTTTCGCCGGAGCCAGGGGTGGTGAGCTCGGCTATGGCGCGGGAGGACCGCGAGGCGTGGGAGCGTCTCGAGGCCGAGGCCGCCAACGAGGCCTACATGCAAGAGCTTCGCCGGCAGCACCCGGAGCTCATGGAGGCGGAGCGGCGATCTTTGTCGGCGCGGAGGGAGGCGAGGTTATCGTGCTCTCCTCCGATGACGAAGTCGAAGGCGGTGAGGACGGCGGCGCGAAGGGCGGCGAGGTTATCGCGCTCTCCTCTGATGACGAGGTCGAAGGCGGCGGCGGCAGCTTGGAGGGCGTCGAGGTGGGCCCCGAGGACGAGGAGATCGACGTCGACGAGTGGAGGAGTGCCTTCCCCAATGACCCCGATGACGGTACTGTCCCGGACCCGGCTCGTGGCACACCGTACATGACGAGGAAGGATTGGCTCGACCTCTACTTCGACCAAAAGTAGTTTAGCTTAGTTTAAATTTATGTTCTATGTTCGGTTATGCAAAACTATCTATGTTTATGTTTGAATGCATGCTACTTTCGGTTGAACCTGCTTTGAACTTGATCAAATTGAAGTTTACAACCTTAAGTTTAGGGGATCGACTAGAAA
>NC_041388.1:9869065-9882242 GCF_002162155.2 Triticum dicoccoides
ATGACTTGTTTATTTTAGTTCTTCACAATGTGATGCTCTATATGTGCAACTATTTGCTGTGCAGTTCAATTTCATCAATAACAGTTTCAACAATACCACTATGAATTACGATATTTGGTTGTTGTTAAGGATATTGCAGTTAACATGTCTTTTCGTTTTTCAATTGTTGTTTAGCAACATGCATTGTACTGAATGACTAAATATACAATCCCAGGCTACATAGCAACAAGGAAGAGTGTTCCCTTAATGTTCTGATGATGTCTAGATATACATGTAATAAAATCTTATATAATGGGATGGATGAAGTGTTGTACTACATCATTTTTCAATTGTTGTTTAGCTTCTAATATTAACTTGGTGCTTTTAGGTACATATATCATTGCCAAAGGTCCACACTTCGACCCTTTCTGCGCATGGGGCAATGAGATATTCATGAACCAGCATCAAGTGAGGAAACTGATAAAGATTGTTACTAAAATGGGTCAAAAGATGTCAATCGAACTATTTGTTTACACTTTATGCAAGACAACAGTGAACTGCAGGATGGTAAGTAAGAACCATGTAGCCTTCTTTTTACTGCCCGTAATGAGTTGTGTTAGATGACAATATCTGAATCTTTTTTCTTTTGCAGTGGATCCTAAAGCAGTTTACTCAAGATTACCTCTCAAACCACATGATTGGTTGTCGGCCATCACAAGGGGTTGGACTAGAGTCCTACATGCCTTCTGCATCCAGGAGAGCACAATAGGGCCATTCCACTTCACCTTGTTCAGCAACTGGAATGTTTGTCGCCTCTTTCTTTACCATCTGTAATAGTACAAGTATAGAACCCTGGTACATCATTCTTTATTTGGTGCTTCTGTAATTCTTAAACATATGTACCTATGAATCGAATAATGCATTGGTTGTTTGAACCTGATGGATATGAATAAAGCTATAGCCTACTTTCAAGTTTAAATTAGGTACAATTTTAAATAGCAGCAATTAAATTAGGGCGAAATTACGTTGTGCAGGTCATTACGGCACACACGGTTGGTAAAACACAAACGTTTGCGATATACACCATAATCCGAGACGGTTCACAGAGAGGAAACGTATGCAAGCATGCACACAGTTGCCGTTCGCAAAGTGTGTGTGATGTCAGACACTATCACATACGGTGCGGGAAAACTAAATGTGTGTGATTGTCTACCTATCGTACATGGTTTATAATCATGAACTGTTTGTGATGTGCCAGGCATCGTAAATCTCCCGCGCCTGGAATCTGCCTAGAATCTGCCTGGAAAGCTCACGTGCCTAGAATCTACCTGGTTTTAGGCAGAACCACAAAACTCCGACTGCGATGGCAATGCGAGCACGAACGAGTAGCAAGGATGAAGTGTTTGGGATATTCGAGATATCGGAAACGGTTATATAGGGACAACTGTATGCATATCAAGGCTCCCTATCCCCGACGGTTTCTGGGTCGTGTGGGAAGGACCCCCCTATCGCCCACACTCACTTGGCAACGGTTCCCAATGCCGTCGTGGAAAGGGGTTAAAAACCGTTTTTTAGGACCGACGTGCACCAGTGTACGGATCAAGGAAGGCAACTTCTTCATTCCGGAGTAATGGATTTGTAGCATGCCATAGCGACCAAAGCCTCATTAAAGACGGATTGACTATGTCCAGGTAGAAAATATTGCCGTTGACCACACTATCAAACCCGTGATATATTTTATCAGCATGGAACGGGTTGACAAATCCAAGACAGTCTATGACATTGGCGGTATAATACATCTCACCCTTTTCTGGACCTAGATACTACTATAGAAGCTGAATTTCAATGCTTAGTGTACTCAACTTGTGTTTTGGTAACATTGGTTCATCGGGCATAAACATTTGCCATACGCGCGAACTAGTAGGAACATTCACCGCATTTTCTTGTGGTCTTTACTGGTGGTAGGTTCATTAGCTGATTTCTTCTTTCTCTTTCTACCCTTTTTACGATGCTGAGCTGAGGGGTCCATATAAGATGGTTCTTCGCAATCCATTTAGTGTGGCAATTATGAGTCAAAATCATAAAAAACCAAAAATTAAAGAAAAAATCGACATGACTTTTGCTAAAAAGAGGACATAGCGAGTGCCAGAAATTCGGCAAAACGGAAATGAATCAACGTTTTGTGAAAACATTGGCACTCATATCACAACCAGCAACTATAAACCAACCACACTAGAAGGGTTCCTACACAAAATATTAGAGAAAAATTCGACATGACCTTTGCTCACAAGAGGACATAGCGAGTGCCAGAAATTCGGCGAATGGAAATGAATCGACGTTTCACGAAAACATTGGCACTCATGTCATAACCTGCAACTATAAGCCAGCCACACTAGAAGGGATCCTATGCAAAAAATTAAAGAAAAATTTGACATGGCCTTTGCTAACAAGAGGACATAGCAAGTGCCAGAAATTCGGCACGGAAATGAATCGACGTTTCGCAAAAACATTGGCACTCATGTCATAACCTGCAACTATAAGTCAACCACACTAGAAGGGTTCCTAGGCAAGAAATTTGGCATGTATTTCTAAGCTACTAGTACTTACCCTAAACATAGATCTGATGATACTACAACAAATCTTGCCTTCATACAAAATAACACTAAGAAACATTGGCATGTATTTTGAACCTACTAGTATTTACCCTAAACACCAATCTGACCACGCATACAGGAGGGGTGGGGCGCTTGGCGTTCAAAGGTGGCCCGAGGTCTCCGATATTGGTGGGGAAGGGCGACATGGCCGCACGGCTAGCCGACGGGGTGGAGCTCGACGGTGGCGGTGGCGGCGGCGACAAGATGCCTCCTCTGGTGTTGGAGGAGGAGCCCATGCCCGCGGTGGCGCGAGGAGGGGCACGGCATCGAGGAGCGCGGCGGCGACTCAGACGAGATTTGAGGGGAGAAGAGACGACACAAGGAAAATGGCAAGTTTTGGGAGTGAACGGTTTTTGGGCGAAAATTAAACCGCCAGCCTCGTGGATGTAGGAGTGATGGGCGCGGCTTAACGCCTGCCACGCGAATGGCAAGAAGTTGTGGCGGGCGGTACCAAGAAACCGCCACTGCTAAGATGACCTCATGTATCTTCCCGAATGGAGGTTGCCGCAATTTAGCTGTGGCGGGGCGAACAAATTGCCTACCACTGTTGACAGAAGAAGTAGTGGAGGGTAGCCTGCCGCTGTCAGGTTTCATCACGAGGTCAGATTTACAATGGTTTACCTGTGGCGGGCGGAGCATTCCGCCCGCCACTGCTCCCCATGTAGCTGTGGCAGGCATCTTTTGTCACCTGCCACAACTTGTTTTCCAAAATAGTTGTGGCGGGTGACTCACGGTGCCCGCCACTAATTTTAGTTCACCTAGGGCGTGTTTGGTTGCCGTCGCCTACAGTACCAGTGTTGCATACACATCTCCACTCGGCCTGGCTCTAGAAAAACAGCCTCATATGCGACATCTGCGAATTGTTTGGTTGCCTGCATATGGACTGCCTGCATTAGGAGATCAACGTTGGCACGTTGTTTGGTTGCCTGCATTGTCTCGGCACATGCAACTACACGTTGTTTGGTTGCCCGCATGGGGTATGATTAAGAGCTAGCACTTGCACTTAGCGCACAGGGTTAAGAGATAGCAGAGGAAGTGGGAGAAGAAATGCAGTGTGCGCCGGACCATGGCGACTGCGGTGGATAGTGGCCGTGGCGCCGTGTCCGACATGACGAGCATGGAGTTGTGGACGAGCGACCCCGTCGGCGGCACGGCGAGCAACACCGTCGGCGAACTAGTTGTGGTGCTCGCGTAAAGACAGTCGACAGAGAAGGAGAATGCGGTGCCCGCGCCATGGTATCGTCAGTGCAGTGGACGAGAGAGGAGGCCGGGATGATCGACACCGGAAATGACTCCAGTGTAGTAGGGCGAGAGAGAGGAGGCCAAGATGATCGACCCCGTCGGCGGCGTGCCGAACTGCAGTGTGCACGGAGGCAGAGGACACAAGAAAGTAGAGTGCACACCATTGCAGCGTCAGTGCAAGTAGGAGGACGACAGAGAGTAGGCCGAGATGAGTGACGCCGTAAACGACTCTAGTGTAGTAGGGCGTGGGCAAGGAGATCAAGAGGAGTCGGCGTCGAGAGGGACGAATAGGAGGACTCTGAGTAGAGGACAGAGGAGCTCGACATGGCGGCGTCAGTGCAGTAGACTGCTGCTCAAAGAGAGATGAAGCTACGATCGTCGAAACCAAAAACTTACAACATGAATGTTGTGAGGAACTGCGAGATTAGGCTGCTGGTCAAAGGAAATTTCAAACGATCGATCGTGCGCGACGAATCTGACAAAATTCGTCAAGAATAGCTTCAAACCGGAAGACGGAATTAAGAACTTACGGCCGACGAAACTACGAACCAATCGTCTGAATGGAACCGTAGCATCGAGGTGCATCTTTTTCATGTAGAGCTTACCTCGAATCGAAGCACCATTGTGTAGATCGAAAGGGGCTAGGAAGAACAGAATTAGAGGGAAGGTTCAGGCTGCATACCTCGTATCCCTCCCATCTTCTCGCTAGAAATTGCAGATCTGAGCGTTTCCAGCGAGCCAGGCCCAAGTGTGCTTTAAGGTTCGTGCTATGCGCCACTTTCTTCCCGCATGTGTCAGGCTGGGCCTAATGCAGGCAACCAAACACGTCTTTATAGGCCCGCCAAATCGATGGCGGCTACGCGCCGGAGTCGGCCGGAAATGCGCTAGGTGAGCCAAATCAAGTGCGGCTTTGTCCCAAATGCTCCTGAGAACGAGCCGGGTGCCCGGGTCAAACCGTGGGTGTTGCAGGTGTCAGGGCGGACCAGAACGACGGCAACGATAGCAAACGCTGGCGGTTAGAGCACGGGAAGGACGCAGGCAAGGCTGCGGTGCTTCGGCCTGCTGGGAGTCCTAGGAGCACGACTGCGTGCTTGGCAGTGGCTCTAGCAAGCTAAAATGGCAGCGGCGACGAGACACGGCGGCGGAAGCTCACGGCTATGGCGAGGGAGCTAGCTAGGGGGGCACACACGAGCAAATAGACGGAGGGGAAAGATGGCGGAGCTCACCACGGAGGCACACGGGGGCCGTTGGTGGCTTAGGAGCTGCAGCGGCGACGAAATCGGTGATGGAGTCGCAGTGGTCGAAGGTGGAAGACGACTCAATCCGGGCGATGTATCGCGAGGGGGCTCGAACTGCTGCCCGTAGACGGAGTAGATGAGGCAGACGGAGCTCCTGGACAAGATTCTAGACACCGGGGAGCTCGATGGACACGCAAGCGAGGGGGGTCCATGGCGATAACAACGACATTTAGAGCAGGGAGAAGAGAGCGAACGGGGGAGAGGGGGAAGTGACCTAGGGTTTGTCCAGGGGGTGCGGGATGTTGCTATTATCCTCTCCCGGCTCTTGTAGCATCGCGTGGAGAGCATCGAGCCAGGGTGGCCGCGGATGCGCGCCACGCCATGGCCTCTGCTTCTCCTGGCGAGAGGTAGAGGAAAAGGCCGGCTCAGCTCGGCTCGGCTGCACTGTTGCCTCAGTTGCGGCAAGTGTACTGTGCCTGTTTTCCTTTTTTATGTTTCTTACTTTTTCTGTATTGCAATTTAATCAAGTACCAAATATTTTCGAAAACATTAACGCCCACACGTGTGGCAACATTGCAACTCGCCCACACGTCTGGATCACCGTCCAGTTAAGTTTGCATGAATCTTGACACACCGAGGCAGTTTTCGCATGCCACGTAGGACAAGGCCGGTGTGTGGGCGTTGGAGAGGTCGCCCACACGCCCCACAGCACGTGGTTGCCAGTTGCGCTGTGTTGGCGAACTAGTTTCTGCCCACACAGCCACCACCTAGACCACGCGTGTGTGGGCGAACTGTTTTTCACCCACACGACAGTCGTACGTGTTGGATGGCAACTGCAGTTGCGCGTACATGGCAACTAGGTAAACACACATGGCAACTATGATTCGTTTGCTAGACGGCAACTGCAGTTGCGCGTACGTGGCAATCAGATAAACATACATGGCAACTGTGATTAACCACACGTGGCAACTAGGTAAACACACATGGCAACTATTGTTTGACCATATGTAGCAAGTAGTTACTCACACACGACAACTATGGTTTAATTGCATGCGGCAACTACCATAAATTAGACATGGCAACTATAGTTAACCAAAACAGAGAGAATTGTCATGCTTTTACAACCATATTTGCCATCCCGAATAACTACATCTGCCATCCCGGATGGCAACTAAATCATCATCCCGTGGGTACCTAATGTAGCTGCGCCAGGACGTGTGGGCATTTTTGCTTTATGCCATACGTGCGGGGTGGGGATGAGTAGTACTTGTTGGGCGTGTGGCACGAAGTAGCTGCGCCCACACATGTGAGCAATTTTACTGTTCGCCCACACACAGTCCGTGTGGGCTGCCCCTTGCTCATGCCACACACGGTGTGTTGGCGAATGCCTATTATGCCACACGTGTGGTGGATATCGGCGTCCAATATTTTTTGTTGCATATGAAAACTGGCACATAATTACTAGGCCATATATTATGTTAGCATGTTTAAATATTTGCTTGAATTGAAATGGCTCAATTTAGTGATGCTGGCCCTGTTTTAAATAAGTTAAGGTCATTTTAATAGTTCAAATGATGTTGGTTTCTACATGACAACCACTTTTGATTTACTGTTTAAAAAAATTGACTTGTAATTTGAATTTGAATTTGAGTTGAGTTCCAACTAAGTGGCAATTAAGCTTAGCAAAATAAGATGACAAGGCATCATTAGGGTGAGTTCATTGTAGCTAATTACAAGGGTGTTACACCTACTTCATCGGCGGAGTGGTGGAGGATGACGACATGTAGACTATGTGCAACGAGGTGCCGAGAACCATCTGCTACCAGACTTGCTCATCGTGGTGTGCTGAGGAGAGGAGAGGCCAAGCTACGGTCTGAGGAGAAGAGATGGGACAGTGTGAGGAGAGGAGACGCTTCGGTGTGAGGACATGAGAGGAGATGGGGCTGGCTGATGCGGTTGACCTGCTTAAATAGCCAGGGCGAGCAGACTAACGCCGCTTCAGTGCGGCACAACAGTCATAGTAGGTTTTTTGGGCGCCAAATTGGTGTGAATGCCAGCGTTGTCAACCAGCATCAATTCGGGTAGGCAACTGTCCGGTCGCATCCGCTTTGCATCTGCTTTGAGTGGCATGGATGTGCGGTGAGGTTTCTAGAGCGAAAGGTGCCGGAACTGGAAGGGTGTTGGGTGGGCCCCTAGAGTGGGACACAAACGTGGCACGAGTCCGGACGTCTGCAAACAGGCTGTGCAGTGAGGTTTCTAGAGCGGAAGATGCAGGAAGGGTTTCGTTTCTAGAGCGGAAGATGCAGGAAGGGTTTCGGGTGGGCCCCTGTAGTCAGACGCACGCATTCAAGGGACTATGTTGGATGACAAAAAAGGTTCAAACAGGCCGTTCAAGGGTGGCTTGGTTCCGTGTTGGAATTGCCCTTAAGTTGATGCCAAGTCTACCACATTATTGTCGCTGTTACACAAATTTGTCAGGCCATTTCTATGTCGTGGACATTTTCAATATTATTTGCATGTTTTGTAACTTTTTGTAATATATAATCATTCAAATAGATGCACATGTTGTGCGGATTTCATTTTGAAACATGTGCAGCAAAGAATTGTGCATATTTGCGAAACTTTCTAATTCTACGTTTTGTCCATCCAAACAAGAATTGAAGTTGTTGCTCCCCTTAGATTCTAATTTCTAAGTCAATGAACATCCAAATACAAAAATTAGCATTGAAGTCAATTCAATGCAAATGCCTCGAATGCCTACATCCAAATATAATTGCCCCGTAGGGTGTAGTACTACTACAGAATGTAGGTCATGCAGTAATATGTGGAGGTGGAGTCGGCCACTTAGGTTCACGGAAGGGAGGGCGTGAAGATGGAGGAGGTGGCTGAGCAGTTGGAGGATACTTGGCTATCACCCGAGGCTGACGTCGTGGCTTGGTACTTTTAGGCTTCTGCAACCGAGGAGGCAAATCAGCCGCTGGACTTGACTCATCAGCCGCTGGACTTGCCTCATCAGCCTCTTCATCCTTCTTCTCAGGAAATTCAAATATAACAGGGTGTGGGTTGTTCCAACACATGGGAACACTTGGCTGCAGAGAAACAAAAACAGAGATAAAGCTTCGGCCAATGATAGAAAATGCCCATTTTGAATGAGAGAAAATGGTACCATGTACCTACCTGTGTATTATCATGATCAAGATCACGGGGAGGCTGGTACATTTTAACTTCTCCAGGGGCTGCATAACATCATGACCGTGTTAGCATTATTTATTAATCATTACCACAATCCTTTGAGCGCACCAGAGAGAAAGATAGGGATCATGAGTAGCTGATAAGGTTGGTCAAGGGCATTTTTGTCTCTGAAAATCACGAAATCAGATATGTACATATTTCTTGCAAATATTCTAAAATGGTACGCAATGGCATATTTCGAAGTACTTGAATTTACATTTTACAGTGGCATGCTTCAAGATAAAATATTGCAGAATCAAATTAAACCAAGGAAAAAAAAACCATCAGACCTGCATGTTGCGGAATACATGCACCATCATCATGGACAAATGCCAATTATGTAGCAAATAGCCTAATGCTCGACTATAGTAGCATTATAAAATTTTCAAATATGTATCATGTACTGATCCTGTACGAGCATGAACGTCAAATCACTGTTAGGAATGTAGATCATTTTGATTTCCTAAGATAACTTTATAAGCTACTAGCACTTTGCTGCACGCTTATTAGATTCTTTTGGGGATGCTGCTATAAGGTTGTATTTGCTTCTTCTTTTTTTACATTATAAGGTTGGTTACTTTTATGACTACAAAGTTGAATTTTTTTTCATGTACAACGAAATAATTCTTGGTCATCAGTGAAATTTCTTTGTGTGCATTATAAACGGTAGGTGAAGAATGCTTCAAAATTTGATTTTGTTTATCGCCTCAAGCAAAGTTTGCGGCAAGGACAAAAACAAAAGATTCCAGGAAACGATAACATCAGTTTTGCATGATACACATCACTTCACTCTTCTTATGCTAAAAACATGACTAACACCAAGGCCTAAGCAGCTCTGATGTACCAGGCATGTGCAATTGAATACAGAACTAGCCGTTGAAAAGTATGAGACCCTTAGCCGTTAGCGTAAAAACAAGCTTATTTGATGTAGTGCATGTGCAGAATTCTAATTTAACAAATCTTAGCTGCAGCATTTAAAACAGCCTTGTGGTATCTATTGAGAAACCAGGGGACTTACTAATTATCTGAGACCCATCAATGGTATTTGTCAAAACCATGTCGAAAGGAGGCATCTGCCAAGGAAGTTGAAAATTTCGTTTAACACTGTCCGCAGACTCCTTGTCCGCAAACCGCACATTAATATAGCGTTCCTTCTTATTCACTTTCATGAAAAGATCCTACAAAATTAAAGCGTTAGCGCATTACAACGTCCATTCATAGTACATATATTGATAATAAAGAATAAAAAGAAAACGCTCACCTGACCAAACTGACGTGTATAACATTCCACCAGATCTGCAGTAATCATCGGTCCATCTTTTAGTGGACGAAACCTAATGGTGTCCAAGGGATCGGGGCCCCGCCTACTCTTTTTTGGCTTGGAACTTTCACCAGACTCGGCAAGAGATCTTTTCCTGCTCAGAGGAGATCCTTTCTTGCTCTTGCTCGACATCTAAAACAGTGGATGCAGCATTCAATCAGAGTCAATAAGATCTCAGGAAGACGACTGACTACTCGTGCTAGACAAATTCAGCCCAAAGCTAGGCTTTCCCGGCGGCCACCTTTAGGGACGGCGATGGGAGAGGGGAGGGAGGAGGGGGTAGCGGCAGCGGGCGCTAGGGGTTGAGCCCGTCACCCTGGAGGAGATGACGCGAGGGGTGTCCAATATTTTACTCAAATCATGAATTCTTGGGGAGCGGGGGCTACTAATTTCCAATCAGATGGCAGGAAAGGCAGGAACAACCCCTCTAAAGTTGATGATCGCATAGAGAAAGCTATTGGCTTGAACTTTCATGTTGCCGGATAAGAAAATTCACTAGAGTCGGTAAAAGAGATGCTCTTGGCAATTTCTTCAAGTTCAAACCAGAGCTTCATCATTCCTCATCAAAGTTTCTTCTGAATGTAAGCTTGAGAATAACATAACCATTTTTGGATATGAAAGAATACAAAGTTTCATGATACTAGCAGTTTTGCCACCTAGTGACATAATCAAAGGACGCATGCACGGGCGCGCTTGGACATGAATGGAACAAAAAATCAGAAATACTGCTGAATGGTGATGTTCTCAGGGACACTACTGGGAAGTTCATAGCTGTCGGGAAGTTCATAGGTTTTGATGCTCTAACTACAGAAGCGACGATGCTAAGATATGTGCACCAAAACTGACGTAAACTCAAATAGTAGCATCGAAGTGATCAGCACGATGACTAATGGTGGGCCCTAGTCGGACGTGGCTGCTGCCATTTTTAAGGATCCTCCGAATGAAATCTTAAGATCCCTACGCATTGATAAATAAACCTGTATATTTATTTATGCTTATATACTTTTTTATATCACACAAATGTGAGTGGCCCCTAACTAATCATCCAAGAAGCATGCGGCCGGGGTGTTCTACTCTTTGGACAGGGCGCACCGTCCAACAAATTTGGTACTCCCTCTGTAAGCAAATATAAGGCGTTTTGTGTCACTAATATTTGTTTACAGAAGGAGTAGAAATCTGTTACGGACGAAAGGAAATAAACTGAACCTTTGATGACCAAACAAATTTCTCGGGTGATTACATAGTGGCAGATAACAACAAAGGTTCAGGCAAGACGGAATACAAAATACAACAATATTATAACAAGCTTGATTTACTACTCCCTTCGATCCATATTAATTATCGCCGACTTAGTATAACTTTAAGTGCAAAAGTTGTTACTAAGCTGGTGACAATTAATATGGAATCCCAGGGAGTAATATTTCTACATCAGGCTTAATAAGGTTCAAGACCTAATACTAGTTCCTCCCGCTCTTGAAATTAATACTCATCGCCCTAAAAGTCGTACTAAGTCTGGCGACAATTAATATGGATTAGAGGGAGTAAGTATTTCTACATCAGGCCTAATAAGGTTAATACTCATCGCCCTCCTGCAACAACTTTTTTTGATGCTCACAGTACTCCATCATATCGTCTGCAAACTGGGCGTCACTCCTAAAATCGAACATTAAATCCACGTCCAGCATCCCGTCCGTGTGCTCGGTTCCATCGGCGGTAATATCATGATCACACTCAAGAAAGTCTACTGAATCTGGATACACAATCTTCCTCGCGGTTCCCTTTCCATAGTAGCAACGGCCTGTCACCAAAACCAAAATTGATTTATTATTGTATCAATCACAACAAGACAGCTCAGCGATTCTTCAAAGTGAAAGGCTTGGCAAATGATGTCTATTTGCGTTGGTTTCACTCACCGGACCAATGGTATGCAATAGAAAACAATGACAAATTTAAACAGCAGTTCTTGACAAGGAAAAAGAAGGTTAGAAGTACACTTTGGAACGTAGAGAAAGTGTATCTCAAAAGAATCTTAAGATGTTTAGTCCTTTTTTACAGACGATCAGCAACAAGAGGACATAAATGTTCAATTTATGTCAAAATTGCTACATCGAAGCGGTACTAATCTATAACATATCCTATGCACATGATATGTACCAGAATTCAGAGGTGTATTTAAATCTTGCAATTTTGCGGGTAAATGTCTACATGAGTATGAGCGCATGGCCGTTTCAACGGAAGAAATGTGACCTGAGATTGGTGCAGATAGGTCCTTACATTTGTTTTCTGTTCCATGTGTTTGTGGCTTCTATTGCGGAAAGGATGTAGATTAGAGATTACTGTAACTCATACATCACCATTCGAGATGATAAACAGGTGTACAATCGCGGCAGAACTGTAAACTGGGTTGCAAATCCAGAAGAATACACATTTTAAATGGGGTAGCTATCGAAGGGTGGCTTTCTCGGTACTTCAAAGGGAGCAATATGCATAGCAAATTGGGTTCAGATACTCGGCTTCTTGACATGCTGCTAAGGTCATCTGATGTGGTGAAACATAGTACGCAGACAGTGAGGGGTAGTTGATTCCTGCTGTGGTCAAGGAGAGGCATGGTGCAGTCGATGTAGTGGGAAGGAGATGACTGCTGGGAGAGGAGGAGGTGCTTGCTGATATGGATAAGGGGCCAGAATGGAGAGTAGAAGCTGAATATCGTCAAACAATTGCAGGGCCATCGTGTTTGCCAAAATTAAAAACCACTCAATGGACTCTTCAGTTTATACTTAAATTAATTATTCATGGGATGATGTATTTTCCTGCTTGTAAAGTTCATAATGTTGACTGCAAAATCTGAATGGACATGAACTAATTTTTACAAATAAATGCTGATTGCCTGGGTGGCTGATTCACAAGTTTGTCGATAGTGAGTGTATGCATAGCCACTAATTTGCTGTATCATCTTGCATATATGGAAAATGGTGTACCAATTAAAATGCGAGGAGCAGAATGCAGAAAAGAGAGAAGGCAGTGAATGTGCATGCAGTACCCTACATAAGGTCTTCTGTATGGGAGATATAGAATACCTGCTAGTCTGGTGCACACAAAAAATAACTGAAGTGTGATCACAGAAGGACTCTAGGAACAGTGACTCAAGTAGGTAACATACTAGAGCCTAATGCACAGTCTAGACAATGGTGTGAAGTGGAATGTGAAGCAGCATCCCTGGGTGTATGCAAAATATGATAAACAAGGTGACTAGAGAAGGTTGAGTGGAAGGTGGTGATAGAGAGGCCACGTGGGGTGTCTGTTCATAGGGTACAGAAAAAGCTGGATTTCTTTGTGGATGAGCTGGTGGCTGAGTACTTGGCACTGATGGATGACCTGTTGGTGGCTGAGCACCAACTCAGTGCTCCTAAATAAGTTATTCTTTATGGGAGCTATCTCTATGATTGGATGAAACAAACAAGCATCTTAGGATTGTAAGATGAAAAGCCGTTAATTGAAATCAAAAGGATCTT
>NC_041388.1:9882717-9897335 GCF_002162155.2 Triticum dicoccoides
CTCATGCTACTTGGAAGGAATATGGACTTACCAGTATGTATCAGGGGTAGAGGGCAGCAGAAATCTGGTTTTGCCTGCTCACCAGGACACGACCAATTGAGTTCAGCGAAGAAGAGTTTGTTACCAGCAGTCCTTGATTTGGAAGCAGCCACAAAATTGACGTGGTAGCACTCCCTGTCTAAGGACTCGGAACCAGCCACCATACCACAGATAACAGTTAGCACATATTTTGGTTCCTAAAACAAGCAACATCAATGTCAAATGAAGCAGCTGACAGTGAGATGTAATGAATATGTACCAAGTAAACAAGGATGAATAAAAGCAAAGCCACGTACCAGAGGATGCTCAGAGGCATATTTCTGCAGCAGTTGTTCAAGCTTAGAGCAAAGGTACAAGCTCATGCTGTCATAATATGACTTCATTCTTTGCAGAGTCACCTTAGCCTCCTCGCACAATTCGGACACCTTGCGAGGTTCGGGATCCAACGTCACTGCTTTATATCGGAGGAACTGCTCTATTTGGCCAAGAGATTCAGGAGAGATCACACCATTGGTGCCAGTCGTCAACAAACGCCGTAGGTCATACAGCACATTGGGCGTCAGGGACGCAAGGAATGACCCTAGTGCAGCATGTTGTGGGTGTCGAGCGGCTGCGGCTGCGGCAGCAAACTGCTGCAAGGTGTGCGTCTCCTGGGAAAGGTCACAGCATTTCAAGGAGAGGTGCTCCATCACCTGCTGCGTCGAGCAGCCAGAATCAAAGTTTCCTCGGACAAGGGTGATGAGGCCTTCCAAGGAACGGACCTCCACGCGAAGCATAGATAGGGCGTCGATGATGTGATACTCTTCGATTTCGGTCAAGGGTAGCGGGTAGACAATGCTGTGCCAAATGGAGTTGACAATGATGTTGGAGACAGGGTCCATGGGGCCATAGCAGTGGCCAGCGAACAAGATGTCGCGGATGAGCCGCATAGAGCGCGGCAGCATGGTGAACACTTTTAGATAGATGGCGTGGATCGTGCTGTGAAGCCGCATCCTGAGAGACTCGGTGTATTCGCAGGCATCGCCACAGCAACTCTCCACCAGACTGCCCCTTCGATAGGCTTTCTCAGCATCTTCGAAACAAGATGATATCATGGATCTCCTGTCCCGGGGGGACTGGGGGAATAGGGATGCCAAGCGGTCTCCATGTCGCTCAACCTTGTAGGTGACCAGGGAGAAGTTACCTCCATGATTCACAGAGTTAGTGTTGTGGGTTGATAGATGTGCTTCGTCTGGATTGAAGTTGCGATAGTAAACGGTGAGTTCACCACTGTCTGGCAGCAACTTGACCTGGAGATCAAGGGGGGCACCGTCCTGGTGGCGCAGCATACGCACGATGAGCTCAACATCATCGAGGGTGAGCTTGCGCCCTTGCGGCTTGAGGAACGGGGCGGCGGCGTCAAGCCACTGTTGGGGCAGGGGCGACGCCTGGAGCCGCACAAGGACATCAGGCGCAGGGTGCGACACATAGATTGCGGCGCACTTGAGGGCGGCTTGCGTCCTTTGGGAGGCCGGGTTGGGGATCGGAAGCTCGGCATTGTACAGATCGTGCTCGACCAGCAGGACGGCCCGGACGAGATCACCGCGTGCCCAGTGGAGGTAGCGTGTGGCCTGTTCTTCACTAAGGCATCCGAAGTAGCTCACCATGAAGCTGCGGAGAGCGAGGTAGGATGCCCCAGCAACTCTGGCCCAGGTGTCTCTGCGGGAGAGAGTAGTGTGCCGGCTGGGTCGCGCCAGCCTGCTGGACCTCCTCGTGCCGTGCAGAGGCGGATCCGGGAAGTCGCGCCGGAGGAGGGCGATGGTGTTGAGGATGATGTTGGAGGCGGGGTCGAGGAGGCCGAGGGAGAGGGCGGATCTGCCCATGGATGTCATCAGCTGGTCGGCGGCGTCCGCTGGCAGGTCTTCGATGGGCAGCCGGTCGATCGCCTCCTCGTAATAGTCGGGGATGGTCTCCATGAGATCGAATTTGAGACAGAAGTCAGGGGGCTCGTCGCACTCGCCGCTGTGCAAGCACGAGAAGAGCCCCCTTCGATCTCCCGGCGTCGTCAGCTGCGATGTCTGCGCTTCGGCGGCCGGAGAGAGCCGCGGACTCATGCGGCGCGGCCGCCGAGCCGGCGGCGGCACGGCTTCCGGAGACAGCAGCGAAATCTTGCGCCGCGGCGGCATCAGCTCGGTTCGGCGGCGGCGGATCTAGGGTTCGGTGGCGTCTCCTCGGATAACACCAGGAGACGAGTGAGTGCGTTATCTGGTAATATATGGGACATACGGAGTATGAAGCTTGGACAAGCAGCGGTTGGTTTATTTTCCTTTTTTTCTTGATTGATGATGAGATGATGGGTGGGGGTGCCTACTGGCTGTTTTTTGTTTCGTTAGGGCAGGTCCGGAATTTATGTATTTATTTATTTTTTATTAGGAAAAATCTAACTCGCTTTTATTATTCGACAGAAAAGGGATATAGTGAATTCAGAAGCCACATCAAACGACCATATCTAACAACAGTAAAATTGCGAGCTAGATTATGAGCATGTGTATTTGATGCATGTCCATCATGTATGAAACGAACTTCGCTGAAATCTCTTTATCGTTGATGGGTCTCCATGAGGACAGAGAAATAATTGAGGCGGCTACCCTTGTTGATGGTATTAATCACATGCAGGCGTTCTGACGAAATAAAGACAGAATCGGAGTTGGAGGTCACCCGCTAGAGAGAGGCTTCTCGGACAAAGATTCAAGAGTGGCAGGGTCAAATACTCCAAAACAAGCAAGCACTGAAGAACCCTGATATATGCCATCATAAATACGAATCTGGATGTAATTTTTATTTCTGGTATTCGTTGTACTGCCATGATTGACGATGAATATATTGGAAGTTTTTCCGCAAAAAAAACCGACAGATAGCTGCGACCACTCCTCTATTATCGCTTCTAGAAACAGGTGCATCAACGTTAATCTTCATCATATGTTAGGGAGGGGTATCCATCTTGGAGGGGCCGATGGAGCATGTTGGACCCTTACTGGGTGTTGAGTTCGTTCGTGTACGATCTCCAAATCTACCAAAAAAACTTCCAGTAAAAGAGTAAACTGATGATGGACTCTGAAATATATTCTCATGAATAGCCTTGCCTCTCACTGCCCAGCTTGCCCATGGAGTTACTACAGTTTTGGTAAACTGACCATGTTAATGATTCAATGAGGAAAAAGATCCACTCTTTTGGGCATTGTGAAAGGATCGAGAAGAGGTGTCTAGAGGGGGGGGGGTGATTAGACACTAAGTACCAAAAGTTACAGTTTTTAATATCTTTAAGTTTAAGGGGAGTTTTAGCACAAGTTTAACAAACACAATACATATCAAGCAAGCATGCGAGAGTATATGAACAGCGGAAAGTAAAGCATGCAACTTGCAAGAATGTAAGGGGAAGGGTTTGGAGTATTCAAACGCAATTGGAGACACGGATGTTTTTGTCGTGGTTCCGATAGGTGGTGCTATCATACATCCACGTTGATGGAGACTTCAACCCACGAAGGGTAACGGTTGCGCGAGTCCACGGAGGGCTCCACCCACGAAGGGTCCACGAAGAAGCAACATTGTCTATCCCACCATGGCCGTCGCCCATGAAGGACTTGCCTCACTAGCGGTAGATCTTCATGAAGTAGGCGATCTCCTTGCCCTTACAAACTCCTTGGTTCAACTCCACAATCTTGTCAGAGGCTTCCAAGTGACACCTAGCCAATCTAGGAGACACCACTCTCCAAGAAGTAACAAATGATGTGTTGATGATGAACTCCTTGCTCTTGTGCTTCAAATGATGGTCTTCCCAACACTCAACTCTCTCTCACAGGATTTGGATTTGGTGGAAAGAAGATTTGAGTGGAAAGCAACTTGAGAAGGCTAGAGATCAAGATTCATATGGTTGGAATGGAATATCTTGAGCTCAACACATTAGTAGGTGGTTCTCTCTCAGAATATGTGTATTGTAAGTGTAGGCATGTTCTGATGGCTCTCTCCACGAATGAAGAGGAGGTGGAGGGGTATATATAGCCTCCACACAAAATCTAACCGTTACACACAATTTGCCAAACTCGGTGGGACCGAATAGTCAAACTCGGTCGGACCGATTCAGCAAACCTAGTGACCGTTAGGATTTTCGGTGGGACCGACATGCAACTCGGTAGGACTGATATGGTTAGGGTTAGGGCATGACGTAATCTCGGTGAGACCGATTACACAAACTCGGTGAGACCAATTTTGGTAATAAGCTAACCAGAGAGTTGGTCAGGCAAACTCGGTGAGACCGATTACACAAACTCGGTGGGACCGATTTTGATAATAAGCTAACCAGAAAGTTTGCATTGTAATCTCGGTAGTACCGATTGCTCAATCTCGGTGAGACCGATTTTGGTAATGGACATACACAGAGAGATTACAATCCCATCTCGGTGAGACCGAGATCCCTATCGGTGAAACCGATTTGCCTAGGGTTTGTGGCAGTGGCTATGACATCTGAAACTCGGTGGCGCCGGATAGAAAGAATCGGTGGGGCCGAGTTTGACTTTTGGTTTAGGTCATATATGGATGTGGGAAGGTAGTTGAGGGTTTTGGAGCATATCACTAAGCACTTTGAGCAAGCAAGCCATTAAGCAACACCTCATCCCCTCTTGATAGTATTGGCTTTTCCTATAGACTCAATGTGATCTTGAATCACTAAAATAGAAAGTGTAGAGTCTTGATCTTGAAGCTTGAGCCAATCCTTTGTCCTTAGCATCTTGAAGGGGTTCCACATCCTCTAGTCCATGCCACTCCATTGTTGAACTTATCTGAAACATACTAGGTAAAAGTGTTAGTCCAACAAGAGATATGTTGACATTAATTACCAAAACCACCTAGGGAGCACTTGTGCTTTCAATCTCCCCCTTTTTGGTAATTGATGACAACATACATCAAAGCTTTAGATAAAGACATAGAGAATAGCAAGTAAAGCTTTGGAAAGACATGTAACATGCATAGGCTCCCCCTACATGTATGCAATCATGTGAATATTGAATATAGGAGCATGTGAATGCATAAGCATGACAGAGTAAGCAATGTGTTACATGTATCTTGGCTATATGCATCACAGCAAATGATGTGAACAGGAGAAATGTACCTTCATGCTCATGAGTCCTTCTTGCAAACAGTATGTACATCAGCAAGAACTTATCATTCACATGATTGTGATGCATATACTTACCTTGTGGTCTTGAGTTGGCTTAGGAAGGGATGAACCTGCGTAAACAAGGTTAGATAACATAGATACACCTACTGACCAGAGCAAACAAGAGAAACCACAAGAGAACCAAGACTGGGATGACATGTAGAGTGAGTACTAAGTACCGCATTGGATATAGACATGTCCCCAAAGGTAAAGATATGCAAAGAAATCAGAGATTTTCTTCCCTTAGATGTCTTGCTCCCCCTGAATCTAACATGGAATATTGGGAGAAGATAGGGAACAGAAAAACAGAGCAACAGAAAAGAAACAACAGAGCTTGAGCTAACGCAAGCAAACAAACATGTCTTTCCCCTCTTAAAGACATGTGACTTCTCTCCTCTTGAACACCAAGCATCTGGGGCCTTTGATGATATCACTTTCTCCTTGTTGAGAAACTCTCTCCCCCTGAGTATTCTCTCTTTCTCCCCCTATAGGAAAGATTAAGCTTTGATGTGATCTCTCTCTCCCCCTTTGACATCAATTTCCAAGAAGGGCTCTTCTAGACATGGGATACAAATGGGTTGATCCTTGAGTCACAGAGCAAAGCAGCATGTCTAATATGATGCTGGTAGAGGACAAGAATCATTGAGTGGAGCTGGAGCAAACAGAAATCAGGAATAAGTGGCAAGCTGGTTTTCCTGTGGTGGAATCAGTGACACCAAGTTGTGTGCTTCGGTGGCACCGAAAGATTTCGGTTGGGCCGAAGAAAACAAACCTGTGTGACCGAGTTCATCAAAGTGAAACCACTTGTCACCTCAGCTCACTAGACGAATACTCACAAGGATTTGCAAGGAATTAACTGAAAGATTTGCAATGAATTGGATGCAGAGAATGCAGAACAAAAAAAGAAGGAAAAGAAACTAAAAGATCTAGATAAAGTTTAATATGCATGAGACAAATGCAAGAGCACAGAAAAGAACACAAGAGAACTTCATCTAGAGTTGGGCGGTGACAAAGTCACCTATGTTAGAGTATATTGACTTAGGAGTCAAGTGAGATCACTTGATCATAGGTCATACTCATCGTTTAAGCTCAAAATGGGGTTTCCATTTTTCGTTTAAGCATCTTGATGTATTCACATCTTGTCGAGTTGCTTTGACTCATGACTTGGAGTAAAACTTCTCTAAGATGGAATAACATACCTTGGGTGGTGGTGTTGATCTTGATCATGTAGTTGAACTTGTGTGGGTTGCTCAAGGTTGATGTAGTTCATCAAGAGTTGGGAGCACCACTTGGATTTTGAGTTCATCTACCTACATGGGTTAGTTTTCGCAAGGAAGAGCACTTGTGTATCCAACATGACAATCATGAAACTCAACATAGAATTTGTCAAAGGATATGTCTGAAAGGTTTCGTGCTTCCTTGTCTTCAACCACCATTGTGTAGAGACTTGGTGATATAGAAATTGCTCAAGATGTGAGTGTGTTGCAATCTCATAGACTTAGATTCATCCAAGTACCTACACGGGTTAGATAACATGCAAGGTGCAAATATATCCAAGACATATGAATAGCATCATAAGAGAAATATCAAGGATTAGTCATAGGCTCATGCCTTGCATGTATCAAATGGAGTTCCTACTCCAAGTTTGAAGCATCAATGATGTTCAATTCTCCTCTTAACCTGCAAAACACTTTCTCATCAAGTGGTTTAGTGAATATATCCGCTAATTGCTTATCGGTGCGAACATGCTTAAGATTTATGTCACCCTTATCAACGTGATCTCGAATGAAATGATGAAGAACTTCAATATGCTTAGTTCGAGAATGTTGCATGGGATTGTGAGCAATCTTAATAGCACTTTCATTGTCACACAGCAATGGAACATTTTTCACATATATTCCATAATCTTTAAGAGTTTGGGTCATCCAAAGTAATTGAGCACAACATGAACCAGCGGCAATATATTCTGCTTCGGCGGTGGATAAGGATACCGAGTTTTGTTTCTTGGAGGACCAAGACACAAGAGATCTACCAAGAAATTGACAAGTACCCGAAGTGGACTTTCTATCAACCTTGTCTCCGGCATAGTCCGAATTGGAGTAGCCAACAAGATCAAAAGAGGACCTCTTAGGATACCAAATGCCAAAATTTGGTGTATGGATTAGGTATCTCACTATCCTTTTCACAGCCTTAAGATGACATTCTTTAGGAGCAGCTTGATATCGTGCACACATGCACACACTTAGCATAATGTCGGGACGAGAGGCACATAGATATAGTAATGAACCAATCATTGAGCGGTAAACTTTTTGATCAACCGGTTCACCATCTTTGGTCAAATCAAGATGTCCACTAGTAGGCATGGGTGTAGTCATACCTTTGCATTCTTGAATATTGAACTTCTTGAATAAGTGCTTGGTGTACTTCGTTTGAGAGACAAAGGTACCTTCCTTAGTTTGCTTGATTTGCAAACCCAGAAAGAACTTGAGTTCACTCATCATAGACATCTCAAACTTCTCCGACATTAGCTTTCCAAACTTCTCACTAAAATGAGGGTTAGTTGAACCAAATATGATATCATCAACATAAATTTGGCACACAAATAGTTCTCCATTAACCCTTTTAGTAAAAAGAGTAGAATCAATTTTTCCAATTTCAAAGCCTTTTTCAATAAGGAACTTGGTCAAGCATTTATACCATGCTCTAGGAGCTTGTTTAAGACCATACAGGGCTTTGTGAAGTTTGTAGACATGATTAGGTTTCTTAGGATTGACAAAGCCGGGAGGTTTCTTAACATAAACTTCCTCCTCAATTTCACCATTTAGAAAAGCACTTTTAATGTCCATTTGGTACAAGGTGATATCATGGTGATTAGCATAAGCAAGTAAGATGCGAATGGACTCAAGTCTAGCAACGGGAGCATATGTCTCACCATAGTCCATACCTTCGACTTGTGTGTAGCCTTGCACTACTAGGGAAAACCTTATACACAGAATCTTAGCAGCAGCGCGGCACAAAAAGAGGTGCTACTGCTAAGTAGTAGTAGCGCGGCTACGGAAAGCTCGCTACTGGTGCAAACTTAGCAGTAGCGCGTGACCCTTAAACCTCGCTGCTACAAAAATCCACCGACAGTACACAACAACATAAGTTTACCAGTAGCGCGGCGCCAGGAAGCGCGCTGCTGCTAATTACATAGTAGTAGCACGCTTTTTTGTCACCTCGCTGCTGCTAATTTTGAAATTGTGCACAGGGTTGGCCCGTTAAGCAGTAGCGCGTGACAGGAAAGCGCGCTGCTGCTACACTCTTAGCAGCAGCGCGCTTTTTCTCCCGCGCTACTGCTAAGACGCAGCACCCACCACCTTTTCCCCCTCCCCCTCCCCATCTCCTCTCCTTCCTTTCCCCTACCTCCCACATCCTCCCTCTCTCACTCTTCTTCTTCCTCAATACTTCTCCCCCATTACTCTCCCTCTTCTACCTACCTTTCTCTCTCTTCATCACTCCTAGCTATAACTACACCACCTCCATTAATTCATCTCCTTTCTCTTTTTCCTCCCCCCCTCCACTAGTTGAAGTTGTCTCCTCCCAAATTAGCTAGCTAGGTAGATGTAGCATTTAGTTAAGTGACCTATTTTCCCCTAACACTAGTAGAAAAAGGGTCATACGTGAAGCACATTAGTGCCGGTTTGAATTTGAGCCGGCACTAATGTATACATTAGTGCCGGTTCCAACGGCTAGCCGGGCCGCTCTCATTAGTACCGGTTCGTGGCGAACCTTTAGCACCAGTTCGTGCCACGAGCCGGTACTAATGAGAGTGGTGGCAGGATGTTGTCAGACTGGGGCCCCTCCAGCCCCTTTAGTACCGGTTCTTGGCACGAACCGGTACTAAAGGTCGTCCTACATAAACCCTTCGTCCACCTGAGCTCGCTCTGTTCTTCCCCTTTCCCCTCTCCTCTCTGTTCTTCCCCTCTTCCTCTCGAGCTCATCACACATTTTTCCCAAAATTTGTCAAGATTTGAAGGCCCCCATCCATTCAAATGATCACAAAGGTTAGCAACTTTGTCCTTTCATCTCTCATTGCTAGATTAGCTCTTGCAATGCTTTATATAGTGATTAATTTGTGAGTTTAGTAATTTGGGAGGAAATATATATATGTGCTAGTATTTGATTTATATGCAATCTGAGGTCAAAAATAACACTTAGTTTGCATATGTAGGTGTGGTTTACTTAGTGCCTTCTAAATCTCCGTCGTAACCACCGTCGATCGCCCACACCGTCCCGTCGCCGGCACCACCTTGTGGTGAGCCTCTTGTTCATGAAATTTTATATAAAAATTGATGTTTGTGTGATTTGGATATATAGTTACTCGTATAATTATCTTACCCGTACGTTGTTTGTTATACATATAGTGCCATGGTTTTGATATCCGTCCCCGTCGGCCCTCGTCCTTGTTATGATTCGGATGTGGTATATATATTCTCTTTTAAAACTAGTTGCATTTCGTGTTTGTGACAAATTATGCCCATCAAGTTGACATAGATATTTTTTCTAGGAGGTATGTGAACCGGAAATTCCAACCGACCCTATTGTCGAGAGGTTAAATTTAGTTGAAAGAGAAAATGAGTACTTGAAAGAAAAATTGAAAAGAATTGAGGGGGAGAAGATGGAATTGGAGTTGCATGTTGCCGATGTCGTCGATGATCACAAGATCAAGATGGAGAAAATGCGCTTGAAGATTAGAAAGATTAAAAAATATGCCATCGATAGTGAGGCTTGGTATCATTATGCTGTTGGATCAATTGTTACCTTAGTTGCAATCTTGATCGCATTTGTTGTTGCATTTAAATGCTTTAGCTAGAGAGTTATTTGTTTGTTGCATTTAAGTGTTGTATGAACTTTATGTATGAACTTGTATTAATTTGGTCTATTCGGTGTTGTGTAATGAAGATGAGCCGGCAATGGATGTATGATGACCGATGCTCTCCCTAGTTCGTTGAGGGCGTGCATACTTTTCTGCTGCGGCTGAGGCAAACAAACGGGCGGATGGTTTTATGCCTTGTCCATGTGTTGGCTGTAAGAATGGTTACAATTACTCTTCGTCAAGAACCATTCACGTCCACCTGTTTAAGTCCGGTTTCATGCCCCACTATAATGTTTGGACCAAGCACGGAGAAAGAGGGGTTATGATGGAAGACAATAAAGAAGAAGAGGACGACGACAGCTATCCTGGCCATGGGTTCCCTGAATACGATGATACAACAATGGGGGATGAAGATGAGCCGGTAATGCGGGAAGAAGCTGAGCCGGCAATCCGGGAAGAAGCTGAAGAAGAGGCATCAGATGAGCCCGTTGATGATCTAGGTTGGGCCATTGCCGATGCAAAGAGAAACTGCGCAAGTGATTTGGAGAAGAAGAAGTTGCAGCGCATGTTAGAGGATCACAAAAAATTGTTGTACCCGAATTGCGTAGGTGACAAGAAAAAGCTGGGCACCACACTGGAATTGCTGCAATGGAAGGCAGAGAATGTTGTATCTGACAAGGGATTTGGAAAGTTGCTGGTAATGATAAAGAATATGCTTCCAAAGGACAACGAATTGCCCGAGAGTACGTACGAAGCAAAGGAGGCTGTCTGCCCTCTAGGGTTAGAGGTGCAGAAGATACATGCATGCCCTAATGATTGCATCCTCTACCGCGGTGAGTATGAGGATTTGAACGCTTGCCCGGTATGCGGTGCATTGCGCTATAAGATCAGCCGCGATGACCCTGGTGATGTCGAGGGCGAGCGCCCCAGGAAGAAGATTCCTGCCAAGGTGATGTGGTATGATCCTATAATACCACGGTTGAAACGTTTGTTCCTAAACAAAGAGCATGCCAAGGCGATGCGATGGCACAGAGAAGACCGTAAGAAAGACGGAAAGTTGAGAGTACCCGCTGACGGGTCGCAGTGGAGAAAAATCGAAAGAAAGTACGGGAAGGAGTTTGCAGATGACGCAAGGAGCGTATGGTTTGGTCTAAGCGCAGATGGCATTAATCCTTTTGGGGAGCAGAGCAGCAACCATAGCACCTGGCCTGTGACTCTATGTTTGTATAACCTTCCTCCTTGGTTGTGCATGAAGCGGAAGTTCATTATGATGCCAGTGCTCATCCAAGGCCCTAAGCAACCCGGCAACGACATTGATGTGTACCTAAGGCCATTAGTTGAAGAACTCTTACAACTGTGGAATGGAACAGGTGTACGTGCTTGGGATGAGCACAAGGGGGAAGAATTTGACCTAAAGGCGTTGCTGTTCGTGACCATCAATGATTGGCCTGCTCTCAGTAACCTTTCAGGACAGACAAACAAGGGATACCGCGCATGCATGCACTGTTTGGACGATACCAATAGTATATATTTGGCTAATTGTAAGAAGAATGTGTACCTGGGACATCGTCGATTTCTTTCGAGCAGGCATCCCGTAAGAAAGAAAGGCAAGCATTTCAAAGGTGAGGCGGATCACCGGACGAAGCCTCGCCACCGTACTGGTGCTGATGTATGTGATATGGTCAAGGATTTGAAGGTGGTCTTTGGAAAGGGTCCTGGCGGACAACCTGTTCCGAATGACGCTGACGGACGCGCACCCATGTGGAAGAAGAAATCTATATTTTGGGATCTGCCCTATTGGAAAGACATAGAGGTCCGCTCCGCAATCGACATGATGCACGTGACGAAGAATCTTTGTGTGACCCTGCTTGGCTTCTTGGGCGTGTATGGGAAGACAAAAGATACACCTGAGGCACGGGAGGACCAGCAACGTATGCACGGAAAAGACGGCATACATCAGGGTCATGCAAGCTACGCTCTTACCAAAGAAGAGAAGGAAATCTTCTTTGAATGCCTGCTCAGTATTAAGGTACCGTCTGGCTTCTCGTCGAATATAAAGGGAATAATAAACATGGCAGAGAAAAAGTTTCAGAACCTAAAGTCTCATGACTGCCATGTGATTATGACGCAACTGCTTCCGGTTGCATTGAGGGGGCTTCTACCGGAAAACGTTCGATTAGCCATTGTGAAGCTATGTGCATTTCTCAATGCAATCTCTCAGAAGGTAATCGATCCAGAAATCATACCAAGGTTAGAGAATGATTTGGTGCAATGTCTTGTCAGTTTCGAGTTGGTGTTCCCACCATCCTTCTTCAACATCATGACGCACGTCCTAGTTCACCTATGCGAAGAGATTAACGTTTTGGGTCCTGTATTTCTACACAATATGTTCCCCTTTGAGAGGTTCATGGGAGTCTTAAAGAAATATGTTCATAACCGTGCTAGGCCAGAAGGAAGCATCTCCAAGGGCCATCAAAATGAGGAGGTCATTGAGTTTTGTATTGACTTTATTCCCGACCTTAAGCCGATTGGTGTTCCTGAATCGCGGCATAAGGGCAGACTGGATGGAAAAGGCACGCCAGGAGGGGAACAAATAATATGTATGGACGGACATTCTCTCACTGAAGCACACTACATAGTTCTACAGAATTCTGCCTTGGTGGCTCCGTATATGGATGAACACAAGAATTTTCTACGCTCCAAACACCCGGAGCGGTCTGATGACTGGATTACACATGAACAAACCAGGAGTTTCGCCAGCTGGTTGCAGACACGTACCATGCATGACACCTCTATTGAAGATGACCTGTACTTGCTGTCCCAGTTACCATCTTCGAATATAATGACTTTCAAAGGATACGAGATAAATGGTAATACATTTTACACAATCGCCCAAGATAAGAAGAGCACCAACCAAAACAGTGGTGTCCACTTTGATGCAGAAACCAAGACGGGAAATGAAACATATTATGGTTATATACAGGACATATGGGAACTTGACGATCGACGTGGTTTGAAGGTCCCTTTGTTTCGGTGCAAATGGGTCTATATGACACGAGGCGGGGTAACGGAAGACCCGCAGTACGGAATGACAACAGTGGATCTCAACAATCTTGCGTATGCAGACGAACCATTCGTCCTAGCCAATGATGTGGCACATGTTTTCTATGTGAAGGACATGTCTACCAAGCCAAGAAAAAGAAAAGATAAGGAAGCGAATGCATCGTACGATGAGCCAAAGCGGCACATAGTTCTTTCTGGGAAGAGAAACATCATGGGAGTGGATGACAAGACAGACAAGTCAGAAGATTATGAAAAGTTTGATGAAATTGCTCCATTCACAGTGAATATTGACCCGAGCATCCCGTTAAATGATGAAGATTTTCCATGGTTACGACGCAAAGGGACACACGCGAAGAAAAAGTTTCACACCCAAAGATCTGGGATGTGATCGGCTTCACTATCATCACTTTCTTCTGTGTTGCACACCTAGAAGGGAATCTCTGTAATAGTTAGGGTAGTTATGTGTTTTGGCATTTGAAACGCGAAGAAATTTTATGTGCAAACAAATTCTTTCATGCCTTTACTGAATTTTTCAGCTAAATGACCCTGAAATTGAAAATAATGATAAAACACACTAATATTAAACAGAAGAAAAAAGAATCATTGATAAATCTATTTTCAAAGTTAAGTTATTCACAAACTAGTGATTCACACAAATTTCAAATAATTCAAAATTTAAACTATTCAAATTTGAAAACTACCGGCACTAACAGAAAGTTTGTAATTTTTTGTACCTAAAGAAAAAATATTCACAAAGAAACTCTAAATACAGCAAAAAACAACTCAAAAATAAATAAACCAAAAATAAAAAAGCCCACCTACAGGGACAAAGCGGCCTGCATACGACTAGCAACCCAACATGTAGTTGGGCCAGGATGCAGGCCCGCAAGCCCAGTAGGCCCATAGGCAGAGTAGGAGAGGTAGGCCCAGAAGGCCTGCTTTTGAGAGTAGCTCAATGCAGTGCCCGCGCCGGGGCTTATAAACTGGTCTTGGCGCTCCTCAACTAGCGAGGTGGGACTAAACTTCTCCGCCCCTCGCCTGGCAGCGCACACCCTTTAGTACCGGGTCGTGGCTCCAACCGGTACTAAAGGGGGGTCTTTAGTGCCGGTTGGTGGCACAACCCGGTACTAAAGGGGGGGGGCGCTTCCCGCCGCTTGGCCTGGCCAAAACATACCTTTAGTACCGGTTGGTGGCTCCAACCGATACTAAAGGGTGTTCTATATAAGAAAGCACTTCAAAAAAATTCAGTTTCTCATCTCTCCCTCTGCTTCTTTCTCCTCTGCCTCATCGCCGCTGCCCCTGTCGCCCCCCCGTCGCCATCCCCGTCGCCGTCCGTCGCTTTCCCCGTCGCCGTCGCCGCCCCAGCCGTCCCTGTCCCCGTCGTCCCCGTCGCCGCGCCCCGTCCCCGTCCCCGTCGCCGCGCCCCGCCCCGTCGCCGCGCCCAGCCCCATCGTTTCGTCATCCCCG
>NC_041388.1:9897530-9936327 GCF_002162155.2 Triticum dicoccoides
GTCGCCGGCCCGTCCCCATCCCCGTCGTCACTGCCCGTCTCCGTCCCCGTCGCCGCCCCCCGTCACCGCGCCTCGCCGGTGAGCTCCTGCCGCGGCTGCCATGTCCACACACACACATTAGTTTTTTAGTTATAGAAAATTTTCTGTTTTTAGTTATTAAAATATCTATAGAAATGTGAGAAATATTTTCTGTTTTTTAGTTGTAGAAATATTAGAAATGTTAGTTATATAGAAATGTTATAATTTTTTTCTGTCTTTTAGTTATAGAAATATTTATAGAAATGTTAGCAATTTTCCTGTTTTTTAGTTATAGAAATATTAGAAATGTTATAGAAATGTTAGTTATATATATATATAGAAATGTTAGAAATTTTAGAATTTGTTTTAGTTAGATGAATTAGATTAATGTCAAATTGTTATTATTTGCATATAGAATTTCAGTTATCACAATCCAATCATTAAAAAAATGTTACTTTTTGCGGGCATATAGCTAGTATTTGTTCTCGACGATGCCCGGCCCGCATCCTCGCCGTCGACATGTCCGCGACAATGTCCGGCTGACCCATGTCCGGGACTGGGCTCCGCCGGGCTAGCACTGGGAGGTGCTGCCTGGAGGGGCGCGCCGCTTGATGAGGAACCCGGCCCCAGGTCCCGTCGTCGACCCTGATCTCATTTGATGGCGTTCGCGTGGGCCACTTTCGGTGCGGAGGGAGCCGGCCCCGCCGGAGGTGGTACGTTGCCGTGTCAGGGAGGAGGACGAGCACGTCCATCGCTACATGGTTGCGTTAGAGGGAGGCAGGTTCTCCAATACCTGGCAGTTTCTTCAGGGATCTCACTTCAGCTATGACCCTGTGAGGGTTCCTTCTCTTTGGGTGTCCACCGCCCGCGCCGCAGGAACCGCGAGTGTCCTAGATTCTTCTGTAGTATTCGATCTTTATTAGCTACCTAGCCAGTGATGTATTCAATATTATATCTATTATTTGAGATGATGTATTCGATATTATATCTATTATTCGAGACGATGTATTCGAGATTATATCTATTATTCGAGACGATGTATTCGAGATTATATCTATTATTCGAGACGATGTATTCGAGATTATATCTATTATTCGAGACGATGTAATTTGAATACTAAATTGTTTTATATTTCTTTTGGATTAGTTAAAAGCTATGGCAGACAATACCGGCAGAGAGGGAGAACAGACCCTGTTCGATATGATACGCCATCCTCGCGGGCCAGATGATGATCAGAATGAAGAAGATTATGACGGCTCCGAATTTCTAAACAACACCGGAGAGGGTGATATGATATTCGATCGCAACGACCGAATTGATGAAGTCATGAACTACGATTATGATGATGACGAATAAAATGTTGATCTTGCAACAACAAAGACCGGCGAGGTATATATATTTATATAAGCAGGCATCTAGTGATCATCACATGTTTTAAATGAGTTGAAGATATATTAACGAATCGATCTTTCTTCTTTCAGCCATCCGGATCAAGCAAATCTTCAGGCAATAGGACGAAACAAGGCCCGAATAAAAAGTTAAAGGAGGGCGTAAAGTACAATATCGAGGCAATCAGACCTAATGGCGAACCATTAGCGCCTAAGAAGATTGTGGACAAGTTCGTTCGTCAGTGCGGAGTTCTTGTGAAGGACCAACTCCCGATCTCCCTTCAAGAATGGAGAGAGCCAGCAAAACCACGTCCAAATGTTACTTTTGTCGATGACAAACAAAAACGTCTGCTTTGGGATACTCTCATGGAACATTTCACCCTACCAGATCATTTCACAGATGCAGATGTGGAGAAAGTCAAGGACGCCGCTCTTAGGAAGATGGCGATTGCATTCAAGAACCACAAGAATCGTGTATGGGACAAGTACATCAAGGATGGAAGGAAGACTCCAGTATTCGAGGGAACACTAGAGAATCAAAGTGCAAATTGGGACGATTTCGTGAAATTCAAGGATTCAGAATTAGCTAAGGAACGGTCGAGAATAAACAAGAAGAATGCCGAAAAAAGGATAAATTCCATAAGCTGGGCCAGGTGGCTACGCGGTGGCAATGGCTAAGTGGGATAAGTCTGAGAAAAAGATGGAGGATGCAGGTGTCACTCCAGTTACTAGGAGCTGGCCCCCCAGGTGCAGGACTTGGTTCTATGCGCATGGGGGGGAGTTGGACCCGAAGACAGGCAAAGTTTCGAAGAAGGCATGTCTGAACGGAGCCAAAGATGCGATACTTGTTGCAATAGAAGAGGCTTGATCGGGGGTGTTCCAGCCCAACAGAGAGAACGACGAGCTTACGCGTGCCCTGGGAAATCCTAAACACCCGGGAAGAACACGAAGCAAGGGCGCTATTCCGTGGTATGAGGGGTTTTCGTACTGGAACGCCGACTACAGAACCCGTGCGAGAAAGAAGATTGCGGAGGAGAAGAAGAGGAAGATGGAGGAGGAGCAGAGGAAGCTGGACTATGAACGCCTTCAAGGCCTAGAATCAGCGCACGCGGACTTGGCAGTCAAATTCCAGCGGCAGCAGGAGCAGATCGACTCACTTAGCCAGCAAAGGGGGTCTCACCAGCTGCAGCAGATAGCGGATGGTCCAACATTGGATAGCACCGCCCCATCCATGCCGAGAAGCAGTGTGGGTTCCGCCCCGGGCGACGCAATGCTAGATAGATACCCCGTGGATGACATCATGGAGAACACTAACTGTGAGCTACACTTCAAAATGAAGATACTATCCATGAAGGTGGCGGATGCCGTTGCTTATACAAATCCCCCCGAGGCAACCTTCCATTGCAACCCGATTCTAGCGGGCTATGCTCGTGTCTTGGTTGATGAGGTGGTGGACCCATATTCGGGGCTACAACTTGACATTCCTGGAGGTGACGAGGAGCACACATTGGGAGAGGCCATACATCGTGTCAGTCTATGGAGAAAGGATTGCATCGTCTTTCGAAGGCCACCGACACCGCGTCACCCGACTCCTTGTCGAAGTCCGCCACCGAGTCAGCAGACTCCCGCTCCTCCAAGTCCACCAACGCATGAGGCCACTCCTCTTCCAAGTCCGGCAAAGTGTCAGGCCACTCCTCCTCCAAGTCCGACACAGCGTCAGACGTCCACTCCTCCTCCAAGTCCGGCACAACTTCAGGCCACTCCTCCTCCAAGTCCGGCACAGCTTTAGGCCACTCCTCCTCGTCCAACTCAGCCACGTCAGCCGTCTCCGCCGCCTCAGCAATCGCAGAAGAGACACCCCGCAGCTATGGTGCGTAGCGGTACGAGTCGAGGTAGTACAGGAAGTACAGGCGGAGGCAAGCGATATAAATATGGTCCAAGCATCACTCCTCTTCCTCAGCGGGCTTACGACAAGACCGAGGAGGAAAACAATGCCATAGTGTGGGCAGAATTGGACGCCCATTTTGCACCGAAACCGCCACCGCTGCCAAGGGAGAAAGTGCCTGAGGAAAAGATTGACCACTTCATTCGTATGGCTCAACCACCAGCTCCCAAGCCTGTTGACACAGACTATGAGCGCCACATCAGGAAGTTAAATCGAGCACGTCTACAGAAGGAGGCGAGCTCGAGCTCGAGCAAACAACGTAAAGCTGTCAAAAAATGCGGGAAAATCGTTGCCCAGCTGGGATAACAGGCGGCGTAATCGATCCCCCCACTTGTTGTGCCAACAACACGTGACAGTACGTGCGCCCAATATTATTGTGGGCAAAAAGTTTACGTTCCCGAGGTGGGTGATGTGGTAATAACCCAGGAGCATATAATGTAGGCTGAAATTCTCAACATCACTGTTGGACAACTCCTCGAGATCGAGCCCATGCCTGTGCTTAGAGAGGAGGAAATAAAACGGAAATATGTCCGGGGCGAACCTTTGGTCAAGCCAGAAGAGGTCAAGAAGCTCCCAACGAGAATGTATGAATTGCATCAATGGTACATGGATATTACCAAGAGATCCAATCGAGAGTCCCTCATGGTGCAAGTCAAGAAGGATCATTACTACCATCAGAAAGCTGTGACCGTTGAGTATTCTGAACTGTTTCTGTTATACAATCAAGACGCACTCGACAAATCTATCATCAGTTGCTATTGTCTGTAAGTGATTTCTTTCTGTAATTTAAGTCTCAAGCTAGCTTAGTGATCCTTTTGATCAATCATTACCTGTAATTATCCTCACTATATTCTTTTCTGTGGTATTATGCAGGATGAAGATGTATGAAATGAGAAAAGGTGGACACTATGGCATTGGGTTCATTGACCCAAACACCGTTAATGAATACACATGGAAAATAAATGAACATCATGAAAAGAATGTAGAGGACAGCATGCTAGAGTTCTTGAAGCGCCTCAAATACAATGAAGATATACTACTTCCTTACAACTTCCAGTGAGTCACACTGTCTTGTACTACAAATTCTCTGTTTTTGCCTACTAGCTAGCTACATGTTTTTTGCTTACACATATGCCCGCTTAATTAAGACATGCAAATGTGTGTGCATGCAGATATCACTGGATCTTGTGTATCATTAAAGTTGACACCGGAACAGTTGAAATACTGGACTCACTACTCAAAGAAAATGCTGACTATAACATCTTGTTTGGGATAGTCAACAGGTAATTTCAATCATTATTAACTATATATCTCGGCCTATTTAGTTCGTCATTTCATGATATGAACTATTTAATAACCCCTTTATTCATTTTCTATGTCGGCGGGCAGGGCTTGGGCAAGGTTCATCAGCGTCACGGAAGGCGAATGGAAACAAAAGCTGCAATGGTTTCGACCCAAGGTAAGTAATTAAGTAGTACTAGCTAGCTAGCTAGCTGCCATCTCTTTAATTATCATGCTTGATTAATTATTATCTGATCAAATTCCATTCTCGTAAAGGCCCTGAAGCAGGCGCAGGGGACTGATCTATGTGCATTCTGCGTTTGCGAGAACATTCGCATGATGGCATCCGAAAGGAGCAGATCTCTAAGACAGGAATGGGTACGCTTGTCAGAACACTATTCACAATTTTTACACCATTATCGATATCTAGTCACACAATTAATAATACACATGCATATTGATCTCCTTCTTAACAGTTCAAAGAGGTGCGGGACAAGCTCCTAGAAACGGAGCGCGTAGAAGCACTTCAAGAGGAAATAGCGGGATTTTTGCTCGACCAGGTCATAAATATGAAGGGAGAATACTATTACCTGCTACCGCCCCCATGAACCACACTTCTAATTGTCATCGTGCTCCGAAGGCACCAATTAGGCTAATGCCACTGGCTCCGAAGACAACATGCATATATGTAGGAGAAATTGTATATAGCTATACTTGTGTGTATGTGTGAATTAATATGGTGGTTTGTGAGACATTGATGATATATATATGATTGGTTCTACTAGAAATTCTATATATATATATATATATATATGCATAACGTGTACAATGTGTAGTATCGTAAAATACCAGCTAACGAAAAAGAATTAAAATGGAAAACACAAAATTAAATGAAAAAGAAATCATAAAACCAAAAACCCCCCAAACCTTTTAGTACCGGTTGGTGTTACCAACCGGTACTAAAGGGCTCCCGGCCCCCGGAGCTGGCTCGTGCCACGTGGTTGCCCTTTAGCACCGGTTCATGCTGAACCGGTACTAAAGGGGGGCCCTTTAGTGACCACACTTTAGTGCCGGTTATGGAACCGGCACTAAAGGGTCTTACGAACCAGTGCTATTGCCCGGTTCTACACTAGTGTAACTAGATCTTTCTGTCAAGAAGAGCTTTGTGCACTTTTGACCTCCCTACATCATCATCTCCACCGTGTGCTCGATCTCGAGATAGAGGTGTGATTAATATTTCATGCTTTTGCAAAATGGAAATATGTTTATGCATGTGTGTGTGATATTTTTATGGAAATTGTGTGTGTGGCATGAGTTGACACCAAATTGTGCATTTGAGTTGCCTATGTTTTGCCGAAATGTCGATTTATTTCCGTTTTGGCGAATTCCGGGCAAACACTAGATCTATATATGTCCTATTTTTAAGGAAGGTCATGCCGAATTTTTGTATGACTTTGATGAATGCACGCATTTTTATAATAAATTTGTTTATTATTACCGTGCAGAGTTGACGATGGTCACTGGAACGATGGTGGACAGGTGGTTGCGGTCGGCGGTGCAGGACATGAAGGAAAATAACCTGACAGAGGTTTTATGTCCGTGTCGAAAATGCAAAGGAATAGTTTGGCTTGACCCCCATGTCGATGGTCGTGTCGAAGCGCACCTGCTCATGACTGGTTTCATGGATGGCTATACTCGGTGGATAATTGAAGATGAGGATGACGATGTTAAGGATGCCGACGGGGCAGGCAATGTTGACACGGGGCAAGACGAAGAGATGATCGATAATGGCGGCGGGGAAGAGGCCGGACATGGCGGCGGAGAAGGGGCCGGACATGGCGGCGGAGAGAACGACATGGACTCCACGCAGCAGAGTTCGTCGGTACTAAGTTCAATCGTGCGGGACCCTCATGTTCGAGCATTGCTTCGCAAGGAGACGAGTACTGAGAGAGCTGCTTCTAGAGAGGAGGCTAAGCTGGAGCAACTGGTGGTAGACTCGAACACTCCATTGTATGATGGTTGCAATCCTGAGGTGACCCGCTTGAGTTTCACGCTCCAACTCCTGAAGACGAAGGCTAAAAACAAATGGACCGACACTAGCCTCGATGAGGATCTCAAGTACCTAAAGGATGTTCTTCCCGAGGGTAATCTATGTCCTAGTAGTGTTGATGAGGCCAAGAAGATCGTGTGCCCTCTTGATCTGCCACACGTTAGATACCATGCATGCATCAATGATTGCATAATTTATCGGAAGGAGCACGCGGAAAAAACAAGTTGTCCGGTGTGAATGCTTCTCGATACAAGAAGGCCGGGAAGAAATGTCCCCAGAAAGTGGTATGGTACTTACCGATCACTCCCCGTCTCCAGAGGTATTTTGTAGATCCCAAGGAAGCAAAGCTAATGCGCTGGCACGCAGAGAGGAAGAAGCCCGACGATGGAGATGATCCGAAGCTGAGACACGTCAAGGATGGAAGCCAGTGGAGAGCGTTGAACAGCTTCTATCGTTATTTTGAATGTGATGCAAGGAACATCGTGCTCGGCGTGTGTACCGATGGCATGAATCCGTTTGGCAACCAGAACACCAACCATAGCACATGTCCCGTGTTTGTATGGATGTACAACCTCCCCCCTGGTTGTGCATGAAATCGAAGTACATTCACATGAGCATGCTTATTCAAGGGCTGAAACAACCAGGAAATAATATTAATTTGTATCTGGGGCTACTTCAGGAGGAGTTAGACATGTTATGGAAAACACCGGCCAAGACATGGGACGCCAGCAAAGGCGAGTATTTCAACATGAGAGCCGCGCTGATCATGACAGTGCACGACTATCTTGGTTACAGATATGTGGCAGGCCAGGTGTGCCATGGATATTGCGGATGCACGCGGTGCATGGATGATACGACATCTCAGCAGCTAACGTCAAGGAAAGATGGCGGGTCTAGGAAAATCGTGTACATGGGGCATCGAAGATGGCTCGAACAGGACGACCCGTGGAGAAACCGTGGAGATCTATTCAATGGTCACGCTGAGCATCGAGGACCTCCACGTAAGCGGAGCGGTGCCGAAATCGATGAGCTGTTGAAAACTGGAAGGAGTGCCCTGCGCCGGGAAAGACGATGAGAAAGGCGCTGGAGCCGCTGATGAAGGTATGGAAGACGAGGTCTGTGTTCTGGGACTTGGAGTACTGGCACAAACTCGATACACCTCATTGCCTTGATCAAATGCATATCTATAAGAATGTCCTTGAGAGCTTGCTCGCAACACTGATGAACATGCCGGATAAGACCAAGGATGGGCCAAAGGCAAGAAAAGACTTGCAAGATTTGAAAATCAGGGAAGATCTGCACATGCCGCCCCGTAAAATGTCAGACGAGACAGAGACGGAGACAGAGGCATGGGAGAAGAAGGGCAAGAAAATAAAGAATGAGGATTATTGCCCCCCTTCTTGCTTCACCTTAAGTCAGGCTGAGATCAATCAATTCTTTAAGTGCCTTACCGGAGTCAAAGTTAGTTCCGGTTACTGTGGCAAGATAAGTAGATATCTAGACACGGACAAGAAAAGGTTCAGCGGGATGAAGTCTCATGACTGTCATGTGATGATGACGCAGATATTACCTATTGCCCCTAGAGGGATAATGGACAAGCACGTCCGTGACACGCTTATTGGTCTCTGCAACTTTTTCGACGTCATCTCTCAAAAGTCGATCAGTGTGAAGCAGCTCCGAAGGCTACATGAAGAGATCGTTGTGATACTGAATGATCTTGAGATGTACTTCCCGCCCGCGTTCTTTGACGTCATGGTGCATCTGTGTGTCCATATTGTGGATGACATAATAGACCTGGGGCCGTCATTCCTGCACAACATGATGCCGTTTGAGAGGATGAATGGGATCATCAAAGGATTCATTCGTAACATGTCCCGTCCGGATGGAAGCATCGTCCAGGGCTATTTGACACAAGAGTGCATCTCTTTCTGTGAGAATTTTCTATATGGCGCAGACCAGCCGCCCGGTGTTAGTGTTGGTTTGCCCGTTAACAAGCACGATGGGAGGCTCGAAGGAGAAGGTTACTGCAATGGTCGCAGGGAACTACACGTGGCATACTCTGATCGATGCAGCAACTTTGACAGAGCAAACTTGGTAGTGCTACAACACCTGGATGAGGTAGATCCTTTCGTGGCACTGCACAAAGAAATTATCGCAAAGAAGTATCATGACCGGGGGGTATGCAGGACGAACGCCGAAGTTACTAGAGAGCACAACTCCACTTTCCTGCATTGGTTCAAAGAGCATATTATTGCTAATCCCCCGGAGGAGGGCTCTAAGGACGGATTGCTCATATACGCCTTAGCACATGGCCCCTCGCCCAACCTCGTAACCTATCAGGCATATGATATCAACGGATACACGTTCTACACGGAGGCCAAAGATATGGACAGTGATGATCAGAACTCAGGGGTGACGATGGAATGCATGACCGGCAGCGACAACGACGCAACTGAACGATTTTATGGAAGGGTCGAGGAGATCTGGGAGCTTGACTACTCTGGACTGCACAACACGACGATGTTCCGTGTCAGATGGGCTAAGAATGTCAAAAAAGAAAGCCGGATTTTCACTACCATGACTATACCCGACGCCAAGAGCGCTACCGTGAACGCTATCGCAAAAAACGAGCCATGGGTACACGCTAAGCACGTGACACAATGCTTCTTCATAACCGACCCATGCAATCCCAGTCGTGTTGTCGTGAGGAAAGGCAAAAGAAACATCATTGGAATGGATGGAGTCACCAACGAGGAAGACTATGATCAGTACGACAACCCAATGAGGGAAGATGACGATGATGATGAAGTATACGTCAAAAGAAGAATCAATACTACATTACCAAAGAAAAATCGTACTCCATGGAAAAGGCAAAGTCACAATGAGGGGCTCAATTATTCTTCGATGAACAAGAAGGGAAAGAAGCTGACTCAAAAACGAAAACGTCAGCGCTGAGGAGTCGGTCAAATGATGTAATATATATATATATATATATATATATATATATATATATATATATATATATATATATATATATATATATATATATATATATATATATATATATGTTCCTATTTTGTATACACACTTAGCCATTATTATGCATGGGTCCAATGATGTGATATATATGTTCCTATTTTGCATACATATTTAACCGTCAAATGATGCAATATATATCGCCTTCCCTTAGTTCACTGCTCTCGGGAAATAAAAGTGGGAGAAAATAAAGGAAAAGAAAAAGGAAAGCTGGCAGTAGCGAAGGTAGTAGCAGCGCGTTTGGTCTAAACCGCTGCAGCTAATGAAGGTAGTAGCAGCGCGTTTTGTCTAAACCGCTACAGCTACTGAAGGTAGTAGCAGCGCGTTTTGTATAAACCGCTGCAGCTACTGAAGGTAGTAGCAGCGCGTTTTGTCCAAACGCGCTACTGCTACGTCCACTTAACCCAAAATTCTCACTCTCCCTGCTTCATCCCGCCTCTTTTCCCCCAAATCCCCACTCTCTTCCCCGGCCCCGTCGCACCACCGCGCCCGCCCTCGACCCCGGCGCGCTCGCCCCCGACCCTGCCGCGCCCGACCCAGGTGCGCTCGCCCCCGACCCCGGCGCGCTTGCCACCGACCCGTCGGCCATCGCCTCCCTCCTCTGCTTCCTCCCCTCCCAACCTCGACCGTCGTCGGGCCTGCCTCCACGCCCCTGCACCCTCTGTAAACCACCCCCTCTCTCTCTGCTAGCTAGGGTTAATTTACTTAGGTTTTAGTTATGTTAATTAGGTTATCTATTTAGTTATGAATTTAGATAGGTTTCAAAATTAGCTGAATTTATATGCAAATTTGAACTGGACATGTCATATGTGGATATGTCATGTTTTGGACATGTCATGTTTTGGTAAATGATCCGAGTGGCCTATGTTACGCTGGAATGTTGATTCATTTCCGTTCCGGTGAATTTCAGGCGCTCGATATGTCCATTTTTTAGCAAAGGTCATGCCGAAATTTCCCGTGAATAAAGGCATGATTTGTGCTACATAGTTGGCATATCGAGTGCTGGCACATAGATTTCTTTTTTATGCCATTTCTCATTTATTCATACTTTTAGAAATAAATGAGGACACTTAATCATAGGAAACATGTCGAACAATGAAGAAACTGGGCCTTCTGACCAAGATGCAGACGAGCTGGATTATGAGGGTGAACAAGAGTACCTCGACTATTTGACTGCTAAGCAAGGTTTGCAGGTCGGCCTCGATGATGGTACTGACGCCGACATCGACACCGACGGCGCCGACACCGATGGCGGCGCCGAGACCGGTGGGTAAGGTACCGGCGGGGAAGATACCGGCGGGGAAGGTACCGGCCCCGATGCCGCTACCGAAAAGAGGAAGCATAAGAAGCAGAGGATACGAAAACCTAACAAACTAGGGATTGGACGACTTGTGATCACAAAGATGGCACCTGGCAAATTTGAGCCGTTAGAGCCGGAAGAACCTCGCAAGTGCTATGGGAACCAAGTAGGATGCATCCTACGGGAATGCGCGAGCATCAATGACGATGACTTAAGGAGTAAAGAACATTTGACACAGTTGCTCCTAATGAAGTTGCACAAGAGATTCAAGTTCCCCGACCGGGATGATAACATAGAACAACCATGGGATGATCCGAAGATGAAAAAGATTAACAATCACGCCATGGGCATGTTCAGCAATGGTTTGGCCTCCTGGAAAGGGAGGGTGAAACGAGCTATTGAGGCTGATGAACCCCTGTCCAAGATTCTGGAGGAAAATCCAACACTTACGGAAGAGGAGATCGAAAAGTTCAAGGACACTTGCGCTACCGAGGCAGCCAAGGCTAAGGCTGCGAAATTCAAGAGCCTTCAGCAAAGGAACACGGGGAAGCATCGCCTCGGAAGCCGTGGCTACCTCGGTAAAAGGCCCATATGGGATAAGGAGGACGCGGAACGTGAAGCCGCGGGTCTCCCAGACCCCTTCGCGAAGTTCACCAACCCCTTGGAGCGTGACTTCATCAGGGCCCGCTACAAGTGGGACAAGGAGAAAAAGGTTTTTTACATGGACCAGATCACGAGGAAATTGATTAGACTACTGGAGAAGCAACACCAGCTTGCAGCCGAAAGCCCTACTTCTTCGATGAGGCCCAAGTGGGACACCCCTCTCAACTGGGCCTTGAACAAACTTAAGGGACTCCCTTTGGGCCAGCGGCCGCAATATGGTCGTGTGCACGGCGCTGGAGACGGCGCCACATGGAAGGTGTTTTACAACGAGGGTCCGGAGGCCAAGAAGCAGAAAAAGAAGTTTAGTCAGGCAGACATCGACACGAAGGTGAAGCTTGCGGTCGAGAAAAAAGCAGCTGAAGACGCGAAAAAAGCAGCCAAGGACAAATATGAGTTGTTACAGCAGGCAGTCAATGCAGCTGTAACTTCCTGCATAAATGATTTTGCTACTAACTTGGTTCCAGTTATCATCAACTGGACGAAGGAAAATCCAGAAAAGACGGTACATGATTTCCCGTTTCCCAGTTTCATCGGGAGCAACTCCATGAACAACAACATCATCGCACCATCACTTGCCCACGCAACCGGGCCTCCTCTCGCAGCTGCTCCCGCTCATAGCAGCCCATCCTTAGTCTCTGGCGCGCTCGGTGGGCCTTCGTCTTTGGCTGAGCTCGACGCCATCACGGTAATTACATGTCGCACCACCATATATATATATATATATATATTAAATATTCCATTTTGTTGCCTTTCGGATGTTTTACGCCACAGACATATGTGTTTGCAGGCGAAAGAAACCCCGTGCACCATACTCTACTTGATCAAAGGCCAGAAGGTGGACGTGGGAAAGGGGATGATAATGGACCCCTTGCAACCCATGTTCCACAACCAGCCGATCCCTGCTGGGCACTTCAGGGTTAGCTTGTCCAGTGTGAAATCGGGGCATGAGGATTTGCCTCCTCCAGTATAGCATGTGGGAGCGGACGACGAGACCCCGCCGCGGATTGGAAGGTGCAAGGGTTGGGTGCTGCTATGGCCGAAGAATCTTATTCATCTGGATCCGGCCAAGAGCACAATAATAACCACACATCAACAAGCATGTGCGGAGACCACCACCCCACCTACGCAATTACCAGCTCCTGTAGTGCCGGGTGAGAGCGGCGGACTACATGATGAAGGGGGTGCGATAGTGCTGGCTAATGTAATTTGTCCTGTAGAACAGAGAATGGATGATGAGACGGAGGTCGACCCTATGGATTTCCTCAATACAAACGCGTATGACTGTGACATAGAATTGATGAGTCAACCATATGAGAATCGGGCTATCAGCTTGCTAATGAGGATATGGATGATATGCCCGGGCAGGAAGGTGGTAGCAGGGATTGCAAAAAGTCTATCTTCATGAAATCCTCACATGACATGCCTGAAGATGCCGCCTCAACACAGGCTCAACTATCCCGGTGCGAGGGTCGTACAGTACTTAGCTCGGGAACACTGGGGCAGGGGTTAAGGAAGGGTCTAGAAGGTGTGCCCAAGAAAAAGGAGAGAAAGAGATTGGGGAAGATAGCTGCCTCCAAACAAGCCAGAGAACATAGCAGCCAGACGATGCATTCTGAAGAGCGTGTACCTGTGAAAGGTGCGGCCATGTTCCATCTCACGGGAGAGCCGATGCTACCGCCGAAACCGCTGGAGGCACTATCAGGGGATCTCAGGAGACTGCACGACCATGTGCTGTCGACTGAGAAAAGCCTACTAGCCTCAAAGGATCCAGGATATCCAACATACGCGGCTCGTGTGCCTAAGGGGAAGTGCTACGTCGAGACACGGCCAGCGGAGGTGTTCTTCCTGCGGTTTGACCATATCTTTGAGATGTTTCTGACAAGGCAGCTCGATTTTACAATCGTCCGCCTTTTTGCGCTACATATGAGCTCCGTCATCAACAGTGAAGAAGTCTCGCAAATCTGTGTGGCGGATCCGTACTACATGCACGAGTCTTTCTTGAGTCTCGGCGACTTTGAGCGTGAAACTGCTAGGGAGTACCTCCAAAACATCATGGTACAGAATAAGGACTGGGAAATTGTCCTCGTGCCTTATCATCCAAAGTAAGTCAGTTTCAAACAACCCTTTCATACATTTCAATCATTCCTTCTCTTTCTATGGGGAATAATTTGAGGTGTCTTTTCCCTGCAGCAACGGGCGCGCCGTCCTTATCGTTCTTTATCCGCAAGTCTCCCACGCCATGTATTTTGACCCTTCCAAAGACTACGAGAAAAAAGACTACACCCACATAATGAATATTCTAGATGATTCTCTCCAAGGCTTCAGCTTTAGAGGTGGCCACATGCAGATCAGGAAACAAAGGAACAAGAAGATGGGTTTCGTGCATAAAACTAACTTCTCCTGCATCCATGTCCCAAAACCAAGCAAGAAGGATGGATTCTACATCCTCCATCTCATGATTCAGTTCAACACGGATCACCAAAAACTTCGCATGAGAAGCAGAAATGATGATCATATCCACAAGTGGCTAGAATCTCATGGAGAAGCGGATTATAAACTTAGAGATGACTTCTTTCGCATCCAAAGCGACATTGCGACGATCATCATGAAAGAAGTCGTCGATGAGAAGGGGATGTTCCACCACGGCCCTATATCGCGAGCTGACGTCCGAACTCACATAGGCATGCAACGTCTAGACCTCACGCCGTTCAAGAAGCTAGGGTACATCCTCGATGATATGGAAGGATGGAACTTCTAGTGATTTATGATGCCGATGATGATGATGATATGTGTCGGTTGAACTTGTATACTATTTGTAGCGATGAAACTTTGTGATGTCCATGATCCCTGCCGCACTTGCGTAACGCTACTTTGTTAGTTTGCGTACGATGACCTGCGTACCTCTAGTTAATTAATTTGTGTAATGTATGTTGCACCTAGTTGCTAACCCTTTCTTTTTCGGTGTTCTCTAGTATATTTTGTTGCATATATATGATTGTACATCCTCTTCATGAACATGCATCTCTAACAGGTACCTAGTTTCTAGATGGCGAGATGGAACTGCTATGTCGTGTACAAAGGGAAGGTTCCGGGGGTGTACAACGAGTGGCATGAGTGTCAGGCGCAAGTGAATGGGTTCTCGGACGCCAGCCATAAAGGCTTCAAAAGCAGACAAGAAGGAGAAGCTAGTTACTCGAGGTTCACGCTAGCGCGAGAGAGGACTTGTAACCGCCATCTCATGTACTGCATAGTTCCGCTCTCATTCATAGTGATAGCTCTTCTCGCGTATACCTTTGTTTAGATGGATGACGTTGTAGTTGCAAGTATCCGAGACTTGCATGTATCGCTATTTTCGAGATGATGACAAGATACCACTTTGTGTTGGATGATGATTATGACGAGACTATTTGTATGTATATGCTATGATTACATTTGTGGTCTCGCAGGCATTTGTATGTGTACCATGATGACATTTGTATGTTCTAAAGATTCTTCTATAAAGCCTGTTCAAATAAAAAACAAATATGCCGAAAAAAACAAAAAACTACTAAAATTAGCAGCAGCGAGTGGAGAAAAGTTAGCAGCAGCGCGGTTGTAGCAGTAGCACGCACAGGGGAAGCACGCTATAGCTATTAGCAGCAGCGAGCTTCCTTTAAGCGCGCTACTGCAACACTTGTGTAGCTGTAGCGCGGGTGGACCAGCGCTACTACTATACGTTAGCTGTAGCGCCGGCCCCCGCGCTACTAATAGGCCCAAAACCCGCGCTGCTGCTAGGCTTTTCCCTAGTAGTGTTGGGCGACGAGACGTGCTTTGTTGCGAACCACTTGTCCATCTTCATCTTGCTTATTGCGAAACACCCATTTGGTACCGATGATGTTGTGGTTGTTGTCGGGCTTCTCGACCAATGTCCACACTTGATTTCTCTCAAAGTTGTGTAGCTCTTCATGCATAGCATTTATCCAGTCCGGATCCTCCAATGCTTCTTCAACCTTGATGGGTTCAATGCTAGAGATGAATGAGTAATGTTCACAAAAGTTAGCTAAACGAGTTTTGGAGCGAGTGATTCTCCCGGTTTGGATATCATTGTAGATTTGCTCCACGGGATGATCTTTAGCAATTCTTGCTCGAACTCGTGAAAGCTTTTGCTTGGCTCGGAGTGGAACATTTTCTTCATCTTGTTCTTCTTCTTGGCCTTCTTCATTGTTGGCGTTGTCATTCTCTTGTCGTGGTGGAGAAGGAGGTTGTTGATGTTCATCTTGGTGTATTTCCTCGTTTTCTTCATCTTGGTGTGCCCCACTTGTGGATGCTTCCGTATCAACTCTTGGTTCACCTTGTCATGAAGTAGAAGCTTCCACTTGGACGGACGAGGTACTCTCCTTCACCTCCGTTGGACGAATCTTGCCAATGGACAAGTCTTGAATTGCTTACGAAGGGTCTTTGTCTCCTACATCAATTGACAATTGCTCTACTTGCGAGCCGTTAGATTTATCAAACTTCACATCTACCATTTCTTCAACCTTTCGAGTGAAATTGTTGTAGACACGGTATGTGTGAGAGTTTGAGCCATAACCAAGTAGGAAACCTTCATGAGACTTAGGAGCAAATTTAGAACGATGATGCTTATCAAGAATGTAGCACTTTAAGCCGAATACTCGAAAGTATCCAACTTGGGGTTTGTTACCGATGAGGAGCTCGTATGCCGTCTTGCCAAGTAGCTTGTGAAGATACAAGCAATTTGTTGCATGACAAGCTGTCTCAACCGCTTCCGCCCAAAAGTGTTTTGGCGTCTTGTACTCATCAAGCATCGTTCTTGCCATCTCGATAAGAGTCTGGTTCTTCCTCTCAACAACTCCATTTTGTTGAGGTGTGTACGTAGCCCAGAACTCATGTGAAATCCCCTCTTCGTCAAGAAAGGTATCCACATTTGCGTTCTTGAACTCCGTTCCATTGTCGCTCCGAACCTTCTTGATCTTCACGTCAAATTGATTTTGGGCCTTCCTAGCAAAGTTTTTGAAGATCTTTTGGACCTGCGATTTGTCATCAAGAAAGAACACCCACGTAAATCTTGAAAAATTATCAACTATGACTAGACCAAATGAGTTACCACCGAGACTCTTGTAGGCATTAGGACCAAAGAGATCCATGTGAAGTAGCTCGAGTGGTCTTCTTGTAGTCATGATGTTCTTCGCGCGGTGACTTCCTCCAACTTGTTTCCCTGCTTGACAAGCACTACAAAGTCTATCCTTGTCAAATATGACATCTTTTATTCCAAGGATATGATCACCTTTAATAAGCTTATCAAGATTTCGCATACCAACATGACCTAGTCTTCTATGCCACAACCAGCCTTTAGAAGATTTAGCAATTAAGCAAGTTCTAGGTTGAGCCTTTTTAGTGAAATCAACAATGTAAAGATCTCCTCTACATATACCGGTAAAGACCATTTTATGATTGTCTCTACGAAACATTTGGCAATCTAATTCAGTGAATAAGACATTGAAACCGAAATAAGAAAGTCTAGAAACTGAAAGTAAATTGTATCCAAGGGATTCAACGAGCATGACATTTTGTATGGAGCTATCATGTGAGATGGCCACCTTACCAAGGCCAACCACCTTACCCTTTGAATTATCACCAAAAGTGACATATTTTCGAGGGCCGTCGTTTTCAGCAAGCTCACGGAACATATCTTTATCTCCGGTCATATGATCAGTACATCCACTATCAAGGACCCATTCCTTTCCTCCAGCCATGTAGCCACGAAGATTTGCCATAAGACCAAAGTGTCTCATTGCATCATCAAGATCATAGTCACTATCATCATCCTCATCATAGTATCCATGTTCAACATCATTTTGTAATTGATCAATTCCTAGAGAGGGTAATTCATTTGACAAATGATCATCACAATGGTCACCTTTATGAATTCTAATAGCTTCGGATATGATATCGCTAATGATCCCAACATTTCCTATGGCACCCATGAGATTGGTAAGCTCAAATAGACAATCACCAAAGCTAGGATCACTAGAATTCATCTTACTCAAGGCAATAGACTTATGGAGAATTTCGTCTAAATTTTTCAAGGAATAATCTGGAAATAGTTCCTCAAGAAATCTCCATATGGTATAGGCACACTTGAGAGTAGGCAAACATCCAATAAAGTTCCTAGGCAAGCCTCTAATGATAAGCTCAACAGTTCTAAGATTGCGGACCATGTCAATATCTTCATCTAGGGTAGGATGCAAAGGATCAACATGAGGTGCACAAGGGCTAGTAATGTACTTGTTCAAATTATATTCATTGAAAATCTCAAGCATTTCATTTTTCCACTCATGAAAATACTCTCCATCAAGAATAGGCACTCTATGTCTAATACTCCCTAATGTAGACACATCCATCTTCCTCCAAAGGTGTTTAAACCAAGGCAATGGAGACCAAAGCTCTAATACCAATTGAAAGGATCGATAAGAGGTGTCTAGAGGGGGGTGATTAGACACTAAGTACCAAAAGTTGCAGTTTTTAATATCTTTAAGTTTAAGTGGAGTTTTAGCACAAGTTTAACAAACACAATACATATCAAGCAAGCATGCGAGAGTATATGAGCAGCGGAAAGTAAATCATGCAACTTGCAAGAATATAAGGGGAAGGGTTTGGAATATTCAAACGCAATTGGAGACACGGATGTTTTTGTCATGGTTCTGATAGGTGGTGCTATCGTACATCCACGTTGATGGAGACTTCAACCCACGAAGGGTAACGGTTGCGCGAGTCCACGGAGGACTCCACCCACGAAGGGTCCATGAAGAAGCAACATTGTCTATCCCACCATGGCCGTCGCCCACGAAGGACTTGCCTCACTAGCGGTAGATCTTCACGAAGTAGGCGATCTCCTTGCCCTTACAAACTCCTTGCTTCAACTCCACAATCTTGTCGGAGGCTCCCAAGTGACACCTAGCCAATCTAGGAGACACCACTCTCCAAGAAGTAACAAATGGTGTGTTGATGATGAACTCCTTGCTCTTGTGCTTCAAATGATAGTCTCCCCAACACTCAACTCTCTCTCTCAGGATTTGGATTTGGTGGAAAGAAGATTTGAGTGGAAAGCAACTTGGGAAGGCTAGAGATCAAGATTCATATGGTTGCAATGGAATATCTTGAGCTCAACACATGAGTAGGTGGTTCTCTCTCAGAAAATGTGTATTGGAAGTGTAGGCATGTTCTGATGGCTCTCTCCACGAATGAAGAGGAGGTGGAGGGGTATATATAGCCTCCACACAAAATCTAACTGTTACACACAATTTGCCAAACTCGGTGGGACCGAATAGTCAAACTCGGTCGGACCGATTCAGCAAACCTAGTGACCGTTAGGATTTTCGGTGGGACAGACATGCAACTCGGTAGGACCGATATGGTTAGGGTTAGGGCATAACGTAATCTCGGTGAGACCGATTACACAAACTCGGTGAGACCGAGTTTGGTAATAAGCTAACCAGAGAGTTGGTCAGGCAAACTCGGTGAGACCGATTACACAAACTCGGTGGGACCAATTTTGGTAATAAGCTAACCAGAAAGTTTGCATTGTAATCTCGGTAGTACCGATTGCTCAATCTCGGTGAGACCGATTTTGGTAATTTACATACACAGAGAGATTACAATCCCATCTCGGTGAGACCGAGATCCCTATCGGTGAAACCTATTTGCCTAGGGTTTGTGGTAGTGGCTATGACATCTGAAACTCGGTGGCGCCGGATAGAAAGAACCGGTGGGGCCGAGTTTGACTTTTGGTTTAGGTCATATGTGGATGTGGGAAGGTAGTTGATGGTTTTGGAGCATATCACTAAGCACTTTGAGCAAGCAAGCCATTAAGCAACACCTCATCCCCTCTTGATAGTATTGGCTTTTCCTATAGACTCAATGTGATCTTGGATCACTAAAATAGAAAATGTAGAGTCTTGGTCTTGAAGCTTGAGCCAATCCTTTGTCCTTAGCATCTTGAAGGGGTTCCACATCCTCTAGTCCATGCCACTCCATTGTTGAACTTATCTGAAACATACTAGGTAAAAGTGTTAGTCCAACAAGAGATATGTTGACATTAATTACCAAAACCACCTAGGGAGCACTTGTGCTTTCACATTGGCACACCACACAAGTTGATGGAAATGTGTTCAACGAGCTCTTTATCAAGCAGTGCCCAAAGACTCCTAGCCATTGGGCAGTTTAGAAACGAGTGGTGCCAGTTATCATTAGCGGCATAACAAAAGAAACATTGTGCCTCGTTAGCCATATGACGGTGATGACAAATAGACCCTATGAGGATGGATTCATGAGCCAATCTCTAAAGAAAAACACGGATTTTACTTGGAATCTTTGTTCTCCACATATGGCACCATTTCTTCCGTTCACAAGTAGACAAAGATGAAGATTGCCTACCCTCCAACCAATCTTCTCGATCCTTTTTAGTCACAGCCAAGAGCCTATAAGCAGAATGCACCATGAAGTTACCTGATTTCTCAAAATGCCTAGCCCAAGAGTCCTCTTGATATGTCGTGCACAACTGTATGGACTTGATAATTTGAATATCCATTGGAAGAAAATATTGTTGCAGCAATGCACCATTCCAACATCTCTGTCCTTGGTCAATAAGCTCAGACACCGACAAAGGAGGCTAAGGTGCCAAAGCAATAACGGGGAGTAGTTTAGAATCCTGACTCTTGAGGTAGCCAATTGTCCTGCCAAACCCGAGTACTAGCACCATTGTCGATTCTTCTAATCAGGACAAGCTTTAGAGCATCACGTTCTTCAAGGATGGATCTCCAAACTTGGGAGGGCCAACCACCAAGATCAACACTCACAAGATCATGCTCCGGCAAATAAACCGATTTCAGGAGTCTGGTGCTAAGAGAGTTAGGATCCATGAGGATTCTCCAGGCTTGTTTTGCAAGTAAGGTAATGCTGAACAACTCAATATCCCAAAGGCCGAGACCCCTAAGGTACTTTGCGATGCACATGATTTCCCATGCAACCTAGCATGGCTTCCACTATATGTTTTTGTTGCCCCACCAAAATCCTCTTAATAGAGTTTCTATGCGCTAATAGAGGCCACGTGGTAGCTTGAAACAAGACATAGAAAAAGTTGGTATTGCTTGGGCCACAAATTTGATGAGAACTAGAAAATGCAAGTTATCAACCAGAGGGGGGTCAATGGGAGATTTTTATAAATTCGTCGAAGGTGGGGATTTTTTATGAGTAAGAGACTGACGAAATACAAAATAGGATGAAAACTAAGTGGTCAAAGCGAAACTAGACAGGCATACACAATAGTGACAGATGAAGAACAAACAATCAAACATATACATGATGAACCGAAGAAATGGAAAGCATCAAGATGAAAGTCATTTGTTCAAAGTCTTCAGAGTGAGAGACACAAATTCCTCAAGTGTAGAAATACTGAAAGTAAGGGTTGAGGAATTTGAAACCAGGTTGGCACGGTGAAGACAATGGATTTGTTTAACCAGTTCCAGTTGTTGTGTCAACTATACGTCTGGTTAGGGAGGCTCGAGATTTAACTCGGAACATACTAAGTCTTCACCTTATCCCCCTTGAGCTAAGGTCACTCAGACCTCGCCCAATCACTCATGATAAGTGTTCAAGGTAGACTTCTGAAACCTTCACAAACTCGTTCAATGGTACTCCAAAAATTCTTCTTGGATGCTCACAACATGATGCCTAATCGTCTAGAAGAATCACAATCTTCAAAGGCAACAAGAGTCAGATCACATAGGTCAATCTGTTCAGTGATGCTCAATCACTTTGGCTTGGGGTGTTTGGGTTTTTCCTCACTTAGGATTCTCTCAAGTTCTTCATGAAGGAAATATGCCCTAGAGGCAATAATAAAGTTGTTATTTTATATTTCCTTATTCATGATGAAGGTTTATTATTCATGCTAGAATTGTATTAATCGGAAACCTAAATACATGTGTGAATACATAAACAAATACCATGTCCCTAGTAAGCCTCTACTAGACTAGCTCGTTGATCAAAGATGGTCGTGGTTTCCTAACCGTAGACATGTGTTGTCATTTGATAACGGGATCACATCATTAGGAGAATGATGTGATGGACAAGACCCATCCGTTAGCCTAGCATAGTGATCGTTCAGTTTATTGCTATTGCTTTCTTCATGTTAAATACATATCCTTCGACTATGAGATTATTCAACTCCCGAATACCGGAGGAATGCTTTATGTGCTATCAAACATCACAATGTAATTGGGTGATCATAAAGATGCTCTACAGGTATCTCTGAAGGTGTCTGTTGAGTTGGCATAGATCAAGATTAGGATTTGTCACTCCGAGTATCGGAGAGGTATCTCTGGGCCCTCTCGGTAATACACATCATAAGCTTGCAAGCAAATGACTAAGGAGTTAGTCACGAGGTGATGTATTACGGAACGAGTAAAGAGACTTGCCAATAATGAGATTGAACTAGGTATGAAGATACCGACGATCGAATCTCAGGCAAGTAACATACCGATGGACAAAGGGAATTATGTCTGTTGTCATAATGGTTTGACTGATAAAGATCTTCGTAGAATATGTAGGAACCAATATGGGCATCCAGGTTCAGCTATTGGTTATTGACCGGAGAGGTGTCTTGGTCATGTCTACATAGTTCTCGAACCTGTAGGGTCCGCACGCTTAACGTTTGATGACGATATAATATTATATGAGTTGTGTGATTTGGTGACCGAATGTTGTTCGGAGTCTCGGATGAGATCACGGACACGATGAGGAGTCTCAAAATGGTCGAGAGGTAAAGATTGATATATAGGACAATGGTATTTGGACACCGGAAGTGTTTCGGGTGGTACTGGGTACTTATCACGTCATCGGAAGGGGTTCCGGGCAGACCCGGTAGGCTTTTGGGCCTTATGGGCCAAAAGGGGAAGAGAGCACTAGCCCACAAGGGGCTGGTGCGTCCCTCTACCCCCTGCCCATGCACCAAAGGAGGGAGGGAAGGAAAGGGGAGGCGCCCTAAGGCAGCCATCACCCTTTCCTTTCCCCCTCGTGTCCAAATAAGGAAAGGGGGGCACAGGGCAAGGCAGCAGCCCTAGGGCTGCCGCCAGGTCTCTTGGGGCACCCTAGGGGCTGACTCCTCCCCACGCAATTATATATATGGGGAGGGGGCGCCACGCAAGGGAAAACATGGTCTTAGCCGTGTGCGGCGCCCCCTCCACCGTTTATTCCCTCGGTCATATTTTCGTAGTGCTTAGGTGAAGCCCTGCGGAGATCACATCACCGTCACCACGCCATCGTGTTGTCGGAACTCATCCACTACCTCGCCATCTTGCTGGATCAAGAAAGCGCGGACATCACTGAGCTGAACGTGTGCTGAACGCGGAGGTGCCGTACGTTCGGTACTCGATCGGTTGGATCGTGAAGAAAGTTCGACTACATCAACCGCGTTGTAAAACGCTTCCGCTTACGGTCTACGAGGGTACTTAGACACCTCTCCCCCTCTCGTTGCTATGCATCTCCATGGATAGATCTTGTGTGTGTGTAGAAATTTTTGTTTTCCGTGCAACGTTCCCCAACAGTGGCATCCGAGCCAGGTCTATGCGTAGATGATATGCACGAGTAGAACACAAAGAATTGTAGGCGGTGATAGTCATACTGCTTACCACCAACATCTTATTTTGATTCGGCGGTATTGTGGGATGAAGCTGCCCGGACCAACCTTACATGTCCACGCACATGAGACCGGTTCCACCGACTGACATGCAACTAGTTTTGCATAAAGGTGGCTGGCAGGTGTCTGTTTCTCCTACTTTAGTTGAATCAAATTTGACTAAGGCCGGTCCTTGAAGAAGGTTAAAACAACAAACTTGATGAATCACCATTGTGGTTTTGCCATAGGTAAGAATGGTTCTTGCTAGAATCTCGTAGTAGCCACGTAAAACTTGCAACAACAAATTAGAGGACGTCTAACTTGTTTTTCCAGGGTATGTTGTGATAAGATATGGTCAAGGCATGATGTGATATATGTTATTGTATGAGATGATCATGTTTTGTAATTTATCGGCAACCGGCAGGAGCCTTATGGTTGTCTCTTTATTGTATGAAATGCAAACACCATGTAATTGCTTTACTTTATCACTATGCATTAGCAATAGTTGTAGAAGCAATAGTTTGCGACACGACCACGACGCAACGATGGAGATCAAGGTGTCGAGCTGGAGATGATGGAGATCATGATGATGCTTTGGAGATGGAGATCAAAAGCATGAGATGATGATTGCCATATCATGTCACATATTTTGATTGCATGTGATGTTTATCTTTTATGCATCTTATTTTGCTTAGAACAATGGTAGCATTATAAGATGATCCCTTCACTAAATTTCAAGATATAAGTGTTCTCCCTGAGTATGCGTCGTTGCGAGAGTTCATCGTTTCGAGACACCACGTGATGATCGGGTGTGATAGACTCTACGTTCACATACAAGGGGTGTAAGACAGTTTTGCACATGTAGAATACTTGGGTTAAACTTGACGAGCCTAACATGTACAGACATGGTCTCGGAACACTGGAGACCGAAAGGTCGAACATGAGTCATATAGTATATATGATCAACATAGAGATGTTCACCATTGATGACTACCCCATCTCACATGATGATCAGACATGGGTTGGTTGATTTGGATCACTATCACTTAGATAATTTGAGGGGTGTTTATTTAAGTGGGAGTTCATTAGTAATTTGATTAATTGAACTTAAATTTATCACGAGCTTTGTCTTAATAGTTTTGCATATCTATGTTGTAGATCAATAGCTAGCGATATAGCTCCCCTATTTTTTGATATGTTCCTAGAGAAAGCTAAGTTGAAAGATGATAGTAGCAATGATGCGGATTGGGTCCATGATGTGAGGATTATCCTCATTGCTGCACAAAAGAATTATGTCCTTGATGCACCGCTAGGTGACAAACCTATTGCAAGAGCGGATGTCGATGTTATGAACGTTTGGCAAGCTTGATATGATGACTACTTAATAGTTTCGTGCGCCATGCTTTACGACTTAGAACCGGGACTTCAAAGATGTTTTGAACACCATGGAACATATGAGGTGCTACAAGAGCTCAAATTGGTATTTCAGGCTCATGCCCGTGTTGAGAGGTAAGAGACCTCTGACAAATACTTTGCCTATAAGATGAAGGAGAATACCTCAGCAAGTGAGCATGTGCTCAGAATGTCTGGGTACTACAATCACTTGAATCAAGTGGGAGTTAATCTTCCAGATTATATACTGATTGACAAAATTCTCTAGTCACTGTCACCAAGCTACTAGAACTTCATGATGAACTATAATATGCAAGGGATGACGAAAACGATTCCCGAACTCTTCGCAATTCTGAAATCGGTGAAGGTAGAAATCGAGAAAGAGCGTCAAGTGTTGATGGTTAACAAGACCACTAGTTTCAAGAAAAAGGGCAAGGGGAAGAAAGGGAACTTCGAGAAGAATGGCAAGCAAGTTGCTGCTCCCATGAAGAAACCCAAAGCTGAACCCAAGCCTGAAACTGAGTGCTTTTCTACTGCAAAGGAAATGGTCACTGGAAGTGGAACTGCCCCAAAATACTTGGCGGATAAGAAGGATGGCAAAGTGAATGAAGGTATATTTGATATACATGTTATTGATGTCTACCTTACTAGTATTCGTAGTAACCCCTGGGTATTTGATACCGATTCAGTTGCTTAGATTAGTAACTCAAAACAGGAGTTGCAGAATAAACAGAGACTAGTTAAGGGCGAGGTGACGATGTGTGTTGGAAGTGATTCCAAGGTTGATACGATCACCATCGCACACTCCCTCTACCTTTGGGATTAGTGTTGAACCTAAATAAATGTTATTTGGTGTTTGCGTTGAGAATGAATATGATTTGATCATGTTTATTGCAATACGGTTATTCATTTAAGTCGGCGAATAATTGTTGTTCTGTTTACATGAATAAAACCTTCTATGTTCATACACCTAATGTAAATGGTTTATTGAATCTCGATCGTAGTTATAAACATATTCGTGATATTGATGCCAAAAGATACAAAGTTGATAATGATAGTGCAACATACTTATGGCACTGCCGTTTAGGTCATATTGGTGTAAAGCGCATGAAGAAACTCCATGCGGATGGACTTTTGGAATCACTTGATTATGAATCATTTGATACTTGCGAACCATGCCTCATGGGCAAGATGACTAAAACTCCGTTCTCCGAAACAATGGAGCAAGCTAATGACTTATTGGAAATAATACATACCGATGTATGCGGTCCGACGATTGTTGAAGCACGCGGCGGGTATCGTTATTTTCTAACCTTCATAGATCATTTGAGTAGATATGGGTATATCTACTTGATGAAACACAAGTCTGAAACATTTGAAAATAATTTCAGAGTGAAGTGCAGAATCATCGTAACAAGAAAATTAAGCTTCTACGATCTGATCTGGAGGCGAATATTTGAGTTACGAGTTTGGCCTTCATTTAAAACAATGTGGAATAGTTTCACAACTCACGCCACCTGGAACACCACAATGTAAATGTGTGTCCGAACGTCATAACCATACTTTATTAGATATGGTGCAATCTATGATGTCTCTTACCGATTTACCAATATGATTTTGGGGTTATGCATTAGAGACAGCTGCATTCACGTTAAATAGGGCACCTTTTAAATCCATTGAGATGCCACCATATGAACTGTGGTTTGGCAAGAAACCTAAGCTGCCGTTTCTTAAAGTTTGGGCATGCGACGCTTATGTCAAAAGGCTTCCGCCTGATAAGCTTGAACCTAAGTCAGAGAAGTGCGTCTTCATAGGATACCCGAAAGAAACTATTGGTTATACCTTCTACCACAGATCCGAAGGCAAGATCTTTGTTGCTAAGAATGGGTACTTTCTAGAGAAGGAGTTTCTCTCGAAAGAAGTGAGTGGGAGGAAAGTAGAACTTGATGAGGTAGTTGTACCTTCTCTCGAATTGGAAAGTACTGAAGAAAATATGCCCTAGAGGCAATAATAAAGTTGTTTTTTATATTTCCTTATATCATGATAAATGTTTATTATTCATGCTAGAATTGTATTAACTGGAAACTTGATACATGTGTGAATACATAGACAAAACAGAGTGTCCCTAGTATGCCTGTACTTGACTAGCTCGTTAATCAAAGATGGTTAAGTTTCCTAACCATAGAAATGTGTTGTCATTTGATGAACGGGATCACATCATTAGAGAATGATGTGATGGACAAGACCCATCCGTTAGCCTAGCATTATGATCATTTAGTTTTATTGGTATTGCTTTCTTCATGACTTATACATATTCCTCTGACTATGAGATTATGCAACTCACGAATACCATAGGAACACCTTGTGTGCTATCAAATGTCACAAAGTAACTAGGTGATTATGAAGATGCTCTACAGGTGTCTCCGAAGATGTTTGTTGGGTTGGCATAGATCAAGATTAGGATTTGTCACTCCTCGGAGAGGTATCTTTGGGCCCTCTCAATAATACACATCACTAGAAGCCTTGCAAGCAGGGCCGACCCTGAGGGGGTGCAGGGGGCGGCCGCCCCGGGTGAGGGAGTCCTGGACTAAGGGGTCCTCAGGCTTCCGGCCTGATAGCCATGGGCTGGACTGATGGGCCGTGAAGATACGGAGACCGACGACTACACCCGTGTCCGGATGGGACTCTCCTTGGCGTGGAAGGCAAGCTTGGCGATCGAATATGTAGATTCCTTTCTTTGTAACTGACCTTGTGTAAACCTAGATCTCCCTGGTGTCTATATAAACCGGAGGACTTAGTCCGGTAGGGGGATACTCATTATCATAGTCATACAGGCTAGACTTCTAGGGTTTAGCCATTACGATCTCGTGGTAGATCAACTCTTGTAGTACTCATATTCATCAAGATCAATCAAGCAGGAAGTAGGGTATTACCTCCATAGAGAGGGCCCGAACCTGGGTAAACATCATGTCCCCTGGACTAAGGGTTCCTCGGGTGTCCGGCCTGATAGCCATGGGCCGGACTGATGGGCCATGAAGATACTGAGACCGAAGACTGCACCCGTGTCTGGATGGGACTCTCCTTGGTGTGGAAGGCAAGCTTGGCGACCGAATATGTAGATTCCTTTCTTTGTAACCGACCTTGTGTAAACCTAGATCTCCCTGGTATCTATATAAACCGGAGGACTTAGTCTGGAAGGGGGATACTCATTATCATAGTCATACAGGCTAGACTTCTAGGGTTTAGCCATTACGATCTCGTGGTAGATCAACTCTTGTAATACTCATATTCATGAAGATCAATCAAGCAGGAAGTAGGGTATTACCTCCATAGAGAGGGCCCGAACCTGGGTAAACATCGTGTCCCCTGTCTCCTGTTACCATCGACCTTAGACGCACAGTTCGGGACCCCCTACCCGAGATCCACCAGTTTTGACACCGACACCGGCCCCCCAAAATCGAGGGGGCCCGACAGTATGCACGTAGTCTTTGGCCCAAATTTTTCTAATGGATGGACGGTTGGGCCTCATGCAGCACGCTGGAACGTACGCACGCAGCGAGGCAAGAGGCAGCGATCAATTCCTTCATAAGTTGAGTACATGCATGCGAAAATATAGGAACTGATTGATCTCCCTTTGATTCCCTTCCTATTCCATCATGCACGCATTCATGCATCAGTTCCCAATTTCACATCATGTATGCGGTCCGATGGGTGTTGACGCTCGTGGCGAGTATTTTTATTTTCTTACCTTCACAGATGATTTGAGCAGATATGGGTATATCTACTTGATGAAACACAAGTCTGAAACATTTGAAAAGTTCAAAGAATTTCAGAGTGAAGTGGAGAATCATCATAAAAAGAAAATAAAGTTTCTACGATCTGCTTGCGGAGGCGAATATTTGAGTTATGAGTTTGGCCTTCATTTAAAACAATGTGGAATAGTTTCACAACTCACGCCACCTGGAACACCACAGCGTAATGGTGTGTCCGAACTTCATAACCGTCCTTTATTAGATATGGTGCGATCTATGATGTCTCTTACCGATTTACCACTATCATTTTGGGGTTATGCATTAGAGACAACTACATTCACGTTAAATAGGACACCATCTAAATCCGTTGAGACGACACCGTATGAACTATGGTTTGGCAAGAAACCTAAGCTATCATTTCTTAAAGTTTGGGGTTGCGATGCTTATGTTGTGGCGACCCGACCCGAATGGATCAAGTCTACTGTGTTCGGGTGTCATCCCTGGATCAGTAATGCTGACACCACACAGTACATCGAAGGATTTATAGCAGAGTGGCAATCACACACTTATTACATCGTTGTCTCAAAAGAGAACTTATTACAATAAATATGGCTTAAGGCCATCTAGGGTTGATAACAGCGGAAGACTTGGAAGATAAATGGGTCCATCAACTCCAACGGCATCACTGAGTATAGAACCACGATCTAAAAGCACCTTACTCGTCGTCTGAAAAGTCTGCAACATGAAAGTTGCAGCCCGAAAACGGGTCAGCACATGGAATATGCTGGCAAAGTAACACATAGAGAGTAATGGAATGAAACAGCTATACTATATGCATATATGGCTGGTGGAAAGCTCTATGGTTACAGTTTTGCGTAAAGCCAGTTTTTCCCTACTGCAAAGGAAATAATTTATTTAACTATCATGGTGGTTGTGAAACATTGAGAATGGTTGACAGCATTCTCAATCCCAATTAAGTGAACAATTAAAACCCAACAACATTAATTAGAAGTAACATGTTGAGATTCACATGATATTCAAGTACTAGATACTCAAGTTGTCCATAACCGGGGACACGACTAATCATGATTAGTTTGTACACTCTACAGAGGTTTGTGCACTTTTCCCCACAAGACTCGATCGCCTCCGTTTGGTTTCTCGCACTACAAGGTGTTTGAGAAACGGATGACCGAGACATAGCCTTTCAGAAGCGCTAGCACCTTACGATCGGGTAGACCGGTACACCTACATCCCCTACATCTGCTAGTCTACCACTGTAAGAGTTCGCACAACTTAGTCAACTATGCCAGAGCCCATAATGGCTTGTGGCTGCACACGGAAGTTTCTAGCATGAAAGATCTTATGATCCCTTTGAGCCTGGGTGGCGGTCCAAAAAAAACAGGCAAGTCCTGATAGACATCAGGTGCCTCAATCCACCCAGATGTGTGTTTAAGTTGCCACCTTAGATAAACCATTAAAATTATCAACTCACATCTGTCATGGATATCACTCACCCAATCCACGTCTACTAGCATAGCATGGCATAATAAGCAAACGTAGAAGTAACTCCCAAAGGTTTCATAATAATACAGGTAATAGGTACTACCTCATCTACTTCCCATCCCACAAATTAATTAGATCCTAATCATGCAATGTGAGAGGATTGATCTAATGCAATAAAACATGGGTTGTTGAAAAGGTATGATCAAAGTGTTACTTGCCTTGCTGATGATCCGCGAGTCCTAGGGTTTCGAAGTAACAAGCGGCGCAATCCGGGTGATCTATCACAGACAAACAACAAGCACACAATAAGTACTCATCTAATGCATAGGTAAAACTCGAACAAGAGAATGAACCAGAAAGTTCAATTTAAGAACTCCGGTTGCAAAGGAAGAACGAACCGAACAAAGAAACGGAAAACAAACGGCGGAAGAAAACAACTCGGTTCTAGCTAGTTAAATCTAGGTCAAATTTTACCGGGGCAAAAACTTGTTTAAGTTGATTAGACGGAACGGCGGTTTCGAAACGAAACTCCAGGTGCTTGAATCACCTGATTCCGATAAACGAGCGAGAAGAAAGACTAGAACGAAGATCGGATCTGAGATCGCGATCGCGGAATAAATCCGACGAAAAGAAAAAGAAGAACGGTTAAACAAACGGACGTTCGTTAACCTAGAAGAATCCGGTGATCACGTTCGTTAGGACGAACGGTCCGGTGAACGTTCCAAAGGCAACTAAATCGCAAAAGAAAACGAATCCGATCTAGGGTTTCGGAAGAAAACCGAAACAAAAAACCGATCTAGAAAACCGGAACGGTTTAGAGAAGAACTGGAAAGAAAATGAATCGGAAGAGAAGAAGATAATCAGAATGATTAGAAGAAAACGATCCGAGGAAAAGAGACGCGGGGCAACCTCCGGCGAGGTCTCCGGCGAGGGGCTCCGGCGGCGTGGCGTAGGGCGGCGGCGTGGGCAAGGTGCGGCGGCGGTGACGTGGGCAAGGGGCGGCGGCGCGGGTGTGGGGCGCGGCTTGGGGCTTGGGGTTTGATTTGATGGGTTTAGAGGGGGGGTGTTGGGGTATTTATATTGGGGAGGGGAGGGGGTTTCTTGGGGTAGGGGACAAGAAATAGAGTAGGAAAAGGAAAACGAAACAAAGGAAAGAGGGCTAGCCTAGAGTCCAACTAGGACTCGGCTAAGAGGCAAGAGGCGGCGGCTGCCTCGCCTGGTGCTGGCGCTGGCGCACGCGCGGCTGGGGGCTGGGGCTGGCCGGCTGGCTGGGCCTTGGCCCGGCTGGCCTGCGGGAGTTTTTTTTAAACGGTTGGCTAGAAAATAGGTGAGGGTGGTCTTTGAGCAAATCTTCTTCTCTTTCCCAGGTGGCTTCATCCTTTGAGTGGTGGTTCCACTGAACTTTGCAAAACTTGATAACCTTGCTGCGGGTAACTCTGCTGGCATAATCGAATCTTGACTGGCTTCTCCTCATACGTTAAGTCGTCCTTCAACTGAATCGCTTCGAGTGGTATGGTATCTCTTAGCGGTACCTCCGCCATTTCGGCATGACATTTCTTCAGCTGAGAAACATGGAATACATCATGAACTCCTGATAGTCCCTCTGGTAATTCCAACTTATAAGCGACCTCTCCCATACGTTGCAAGATCTTGTACGGTCCAACAAAACGCGGTGCTAATTTTCCCTTAACTCCAAAGCGCTTAACTCCTCGAAGTGGGGATACTCGAAGGTAAACTTTGTCTCCGGTTTCGTAAACTGTCTCCTTGCGTTTAGAATCTGCGTAGCTCTTCTGCCTGGACTAGGCTACCTTGAGCCTATCGCGAATCAACTTAACTTTCCGTTCAGACTCCTTAATCCAATCTGGTCCAAAGAATTGACGGTCTCCAACTTCGTCCCATGACAACGGTGTCCTGCACCTCCTTCCGTATAAAGCTTCGAAAGGTGCCATCTTCAAACTAGTTTGGTAACTGTTGTTATAAGAAAACTCCGCATACGGCAAGTTATCGTCCCAACTAGATCCATAATCTAGTGCACAAGCTCTCAGCATATCTTCCAAAATCTGATTGACTCTCTCGGTCTGTCCATCTGTCTGTGGATGAAAAGTTGTGCTGAACTCTAGTGTGGTACCTAAAGTTTCATGCAACTGATTCCAAAACTTTGAGGTAAATTGGGTTCCTCTATCTGATACGATACTCCTCGGAACTCCATGCAAACAAATGATTCTAGTCATGTATATCTTTGCCAACTTAGCACTGTTGTAAGTGGTCTTAACTGGAATAAAATGTGCTACCTTCGTCAAACGATCAACTACTACCCATATCGAGTCATAGCCTGCTTTTGTCCTGGGTAGTCCTGTGATAAAATCCATGCCTATCTTATCCCACTTCCATTCGGGTATCGGCAATGGTTGTAACAATCCTGCTGGCTTCTGATGCTCTGCCTTTACTCTCTAACATACGTCAGAAACTGCTACATATGCTGCAATATCCTTCTTCATTCCGGTCCACCAGAATGTTTCCTTTAAATCCAAATACATCTTGGTATTCCCTGGGTGAATCGAATACGGTGAATCATGTGCCTCTTGCAAAATCAACTTCCTGATCTCCGGGTCATTTGGCACATAAACACGGTCTTTAAACCATAGGGTGTCGTGCTCATCCTCATGAAATCCCTTTGCTTTTCCTTCGCTCAATTTCTCTTTTATAGCAGCAATCTCCTTGTCAGATTTCTGAGCTTCTCTGATTTTATTCATCAATGTTGACTGAATCTCCAATGCCGCTACATAGCCTCTCAGAACTATTTCCAAACATAGCTCATGAAGGTTTTCTGCTAACTCCTTTGGTATTTTCCCCGTCATTAGGGTATTGACATGGCTCTTACGGCTCAATGCGTTAGCTACTACATTAGCTTTTCCGGGATGGTAATGCAATCTCATGTCATAATCCTTGATGAGCTCCAACCATCTCCTCTGTCTGAGGTTCAACTCCTTCTGCGTGAAAATGTACTTCAAACTCTTGTGATCCGTGTACACCTCACAATGATTTCTAATGAGGAAATGTCTCCACGTCTTCAATGCATGCACTATGGCTGCTAACTCCAAATCATGCGTGGCATAATTCAACTCATGAGGCTTCAGTTGCCGTGAAGCATACGAAACAACTCTTCCTGCCTGCATAAGCACTGCTCCAAGTCCTCGACGTGAAGCGTCACAATACACCTCATAATCCTTGGTCTGATCTGGCAAAATCAATACTGGTGAGGTGACCAAACGTTTCTTCAACTCTTGGAAACTAGCCTCACATTCCTCAGTCCATTTGAACTTAGTATCCTTCTTCAACAATTCAGTCATAGGCTTCGCAATCTTTGAGAAATTCTCAATGAATCTCCGGTAGTATCCTGCGAGTCCAAGAAAACTCCGGATCTCTCCAACCGTTGTTGGTGCTTCCCATTCTGTTACAGTCTCAACCTTTGTGGGGTCAACTACTATACCTTCTCCAGATATAACGTGTCTGAGGAATCCAACTTCCTTTAACCAAAACTCGCATTTGCTAAATTTGGCGTATAACTAATGTTCCCTTAGTTTCTCCAAAACCAAACGCAAATGTTCCTTATGCTCCTCTTCATCCTTTGAATAAACCAGGATGTCATCAATGAACACTACGACGAACTTATCCAAAAACTCCATAAACACTTTGTTCATCAGGTTCATGAAATAGGCAGGTGTATTAGTCAATCCAAATGACATAACGGTATACTCATACAGTCCATATCTCGTGGTGAATGCTGTCTTAGGTATGTCCTGCTCCCGAATCCTCAATTGATGGTACCCTGATCGCAAATCGATCTTGGAAAACACTTTAGCTCCTTGCAATCGATCAAACAGATCGTTGATCATTGGTAGTGGGTACTTATTCTTGATGGTTACTTCATTCAATCCCCAATAATCAACAACCATCCTTAATGATCCATCCTTCTTTTCCACTAGAACTACGGGCGATCCCCAAGGCGAAGAACTTGGGCGAATGTAACCTTTATCCAATAACTCCTTAATCTGATTCTTAATTTCCACCAAATCCTTTGCTGGCATCCTATATGGTCTCTTTGATATTGGCCCAGTGCCTGGCAATAACTCAATCAAAAACTCAATGTCTCTATCCGGTGGCATGCCTAGCAATTCCTCAGGAAATACATCAGGAAAATCCTTTACCACTGGTACTTCCTCCTGCACAACTCCTGATAAGGAATTTACTTGTGTCCTGTTTGGCACATGCCGGGATACATACTTGATCCTTCTTCCTTCTGGTGTGGTAAGCAAAATTGTCTTACTAGCGCAATCGATGTTTCCTCCATACATCGACAGCCAATCCATACCAAGAATCACATCCAGACCTTGGGATTCCAGAATAATTAAATCCGTTGGGAAAACATGCCTTCCTATACTTAATGGCACTTGAAAACATCCTTGTCTGGCCATGTACTCTGCTCATGGTGAGCTTACTAGCTTAGGTGTTTTAAGAATCCTAGTGGGCAGGCTATACTTTTCCACAAATCCCCTTGATATGTATGAATGCGATGCACCAGTATCAAAAAGAACGAGTGGAGTAAATGACTTAACCAAAAACTTACCTATTACTGCATCGAGCTAATCTTCAACCTCCTCCACATTAACGTGGTTCACCTGTCCCCTATTGAAAGGGTTCGGCTTCTTCCCAGAGCTTCCATTGCCATTTCCATTCTGGCCTTCAGGACATTCATTTGCATAATGCCCTGGCTTCGAACACTTATAGCAAGTGACGTGGCTCAGGTCCTTCTTGGCTGGGGTGGATGGGGTGGTCCGGTTCTGGCCGTTGCTTCCTCCATTCCCATTACCATTCTTGTGGCCATTATGGTTGTGCGAGCTACCTCCTCCATGGGTGTGCTGAAACTGAAATCCCGGTTTAGGGGCAAAACGTGGCATCTGCTGGGCTCCAGAGTTATACTTCCCCTGTCCATACTTCCTCTTATAGTTTGCAATCTGCTGTTGCTTCCCTTCAATCATGATGGCACGATCTACCAACTCCTGGTAGTTGTTGAAACTCGCTACCATCAACTGCACGCTTAGTTCATCATTCAATCCTTCCAGAAACTTCTCCTGCTTAGCTGCATCCGTAGCAACGTCATCTGGGGCATAACGTGCTAACTTGCTGAAATCGTCAACGTACTGGCCAACTGTCCTTCCTCCTTGGCGTAAGTTGCGAAACTCATGCTTCTTTATGGCCATATCTCCTGCTGAAACATGGGCAGTGCGGAAAGCTTGCTGGAACTAATCCCATGTGACAGTGTCAACTGGGTAAGTGGCTGTGAAATTCTCCCACCATGCTGCCGCGGGTCCGTCAAGCTGATGTGCGGCAAACTTCACTTTCTCACCGTCCGTGCATCCTGCCATGGTCAACTCCCTTCCTATCTTGCGGAGCCAATCGTCTGCTACTATTGGCTCGATGCTACTGGAAAACACCGGCAGATTCAGCCTAAGGAAACGGCCTAAGTGGTCAACAGGTGGTGGTGGTGGTGGGTTGTTGTTGTTCTGCTGGTTTTGGACTAACATCTGCATCAATTGATTCTGCTGTTGGATCAACTGAGTGAGCTCCGGTGGAAATCCATTGTCACGTCTCGGAGGCATCTGAGGGTTTAGAAAAGACGAGAATTGAGAATAGAGTGAGGTCTAAAGGAAAAACACTACCCCAATGCACATGAGCAAATGCACACAAAATCACTTCAATCAATCAAACAAGGGCTTACAAATGATCTAAAACTATCACAAAAGTGCTCGAACTAATGTTTACATGGGGGAATACTACTACTATCTGGTGGTCATCTAGAAATTTGAACTGATGGAAGACTCCATGATATCTGCTCCAGCTTCGTCTTCAAAGTCGGGTTCACTTGGATCCGAATCGGTGTCGTCGATGATGATGTAGTTGTCTGGACATGCGACGTACTCGTCCTCCTCCTTGGATGCTAACTTCCTCTTGAGTTCTTCAATCTCCTGCTTAAGATCGCCATTGTGTCTCGCTAGAGCTACGATCTCGTCCATGTAGTCCTTGCGTGTAGACTTCAGTTCTCCTTCTAGCTCGATGATCCTTGCCTTCACATTCTTCAATTCTATCATATCATTGCACATCTGGTTCTCGTGGCGTCGAATGTGCTGGTTTAACTCCTGGATGAAAGATGCAATGGATCTATCCTTCTTGGTGCTGACTAACTCCCATTGTTCATCTCGGCGTCCACAAATCTGGTAGATAGTGTCCTTGAGGTCTTCTTGATAAACTTCTCCAATGAGTCCTATGGTGATATGAGCTGCCATGTTCTTTCCCAGACTCCAGGTTGGTAAATTGAAAACACTATCTATAGGCTTGGTGATTGGCGCGAATGTTCTTCCCAGAACGTGAGCTTGAATCTTCCAGCGCTCCTCTTCATGCAGAGTGGCGTTGAAGGTTCCCGTGAAGCTTGGTAATCCAATGTTCAGGTACTTGGTGACTTCCTTCAGGTGAAATCCAAAAGGTGTGCCTTCATCCGGTTGAGCGTACTTAATCTTCGCGTGCGTCATCCTAAAAGAGTAGAAAAGATGAGGAGTTAGAAAATGAGAAGAGAATGGTGATCTATGGCTTTAACTTAGTGGTCGTGTCCTACAGTCAGCGTGTGCTCTGATACCATTCTCTGTGGCGACCCGACCCGAATGGATCAAGTCTACCGTGCTCGGGTGTCATCCCTGGATCGGTAATGCTGACACCACACAGTACATCGAAGGATTTATAGCAGAGTGGCAATCACACACTTATTACATCGTTGTCTCAAAAGAGAACTTATTACAATAAATATGGCTTAAGGCCATCTAGGGTCGATAACAGCGGAAGACTTGGAAGATAAATGGGTCCATCAACTCCAACGACATCACTGAGTATAGAACCACGACCTAAAAGCACCTTACTCGTCGTCTGAAAAGTCTGCAACATGAAAGTTGCATCCCGAAAATGGGTCAGCACATGGAATATGCTGGCAAAGTAACACATAGAGAGTAATGGAATGAAACAGCTATACTATATGCATATATGGCTGGTGGAAAGCTCTATGGTTACAGTTTTGCATAAAGCCAGTTTTTCCCTACTGCAAAGGAAATAATTTATTTAACTATCATGGTGGTTGTGAAACATTGAGAATGGTTGACAGCATTCTCAATCCCAATTAAGTGAACAATTAAAACCCAACAACATTAATTAGAAGTAACATGTTGAGATTCACATGATATTCAAGTACTAGATACTCAAGTTGTCCATAACCAGGGACACGGCTAATCATGATTAGTTTGTACACTCTGCAGAGGTTTGTGCACTTTTCCCCACAAGACTCGATCGCCTCCGTTTGGTTTCTCGCACTACAAGGTGTTTGAGAAACGGATGACCGAGACATAGCCTTTCAGAAGCGCTAGCACCTTACGATCGGGTAGACCGGTACACCTACATCCCCTACATCTGCTAGTCTACCACTGTAAGAGTTTGCACAACTTAGTCAACTATGCCAGAGCCCATAATGGCTTGTGGCTGCACACGGAAGTTTCTAGCATGAAAGATCTTATGATCCCTTTGAGCCTGGGTGGCGGTCCAAAAAAAACAGGCAAGTCCTGATAGACATCAGGTGCCTCAATCCACCCAGATGTGTGTTTAAGTTGCCACATTAGATAAACCATTAAAATTATCAACTCACATCTGTCATGGATATCACTCACCCAATCCACGTCTACTAGCATAGCATGGCATAATAAGCAAACGTAGAAGTAACTCCCAAAGGTTTCATAATAATACAGGTAATAGGTACTACCTCATCTACTTCCCATCCCACAAATTAATTAGATCCTAATCATGCAATGTGAGAGGATTGATCTAATGCAATAAAACATGGGTTGTTGAAAAGGTATGATCAAAGTGTTACTTGCCTTGCTGATGATCCGCGAGTCCTAGGGTTTCGAAGTAACAAGCGGTGCAATCCGGGTGATCTATCGCAGACAAACAACAAGCACACAATAAGTACTCATCTAATGCACAGGTAAAACTCGAACAAGAGAACGAACCAGAAAGTTCAATTTAAGAACTCCGGTTGCAAAGAAAGAACGAACCGAATAAAGAAACGGAAAACAAACGGCGGAAGAAAACAACTCGGTTCTAGCTAGTTAAATCTAGGTCAAATTTTACCGGGGCAAAAACTTGTTTAAGTTGATTAGACGGAACGGCGGTTTCGAAACGAAACTCCAGGCACTTGAATCACCAGATTCCGATAAACGAGCGAGAAGAAAGACTAGAACGAAGATCGGATCTGAGATCGCGATCGCGGAATAAATCCGACGAAAAGAAAAAGAAGAACGGTTAAACGAACGGACGTTCGTTAACCTAGAAGAATCCGGTGATCACGTTCGTTAGGACGAACGGTCCGGCGAACGGTCCAAAGGCAACTAAATCGGAAAAGAAACGAATCCAATCTAGGGTTTCGGAAGAAAACCGAAACAAAAAACCGATCTAGAAAAGCGGAACGGTTTAGAGAAGAACCGGAAAGAAAACGAATCGGAAGAGAAGAAAAGAATCGGAACGATTAGAAGAAAACGGTCCGAGGAAAAGAGAGGCGGGGCAACCTCCGGCGAGGGGCTCCGGCGGCATGGCGTAGGGTGGCGGCGGGGGCAAGGTGCGGCGGCGGCGACGTGGGCAAGGGGCGGCAGCGCGGGTGTGGGGCGCGGCTTGGGGCTTGGGGTTTGATTTGATGGGTTTAGAGT
>NC_041388.1:9936579-9967987 GCF_002162155.2 Triticum dicoccoides
TATTTATATTGGGGAGGGGAGGGGGTTTCTTGGGGTAGGGGACAAGAAATAGAGTAGGAAAAGGAAAACGAAACAAAGGAAAGAGGGCTAGCCTAGAGTCCAACTAGGACTCGGCTAAGAGGCAAGAGGCGGCGGCTGCCTCGCCTGGCGCTAGCGCTGGCGCACGCGCGGCTGGGGGCTGGGGCTGGCCGGCTGGCTGGGCCTTGGCCCGGCTGGCCTGCGGGAGTTTTTTTTTAAACGGTTACGCGCGCAGAAAAACAAAAGAAAAGAAAATCTAAACGGGCTCCAAATTTCTAAAGTAAATTTTCCCCGACTCCTAAAAATGAGTCGAACAAAATGAACTTTACTCCGGACCTAAAAATGCAATTTTCGAAAACGCGCATTTTTCCCTATCCAAATAAAACGCAAACAAAACTCCGAGAAAACCAAAATTGATCTATTTATTAAATCTTCATTTTTTTCCTAAATTTGGGAAAGTCATATTATTCCCTCTCTTATATTTTTGATATCGGAAAAATTATTGAAGATGAAATAAATAAATCAAATGATCCTCTTTTCAAAATTTGAGAAAACTCTCAAATATGAAAATAACGAAATCTCCAACTCTCTCCAAAGGTCCTTGAGTTGCGTGAAATTTCTAGGATCGGGCAAAATGCAAGAAAATATGATATGCATGATGATCTAGTGTATAACATTCCAAATTGCAAATTTGGGATGTTACATATGTGAAAAAGCTTCATCCTGATAGCTCGAACCCAAATCGGAGAAGTGCGTCTTCATAGGATGCCCAAAAGAAACTGTTGGGTACACCTTATATCACAGATCCGAAGGCAAGATCTTTATTGCTAAGAATGGATCCTTTCTAGAGAAGGAGTTTCTCTAAAAGAAGTGAGTGGGAGGAAAGTAGAACTTGACGAGGTAATTGTACCTTCTACCGAATAGGAAAGTAGTTCATCATAGAAATCAGTTCCAGTGATGCCTAGACCAACTAGTGAGGAAGTTAATGATGATGATCATGAAACTTCAGATCAAGTTACTACCGAACCTCGTAGGTCAACCAGAGTACGTTCCGCACCAGAGTGGTACGGTAATCCTATTCTGGAAGTCATGTTACTAGACCATGACGAACCTACATGCTGTTGGGCTTTTGGAATCACTTGATTATGAATCACTTGATGCTTGCGAACCATGCCTCATGGGCAAGATGACTAAGACTCTGTTCTTCGGAACAATGGAGCGAGCAACAGACTTGTTGGAAATTATACATACTGATGTATGCGGTCCGATGAGTGTTGATGCTCGTGGCGGGTATCGTTATTTTCTGACCTTCACCGATGATTTGAGAAGATATGGGTATATCTACTTGATGAAACATACGTCTGAAACATTTGAAAAGTTCAAAGAATTTTAGAGTGAAGTGGAAAATCATCGTAACAAGAAAATAAAGTTTCTATGATCTGATCGCGGAGGAGAATATTTGAGTTATGAGTTTGGTCTTCATTTGAAACAATGCAGAATAGTTTCACAACTCACGCCACCCGGAACACCACAGCGTAATAGTGTGTCCGAACGTCGTAATCGTACTTTATTAGATATGGTGCGATCTATGATCTCTCTTACTGATTTGCCGCTACCATTTTGGGGTTATGCTTTAGAGATGACTACATTCACGTTAAATAGGGCACCATCTAAATCCATTGAGATGACACCATATGAACTGTGGTTTGGCAAGAAACCCAAGTTTTCGTTTCCTAAAGTTTGGGGCTGCGATGCTTATGTGAAAAAGCTTCAACCTGATAAGTTCGAACCCAAATCGGAGAAATGTGTCTTCATAGGATACCCAAAGGAGATTGTTGGGTACACCTTCTATCACAGTCCGAAGGCAAGATATTCATTGCTAAGAATGGATCCTTTCTAGAGAAGGAGTTTCTCTCGAAAGAAGTGAGTGGGAGGAAAGTAGAACTTGATGAGGTAACTGTACCTGCTCCCTTATTGGAAAGTAGTTCATCACAGAAATCAACTTCAGTGATTCCTACACCAGTAAGTGAGGAAGCTAAAGATGATGATCATGAAACTTCTGATCAAGTTACTACTGAACCTCGTAGGTCAAACAAAGTAAGTTCCGCACCAGAGTGGTACGGTAATCCTGTTCTGGAGGTCATGTTACTTGACCATGACGAACCTATGAACTATGAGGAAGCAATGATGAGCCCAGATTCCGCGAAATGGCTTGAGGCCATGAAATCTAAGATAGGATCCATGTATGAGAACAAAGTGTGGACTTTGGTTGAGTTGCCCGATGATCGGCAAGCCATAGAAAATAAATGGATCTTCAAGAAGAAGACAGATGCTGACGGTAATGTTACTGTCTTCAAAGCTCGACTTGTTGCAAAAGGTTTTCGGCAAGTTCAAGGAGTTGACTATGATGAGACCTTCTCACCCGTAGTGATGCTTAAGTCTATCCGAATCATGTTAGCAATTGCCGCATTTTACGATTATGAAATTTGGCAAATGGGTGTCAAAACTGCATTCCTTAATGGATTTCTTAAAGAAGAGTTGTATATGATGCAACTAGAAGGTTTTGTCGATCCTAAAGGTGCTAACAAAGTGTGCAAGCTCCAGCGATCCATTTACAGACTGGTGCAAGCGTCTCGGAGTTGGAAGCTCTGTAGCATTACAGATAGTGTGATCAAAGCGTATGGTTTTATACAGACTTCTGGAGAAGTCCGTATTTACAAGAAAGTGAGTGGGAGCTCTGTAGCATTACTAATATTATATGTGGATGCCATATTGTTGATTGGAAATAATACAAAATTTTCTGGAAAGCATAAAGGAGTGTTTAAAAGGAATTTTTCAAAGAAAGACCTCGGTGAAGCTGCTTACATATTGGGAATCAAGATCTATAGTGATAGATCAAGACGCTTAATAAGATTTTTCAGTAAGTACATACCTTGATAAAATTTTGAAGGAGTTCAAAATGGATCAGTCAAAGAAGGAGTTCTTGCCTGAGTTGTAAGGCATGAAGTTGAGTAAGACTCAAAATCCGACCACGGCATAAGATAGAGAGAGAATGAAAGTCATTGCCTATGCCTCAGCCATAGGTTCTATAAAGTATGCCACGCTGTATACCAGACATATTGTGTACCTTGCCATGAGTTTGGTGAAGGGGTACAATAGTGATCCAGGAGTAGATCACTGGATAGCGGTCAAAATTATCCTTAGAAGACTAAGGAGATATTTCTCGGTTATGGAGGTGATAAAGAGTTCGTCGTAAAGAGTTACGTCGATGCAAGCTTTGACACCGATCTGGATGACTCTGAGTCTCAATCTGGATACATATTGAAAGTGGGAGCAATTAGCTAGAGTAGCTCCATGCAGAGCATTGTAGACATAGAATATTTGCAAAATACACACGGCTCTGAATGTGACAGAACCATTGACTAAACTTCTCTCATAAGCAAAACATGATCACACCTTAGTACTCTTTGGGTGTTAATCACATAGAGATGTGAACTAGGTTATTGACTCTAGTAAACCCTTTGGGTGTTGGTCACATGATGATGTGAACTATTGGTGTTAAATCACATGGCGATGTGAACTAGATTATTGCCTCTAGTGCAAGTGGGAGACTGGAGGAAATATGCCCTAGAGGCAATAATAAAGTTGTTGTTTATATTTCCTTATATCATGATAAATGTTTATTATTCATGCTATAATTGTATTAACCGGGAACTTGATACATGTGTGAATACATAGACAAAACAGAGTGTCCCTAGTATGCCTCTACTTGACTAGCTCGTTAATTAAAGATGGTTAAGTTTCCTAACCATAGACATGTGTGTCATTTGATGAATAGGATCACATCATTAGAGAATGATGTGATGGACAAGACCCATCCGTTAGCTTAGCATTATGATCGTTTAGTTTTATTGTTGTTGCTTTCTTCATGACTTATACATATTCCTCTGACTATGAGATTATGCAACTCCCGAATACCATAGGAACACCTTGTGTGCTATCAAAGATCACAACGTAACTGGGTGATTATAAATATGCTCTACAGGTGTCTCCGAAGATGTTTGTTGGGTTGGCATAGCTCAAGATTAGGATTTGTCACTCCGTGTATCGGAGAGGTATCTGTGGGCCCTCTCGGTAATGCACATCACTATAAGCCTTGCAAGCAATGTGACTAATGAGTTAGTTGCGGGATGATGCATTACTGAATGAGTAAAGAGACTTGCCGGTAACGAGATTGAACTAGGTATGATGATACTGACGATCGAATCTCGGGTAAGTAACATACCGATGACAAAGGGAATGACGTATGTTGTTATGAGGTTTGACCAATAAAGATCTTTGTAGAATATGTAGGAACCAATATGAGCATCTAGGTTCCACTATTGGTTATTGGCCGGAGATGTGTCTCGGTCATGTCTACATAGTTCTCGAACCCGTAGGGTCCGCACACTTAACGTTCGATGACGATTTTTATTATGAGTTGTGTGTTTTGGTGACCGAAGTTTGTTCAGAGTCCCGGATGAGATCACGGACATGACGAGGAGTCTAGAAATGGTCGAGAGGTAAAGATTGATATATTGGAAGGTAGTATTCGGACACCAGAAGGGTTCCGGAGTGTATCAGGGAGGGGTTACCAGAACCCCCCGGGGAAAGATATGGGCCATATGGGCCATAGGAGGGAGGCTAACCAGCCCACAAGGGGCTGGCACGCCCCCCACAAGGGAGGACGAATCGGATTAGGGAAGGGGGCGGCGCCCTCCTTTCCTTCTCCTACTCCCTCTCCTTCCCCCTTTCCCCCTCCAGAAGAAGGAAAAAGGGGGGGGGGAATCCTACTAGGACTAGAGTCCTAGTAGGACTCCCCTCTCCTTGGCACCACCCTAGTGGCCGGCCTCCTCCCCTCCTTTATATACGGGGGCAGGGGGGCACCCGAAAGCACAACAGTTGTTTCTTAGCTGTGTGCGGTGCCCCCCTCCACAGTTTACCACCTCGGTCATATTGTCGTAGTGCTTAGGCGAAGCTCTGCGCGGATCACATCACAAACACCATCGTCACACCGTCGTGTTGAAGGAACTCTCCCTCGACCCTCTACTGGATCAAGAGCTCGAGGGACGTCATCATGCTGAACGTGTGCTGAACACGGAGGTGCCGTACGTTCGGTACTTGGATCGGTCGGATCGTGAAGACGTTCGAATACATCAACCTCGTTACTAAACGCTTCCACTTTCGGTCTATGAGGGTACGTGGACACACTCTACCCTTCTCATTGCTATGCATCTCCTAGATAGATCTTGCGTGATCGTAGGAATTTTTTTGAAATTGCATGCTACGTTCCCCAACAAGTAGTACATCAGAGAAAACTGTTCCCGTGATGCCTACACCAACTAGAGAGGAAGCTAATGATGATGATCATGAAACTTCAGATCAAGTTACTACTGAGCTTCATAGCTCGACCAGAGCACGATATGCACTAGAGTGGTACGGTAATCCTGTCCTGGAAGTCATGTTACTAGACCAAGGCGGACCTACAAACTATGAAGAAGCTATGATGAGCCCAGGTTCCAACAGATGGCTTGAGGCCATGAAAACTATGATAGGGATCCATGTATGAGAACAAAGTGTGGACTTTGGTGCACTTGCCCGATGATCGGGAAGCCATTGAAAATGAATGGATCTTCAAGAGGAAGACAGATGCTGATGGTAATATCACTGTCTATGAAAGCTCGACTTATCGTAGAAGGGTTTCAACAAGGTCAAGGAGTTGACTACGATGAGACTTTCTCACCTGTAGCGATGCTTAAGTCTGTCGAAATCATGTTAGCAATTACCGTATTTAATAATTATGAAGTCTCGCAAATGGATGTCAAAATTGCATTCCTTAATGGATTTCTTAAAGAAGAGTTGTATATGATGCAACCAGAAGGTTTTGTCGATCCTAAAGGTGCTAACAAAGTGTGCAAGCTCCAGCGATCCATCTATGGACTGGTGAAAGCATCTCAGAGTTGGAATATATGCTTTAATGAGGTGATCAAAGCATATGGTTTTATACAGACTTACGGTGAAGCCTGTATTTATAAGAAAGTGAGTGGGAGCTCTGTAGCTTTTCTGATACATATGTGGATGACATATTGTTGATTGGAAATGATATGGAATTTCTGGATAGCATAAAAGGATACTTGAATAAGATTTTTTTTCAATGAAAGACCTCAGTGAAGCTGCTTACACACTATGCATCAAGATCTATAGGGATAGATCAAGACGCTTAATAGGACTTTCACAAAGTACAAACCTTGGCAAAGTTTTGAAGAAGTTAAAAATAGATCAATCAAAGTAAGAGTTCTTGCCTATGTTGCAAGGTGTGAAGTTGAGTAAGACTCAAAGCCCGACCATGGCAGAAGATAGAGAGAGAATGAAAGTCATTCCCTATGCCTTAGCCATAGGTTATATAAACTATGCCCTGTTGTGTACTGATAACCCACAAGTATAGGGGATAGTTTGTAGCCTTCTTCGATAAGTAAGAGTGTCGAACCCAACGAGGAGCTAAAGGCAGAACAAATATTTCCTCAAGTTCTATTGACCATCGATACAACTCTATGCACACTTGACGTTTGCTTTACCCAAAACAAGTATGAAACTATTTTGCAAGAATAAAACTACAGTACATTGCGAGAATAAAACTACAAATTGCAAGGTAATAAAAGTGGATAGCTTTTGTCAACAAGAAAGTCATTTGTCCCTAGGAAATCGATAACAAGTACCGGTAATCATTCTTATAATTCTACATGACGGAGGGGCACGAGCTAACATACTTTCGCTACTTGGATCATATGCACTTATGATTGGACCCCTAGAAAGCATCCTCAACTACTAAATATCATTAAGGTCATGAAACCCAACCATAGCGTTAAGTATCAAGTCTTCTTTATCCCATATGCAACAAACCACCTACTCAGGTTTAAGATTTTGTCAATCTCGCAACCCACCATAAGAGAATCATGAACGTATTGCAACACCCTACATCGCGGACCCCTCACATTTGCGCGAGACAGAGGGCACCGCAGGACAGCACCATAAATAAAATATAAAATCATACCAACCAAGATCATGATTAACCCATAGGACAAAACTGATCTACTCAAACATCATAGGATAGCCAAATATCATTGGGAAATAATATATGGAGTTGAGCACCATGATTAAGTAGAGATTACAGCGGGGAGAAGAGGTGTTACACCGCTGCATAGAGGGAGAAAGAGTTGGTGTTGACATTAGCAAGATTGTTGATGTAGATCACCGTCACGATCCTTGCCCCGGCGGCACTCCGGCGCCACTGGAAGAGAGGGGGAGAGAGCCCCCTCCTTCTTATTCCTTGGCCTCCCCCCATAGATGGGAGGAGAGTTCCCCCTCTGTTCCATGGCCTCCATGGCGGCGGAGGGGCGGGAGCACCTCCGAGGTTGGATCTCCCTCTCTGTTCTCTTCTGTTTCGCATTCCCCATATCTGGCCGAAAACCGTTTCTTATATTCCGGGAGATCCGCAACTCCGATTGCGCTGAAATTTTAACACGATTTTTTCCGGATATAAGATTCCTTGCGCCCAAAGTAGAGCTCCAACCGACGTACGAGGTGAGCACAACCCACCATGGCATGCTTCGGCCCTGGGGTGCACCCAGGTGTTTTGTGGTGGGTGTGGTCCTTCGTTTGCGGTGATTCCAACTCCCAAAATCACATATATTCCAAAATAATTCTTTGTGAATTTTTATCGTGCTTGGACTTCGTTTGATATGGATTTTCTGTGAAACAAAAAACATGCAACAAACATGAACTGGCACTAGGCACTAGATCAATAAGTTAGTCCAATAAATCATATCAAAAGTTGCCAAAAAATATGTGAAAGTTGTATAATATTGGCATGGAACAATCAAAAATTATAGATACGATGAAGACATATCAGCATCACCAAGCTTAATTCCTGCTCGTCCTCGAGTAGGTAAATGCTAAAAGGATAATTTTTGATGTGGAATGCTACCTAGCATAAACTTGATCATATATCTAATCATGGCATGAATATTCGAACATAAGTGATTCAAAGCAATAGTCTATAATTTGACATAAAGACATCAATGCTTAGGCATCCCAACAAACAATCATGTCTTTCAAAATATCAACGCTAAAGAAATCTATCCCTACAAAATCATATAGTCTTGTCATGCTCTGTCTTCTTAACACAAAGTATTTATCATGCACAACCCCGATGACAAGCCGAGCAATTGGTTCATACTTTTTAACACGCTTTAGCTTTCTGAACCCTCACGCAATACATGAGTGCAAGCCATGGATTTAACACTACAGGTGGAATAGAGTATGATGATAGGGGTAAATATAGAGAGGACAAAAAAGTAAGACAGTCTCTCATCAACACGGCTAACCAACGTGCTATGGAGATGCCCATCAATTGATATCAACGTGAGGAGTAGGGATTGCCATGCAACAGATGCACTAAGAGCTATAAGTGTATGAGAGCTCAATATGAAAAGTAAGTGGGTGTGCATCTAATCCTATAATGAAAAATTCCCACTAGTATATGAAAGTGGACAACATAGGAGACTCTCCATATGAAAAACATGGTGCTACTTTGAAGCACAAGTGTGGAACTAGCATGCCCCTTCTCTCTTTATTTTTTTTCTTTTTTTTCTTTTCCCCTTTTTTCTCTCTCATTGTCCGGAGTCTCATCCCGACTTGTGGGGGAATCATAGTCTCCATCATCCTTTCATCACTGGGGCAATGCTCTAAAAATGAATAATGATGATCGTCTCATTTCTATTTACTTATAACACAAAAGAAATAAAAATTACAACTTGATACCTATAACAAAGTATGAATCTATATGAATGCCTATGGCAGTGTACCAGGATATGCAATGATCTAGCATAACATGTATAGAAATGATGAACGATGGCTTTGCCGTAACTATGTCATCTATATGATCATGCAAAGCAATATGACAATGAATGCTCTAGTCATCAAAACAGAAGCGGTGGAAGTTGCCTGAGAATATATCTCGGAATGGCTATGGAAAGTCCATAATAGGTAGGTATGGTGGCTGTTTTGAGGAAGATATAATAAGGCTTATGTGTGATAGAGCGTATCATATCATGGGGTTTGGATGCACCAGCGAAGTTTGCATCGACTCTCTAGGTGAGAAAGGGAAATGCACGGTACCGTAGAGGCTAGCAAATTGCAGAAAGGTAAGAGTGCATATAATCCATGGACTCACATTAGTTATAAGGAACTCATACACTTATTGCAAAAGTATATTAGCCCTCGAAGCAAAGTACTACTACGCATGCCCCTATGGGGATAGATTGGTAGGAAACGACCATCGCTCGTCCCCGACCGCCACTCATAAGGAAGACAATCAATAATAAATCATGCTCCAACTTCATAGCATAACGAGAGACTATACGTGCATGCTTCGGGAATCACAAACCTTAACACCAATATTCTTACCAACCACAACCGTTTACTTGTACCTCCCACATATTACCATCTCTATATCGTAAAACTAATGCAAGGAATCAAACATATCATATTCAATGATCCATAAGTTTTATGTAGGATTTCATGACTAACCATGCAAATGACCAAGTCCTTTTGACTCTCTAAGTAGATGTAAGTGAAGCATGAGAGTTTAATTCTTTCTACGAAACATCATGCTCTAATAAATATAAGTGAAGCAAAAGAGCATTCTACAAACAACGGTTTTCTATGTGAAGAGAAACAGGCAATCCAAATTTCAAATGATGTAAGTGAAGCACATGAAGCATTCTATAAAGCGACACTCAAAAGATATACGTGAAGTGCAACGAGCGTTCTATAAATCAACCATGGACTATCTCATACCAGCATGGTGAATGAAAGAAAAGTAAAAACTAAGCGCAAAATATGCTCCAAGATTTACGCATATCACATGAATGAAACAAAGACGAAAACATACTGATACTTGTTGAAGAAACATGGGATGCCTTCCAGGGCATCCCCAAGCTTAGACGCCTGAGTCTCCTTGAATATTTACTTGGGGTGCCTTGGTAATCCCCAAGCTTGAGCTCTTGCCTCTCCTCCTTCTCCTCATATTGATACATCCTCGATCTTTGATCACTTCATCCACACAAAACTCAACAGAAACCTCGGTAAGCCCCATTAGTATAATAAAGCAAATCACTACTCTAAGTACTGTTGCAAACCAATTCATATTTTGTTTTTGCTTTGTAGCTACTGTAATATAACTTTTTCATGGCTTATTCCACTTAGAGAATCAATAGTTTCATCAAAACAAGCAAAACAATGAATCAAAAACAGAATTTGTCTTAAACATGACAGTCTGTAGTAATCTGAAACATTCACCATACTTCTGGTACTCCAACAATTATGAAAAATTAGGACAAAATAAAAAATTTGTATAGCAAGACTATGCAAAAAGTTTTAGAAATTTTCGCATTCCAATAAAAAATGTAAAATCAAGCACTACAGCCAAAGTTTCTTTTTTTGCACCGCACATACCAAGAAACAATCTACTCATCCTAAAGGCAAGTGTTCAAGGTCAACCCTAACTTCTCCAATGCATAACTTCCAACCGCTTCTCTTTTGTGAAAAAGTTTTTAAGTTCCCCTCTGTAGTTTTTTTAACTTTATAAAAGCACTCAACAGAAATAAATGACTCTCTAAAACTTCCGGGTTGTTTCCCTGGCAGTGCTTTCTTTAAAGCCATTAAGCTAGGCATAAAGTGCTCAAGTAATGAATCCACCGGATCCCAAGGTATATCAAAGCCAATTTTAATTAGCAATGATTTGGCATTTAGTAATGAGCACAAAGCAACATATATCATGCAATGTTGAAGTCTAACTCTCTTCCTATGCATCGACATGTCATACAAGAAAGATTCATGCACATCAAGTAAAGGCCAATACATAGCATAAGAAGTTTCTTGCTATTCTTTCCTGTTGGAGACATAGAGAGGCGGAGATGTAGTTCCACTCTCATAATAATTGCAAGTAGGATCAACAAACACATGCATATTAAATTCATCAAAATTATCATGTGCAACGGTAAAAGGCAACCCATCAACGTAATCCTTAATAAGTGCAAACTTCTCTGATATAGTGTAGTTGGGAGAATTCAAAAAGAGAATAGGACTATCATGTGTGGGTGCAATAGCAACAATTTCATTTTTAACATAAGGACAATAGCAAGTTCATCTCCATAAGCATAATTCATATTGGCATCATGGCCACAAGCATAGCAAGCATCAAGTTCATCAAAAAGTGATATTTCAAATGAACCAACGGGGTCATAGCATTCATCCTTCGGTAAAAACGAAGGGACATTAAACAATGTAAGAGTTGAAGAGTTACTCTCATTAGAAGGTGGGCACGGGTAGCTAATACACTCTTCCTCCTTTTGTTCTTCACTCTCCTCGTTACCTTTTTCATCCAATGAGCTCACAGTTTCATCAATTTCTTCTTCCATAGAATCCTGCAAAATATTATTCTCTTCTTGGATAGCAGAGAAGTACTCAATATATTCTTTAACATAAGCATTAGAAGCATAGTTTTCATAGCAATATTTAAGTATGGCAAAATTTTCAGATTTGTAAAGAGTAGCATCATATTTTTGAATCAAAGAAGCGATTTCATAGGCACCCTTAAAAGCAACAAATTCTTCAATTTGTTCAATATCAAAGTAATTATAAACACCCTTGGCATAAGAAGGTAAGATTCCATTATCACTACTAGAGAAAAGGCTAGCAGTAGCGCGGGTTTTAGGTGTATCAGTAGCGCGGGTACCGGCGCTACTAATAAGGCGCTACAGCTAATAGTTAGTAGTAGCGTGGGAGGAACCCTCGCTACTACTAACTTTGTTAGTAGTAGCGTGTGCCACCCACGCTACTGCTATTACAGACTCGCGCTACTACTAATGAAGTAGTAATAGCGTGCCTACAATACCAGCGCTACTAGTATCCTAAATACTAGTAGGGAACTTTTTTCCCAACGCTACTAGTAGCAAATTAGGAATTAAAAAAAAATAGATGCAGTATTCATGAATGGAGATCAGAGACACGTCCAGTGCAAAATAAATTTCACAGAACCATCTTAACACTTGTAGTGTTCATGGATGCATCATTCAACATCTCAACTCGAAGAGATCACGAGGACACACACAACCATCATCAAAAGGTTGGTACCTTCCCTAGCATTTCACCACCAACCTAACTAGACCACTTCTCTAGATGTATGTACAAAGCATCGAGGTCCTCCACCTTGAGGAACTCCGGACGGTGGCGTCGTCCTCCACCTCGGTGACGTCCGGACGGTGGCGTCGAGGTCCTCCACCCCGGGGACCTCCTGCGTCGCAATCACCTGGACGATAATCTGTATGACGCGGTCGCGGGGCTTCACGGTGAAGTCTTCCTCCGAGTAGTTGAAGAGCACAACTCCCATCGGGCCGCAGTAGTGCTCGTCGATCACCCTGCACCCAGTCGAGAAAGTGAAAACTTGTTAGTTAGCTCCTGCTTGTGCAGGGTTCACGGAAGGGTCCGGCCACTTCCAAAGACGATAATAAGATACAATAACTATGTTCAGACTTGGAAGACTGAAAATAAATTAAAAGAGAAATGTCTTCAAGATAATAACACACAACAATTAGATTGAAAACAAAGAAAGCACCTGCGCACGCTGCCCTTGCCCCCGGTCACTGGCTATATCCCAGTCTCGCACGTCCTCAGCTAGGATTTCATGGTTGTTGAACCTTTTTGCTCTGCAGGGAAGCATTATGGACAAGATCAAAGATAGTTTAAGAGATAGACCATAATCCCAGTTCGCTATAGGATATCATTTCAACTTTAAATTACTGAAAATATCTTAATACAGGCGAACATGTGTTCACCTTTCTGATCTGCAGCAGCTTCACCTGCATCATATTTGGTTACACCTTCTGCCTCAGCCACACCATTGACAACATCATGACACTGTCATTTGCAGGTGCAAGAAACCCATCAGATGAATCACAATATGTACAGTATGAGCAGTGCAAAATAGAAACATCTCTTGTCCTAATTTACCAGTTAGCATCATGGTACATGTGAGAGTTGATTGCAACAGTCACAGGGATCAAAAGGAACAACAGGATAAAACAGCAAAGCATAAATCATATGGACACACAGAACTATACGAGCAAGGTTGTTCATTCAGGTTCAGAGGCAATCAACAAGATTACTAGTGAGGCATGGCCCTCTCGCATTTCCATTGATTAACACAACTGGCTAAGACGACGACGCGCACTGGACCCATTGTTGTAGCATGGAAAACCCCTTGTTTCTAAATAACATGTATGCTAGTCTGTAGAGCTAGTTCACTGGGATTATTACTATGGTTTGTATGCTGGTTCACTTTCCATGAATTTCCCTCTAATTCAGCTTATTGACGGATGATTTTTTTAAGAGAAAACTAACTTTACATATACGTCACACATAGAAAAGGTCATATGCCATAAGGTTTTTCTGTTAATTAGTGTGCTATCGCAAGAAAACTTAAATGAGAATGTACAAAAAGTAAAAAAAAATCCTGCAAGTCATAATAAAAGCATCATCAGGCAAAGACCAGAAGATCAGAATCTATTGTCTCTAAGGGCTTAGATCTCAAAGAATATATAAGATGCGTATGTAAAATATGGAAAAAGGGGAACATACCATGCATGGAGTCGCTGTTATGAAATTTCAGTTATCTCACCAGTCCGCTGTAGTTTTTCCACTCGGCAGCATCCACCGTCCACGTAGTTTCTCCACTCGGCAGCGTCCGCCGACGGTGGCGGCCTCCTGATTTGCTACAACCTACCATCGGTATGCCTCCTCCGCTGCATCATCCATCACTCATCTATGAGAAATAAATTAGATGTTGGATCTTCATATGTTCAAAACTTGGAACTAAAAAGATTAAAATTCTACTCAAAAGAAAAAAGATTAAAAGTTTGTGGTGAGACGGGATCAGAGAGAGCCGGGAGATCCTGGATCGAGTCATATAGCTTTTCTATATTGGTTACAACTTGTGAGGCAGCGGCGACGATGCCGGCGTGGAGCCGCGGGGCCTCCCGATCTCATCCTCTACCTTGACTCCCGGCCTCTACACGGTTGGCACTGCACATTGGGAAAAAACTCCCGCATGAACTGAGCATTTGCAGATGATACAACACGATAGTTACCTACAATAATCTGTACATGTTCGATTTAGATGAGGACCACAGCTCCTCGGCGGTGAGGGTCGCTCATAAACGTTGATTTATATCTTTGCTGAAAGTTTCAGTCTGTCACTAATTTTTACGGCACCCAGCAAGCAGTAGGAATAATAAGATTACCAGCCAACTGATGATGAGAGATCATAGAGAAGAGTGGAGGGGCTTACCAGAGGCGCGGGCAGGCATGGTAAGCCGACCGGGAGCAGGCCAAACGTCTCCGCTCCGCTGTGCGCCGCGCCGCTCCGCTGGCTAGGGTTGGGCACTAGTGGTGTCTGCCGCGTGCCTGCGCCTGCGTGTTGAAGGGAACGATGTACCAGGGAAGGGGGGAAGGGAAGGGAAGGTGAGAAAAGCAGATCGAAGAGGAGAAGATGCGAAAGAGATTACCTTGATGGGCAAGAGATGGGTGAGGAAGAGTTGCGTGCGTCGCGGGCGAGCAGAAGCCAGCTCGCGAGCATCTCCGTCCAGGTCCTTGACGACGGCGGATGGATCTGGGGGCGCCATGGCCGCCGCTCGAGCTGCTCGCTCGATCTCTCTCTTCTATTGTCTTCTGGTAAGGGGATTGGATGGGAGAGGGTGGTGGCGAAGGCTGTGGGGGAGAGAGTGGAGGCCATGGCCGGCGGCGAGGTCGACGTTGGGTGGCGGCGGTGATCTGGGACTGGGAAGAGGGAAGGGGACGGGACGGGACGGTAGCTCTCTCCAAGATAGAAAATTTTACCGGGCCGACGAGTAAAGAAAAATTGATGGCTGCTCTCTTCTGTATGTCACGGGCGGCACGATAAGACCACGTAGTAGTGTGGGGTTTATACACCGCGCTACTACTACCAAGTTAGTAGTAGCGTGGGTTTATACCCCACGCTACTACTACTGCTTGTTCTGTCGGGCACGGTGAAGACCACTTAGTAGTAACGTGGGTTTATAAATCGCGCTACTACTATCAATTTAGTAGTAGCATGGGTTTATAACCCGCGCTACTACTAATTAGCAGTAGCGTCTCTTCTTATACCGCGCTGCTGGTAAGATCCTGTGTATAAGGTTTTCCCTAGTAGTGTATCCTTAATCTCACATTCGAAGGGAAGGTATTTTTTAGGGTCCTCAGAACAACAAGTAAAATGATGTATTTCGCATAGATTCAAAGCATAGCAATATAAACTATTAATATGACGCCACAAAAGTTTCCCTTTCTGAGATAAGCGGTGTCGCACAAAATAAGCATGCTCATTTAATGATTTTCCTCAACTAAGCTAGTTGGGTTTTTGGCACGAGCACAAATGGATCGAAGATGATCCAAATAGAAAGCTTCAGTAGTATGATAGATTTTGGGTGGGTCTTCAACCATTGGTTCAGTAGGTACAACTAATTTTTTGGTATTTTTCGTTTCCTACGCATAACTAAAGATAGAAAACAAGAGCACAAAATAAAAACTACTTACTGATAAATCAAGCAAGCACACATGACAATATTCACCCCACGCTATTGCTCCCCGGCAACGGCGCCAGAAAAAGGTCTTGATAACCCACAAGTATAGGGGATCGTCTGTAGCCTTCTTCGATAAATAAGAGTGTCGAACCCAAAGAGGAGCTAAAGGCAGAACAAATATTCCCTCAAGTTCTGTCGGCCACCGATACAACTCTACGCACACTTGACGTTTGTTTTACCTCACTAGTGGAAAAAGGGCCTAATATTCAGCTCATTAGTCCCGGTTTGTATTTGAGCCAGCACTAATGTGACCATTAGTGCCGGTTCCAACAGCTATGCGGGCCGCTCTCATTAGTACCGATTTATGTCGAAATTTTAGCACTGGTTCGTGCCACGAACTGGTACTAAAGTGAGTGGTGGCAGGATGTTGTCAGTCTGAGGCCCCTCCAGCCCTTTAGTACCGGTTTATGGCACGAACCGGTACTAAAGGTCGTCCTATATAAACCCTTCGTCCACCCGCGATTAAGCTCGCTCCGTTTTTCCCATTTCCCCTCTCCTCTCCGTTCTTCACCTCTACGTCGAGCTCATCACACATTTAGCCCAAATTTTGTCTAGATTTGAAGGCCCCCATCCATTCAAGTGATCACAAAGGTAAGCAACTTTGTCCTTTCATCTCTCATTGCTAGATTAGCACCTGCAATACTTTATATAGTGATTAATTTGTGGGTTTTACTAATTTGGGAGGAATTATATGTGGTAGTTTATTTGATTTATGTGCAATTTGAGCTCAAAATAACTCTTAGTTTGCATATGTAGGTGTGGTTTACTTAGTGCCTTCCCGTCTCTGTCCTAACCACCATCGATCGTCCGCACCGTCTTGTCACCGACACCACCTTGTGGGGTGAGCCTATTGTTCTTATCTTTTTTATATAAAAAATCATGTTTGTGTGATTTAGATATATAGTTACTTGTATAATTATCTTACCCGTACATTGTTTGTTATTCATAGTGCCATGGTTTTGATATCCGTCCCCGTCGTCCCTCGTCCGGGTTATGATTCGGATGAGGTATATTTTATTTTATAGCTATTTTGTTGCATTTCGTGTTTATGAAAAATTATGCCCATCAAGTTGATATAGATATTTTTATCTAGGAGGTATGTGAACCAGAAATTCCAGCCGACCCTATTGTCGAGAGGTTAAATTTAGTTGAAAGAGAAAACGAGTATTTGAAAGAAAAATTGAAAAGAATTGAGGGGGAGAAGATGGAATTGGAGTTGCATGTTGCCGATGTCGTCGATGATCACAAGATCAAGATGGAGAAAATGCGCTTGAAGATTAGAAAGATTAGAAAATGTGCCATTGATAGTGAGGCTTGGTATCATTATGTTGTTGGATCAATTGTTACCTTAGTTGCGAGCTTGATCACATTTGTTGTTGCATTTAAATGCTTAGAGAGTTATTTATATGTTTGCTTTATGAGAATAAGTGTTGTATGAACTTTTTGTATGAACTTGTATTAATTCGATCTATTCGGTGCTGTGTAATGAAGATGATCTGGCAATGGATGTACGATAACCATTGCTCTCCCTAGTTCATTGATGGCGTGCATACTTTTCTGATTGCGGCTCAGGCAAACAAGCGGGTGGATGGTTTTATGCCTTGTCCATGTGCTGGTTGTAAGAACGATCACAATTACTCTAACTCCAGAACCATTCACGTTCACCTGTTTGAGTCCGGTTTCATGCCCCACTATAATGTTTGGACCAAGCATGGAGAAAGAGGGGTTATGATGGAAGACAATGAAGAAGAAGAGTACGACGATAGCTATCCTGGCCATGGGTTCCTTGAAAACGATGATACAACAATGGGGAAAGAAGCTGAGCCGGCAATGCGGGAAGAAGCTAAAGAAGAGGCATCAAATGTGCCTGCTAATGATCTAGGTCGGGCCATTCCCGATGTAGAGAGAAACTACACAAGTGAAAAGGAGAAGAAGAAGTTGCAGCACATGTTAGAGGATCACAAGAAATTGTTGTACCCTAATTGCGAAGCTGGCAAGAAAAAGCTTGGCACCACACTAGAATTGCTGCAATGGAAGGCAGAGAATGGTGTATCTGACAAGGGATTTGGAAAGTTGCTGGTAATGTTAAAAAAGATGCTTCCAAAGGACAACGAATTGCTCGAGAGTACGTATGAAGCAAAGAAGGTTGTCTGCCCTCTAGGGTTAGAGGTGCAGAAGATACATGCATGCCCTAATGACTGCATCCTCTACCGCGGTGAGTACGAGGATTTGAACGTGTGCCCAGTATGCGGTGCATTGTGCTATACGATCAGCCACAATGACCCTGGTGATGTCGAGGGCGAGCGCCCCAGGAAGAAGATTCCTGCCAAGATGATGTGGTATGCTCCTATAATACCACGGTTGAAATGTTTGTTCCAAAACAAAGAGCATGCCAAGGCAATGTGATGGCACAAGGAAGACCGTAAGAAAGACAAGAAGTTGAGAGTACCCGCTGATGGGTCGCAGTGGAGAATAATTGAGAGAAAGTACAGGGAGGACTTTGACGCAAGGAGCGTATGGTTTGGTCTAAGCGCAGATGGCATTAATCCTTTTGGGGAGTAGAGTAGCAACTATAGCACCTGGCCTATGACTCTATGTATGTATAACCTTCCTCCTTGGTTGTGCATGAAGCGGAAGTTCGTTATGATGCCAGTGCTCATCCAAGGCCCTAAGCAACCCGGCAATGACATTGATGTGTACCTAAGGCCATTAGTTGAAGAACTCTTACAGCTGTGGAATGGAAAAGGTGTACGTGCGTGGGATGTGCACGGACAGGAAGAATTTGACCTAAAGGTGTTGCTGTTCGTCACCATCAATGTTTGGCCTGCTCTCAGTAACCTTTCAGGACAGACAAACAAGGGATACCGCGCAAGCACACACTGTTTGGGTGATACCGATAGTATATATTTGGATTATTGTAGGAAGAATGTGTACCTGGGACATCATCGATTTCTTCCGAGAAGGCATCCCATAAGAAAGAAAGGCAGGCATTTCAAAGGTGAGGCGGATCACCGGACGAAGCCTCGCCACCGTACTGGTGCTGATGTACATGATATGGTCAAGGATTTGAAGGTAATCTTTGGAAAGGGTCCCGGCGGACAACCTGCTCCGAATGGCGCTCATGGACGCGCACCCATGTGGAAGAAGAAATCTATATTTTGGGACCTACCCTATTAGAAAGACCTAGAGGTCCGCTCCGCAATCAACGGGATCCACGTGACGAAGAACTTTGCGTGACCCTGCTTGGCTTCTTGGGCGTGTATGGGAAGACAAAAGATACACCGGAGGAACGGGAGGACTAGCAACCTATGCACAGAAAAGACGGCATACATCAGGGTCATGCCAGCTATGCTCTTACCAAAGAAGAGAAGGAAATCTTGTTTGAATGCCTGCTCAGTATGATGATACTGTCTGGCTTCTCGTCGAATATAAAGGGAATAATAAATATGGCAGAGAAAAAGTTCCAGAACCTTAAGTCTCAGGACTGCCACGTGATTATGACACAATTGCTTTCGGTTGCATTGAGGGGGCTTCTACTGGAAAACGTTCGATTAGCCATTGTGAAGCTATGTGCATTCCTCAATGCAATCTCTCAGAAGGTAATCAATCCAGAAATTATACCAAGGTTAGAGAATGATTGGGTGCAATGTCTTGTCAGTTTTGAGTTGGTGTTCCCACCATCCTTCTTCAACATCATGACGCACATCCTAGTTCACCTATGCAAAGAGATTAACATTTTGGGTCCTGTATTTCTACACAATATGTTCCCCTTTGAGAGGTTCATGGGAGTCTTAAAGAAATATGTTCATAACCGTGCTAGGACAGAAGGAAGCATCTCGAAGGGCCATGAAAATGAGGAGGTGCTAACTCTTGAGCATGCGTTGGTTTTCCCTTGAAGAGGAAAGGGTGATGCAGCAAAGTAGCGTAAGTGTTTGCCTCAGTTTTTGAGAACCAAGGTACCAATCCAGTAGGAGGCCACACGCAAGTCCCTCGTACCTACACAAACAAATAAGAACCTTGCAACCAACACGATAAAGGGGTTGTCAATCCCTTCACGGCCACTTGCAAAAGTGAGGTTTGATAGAGATGATAAGATAATATTTTTGGTATTTTTATGATAAAGATTAAAAGTAAAGATTGCAAAATAAACGGCGACAAAAATAGCTAGTTGACAGAAGATTAATATGATGGAAAATAGACCTGGGGGCCATAGGTTTCACTAGTGGCTTCTCTCAAGATAGCATAACTATTACGGTGGGTGAACAAATTACTGTCGAGCAATTGATAGAAAAGTGCATAGTTATGAGAACATCTAGGCATGATCATGTATATAGGCATCACGTCCGCGACAAGTAGACCGAAACGATTCTGCATCTACTACTATTACTCCACACATCGACCGCTATCCAGCATGCATCTAGAGTATATTAAGTTCATAAGAACAGAGTAACACATTAGGCAAGATGACATGATCTAGAGGGATAAACTCAAGCAATATGATATAAACCCCATCTTTTTATCCTTGATGGCAACAATACAATACGTGTCGTTTCCCCTTCTGTCACTGGGATCGAGCACCACATGATTGAACCCAAAGCTAAGCACTTCTCCCATTGCAAGAAAGATCAATCTAGTAGGCCAAACCAAACTGATAATTCGAAGAGACTTGCAAAGATAACAAATCATACATAAAAGAATTCAGGGAAGATTCAAATATTGTTCATAGATAATCTTGATCATAAACCCACAATTCATCGGATCTCGACAAACACACTGCAAAAAGAGTTACATCAAATAGATCTCCAAGAATATCGAGGAGAACTTTGTATTGAGATCCAAAGAGATAGAAGAACCCATCTAGCTAATAACTATGGACCCAAAGGTCTGAGGTAAACTACTCACACATCATCGGAGAGGCTATGGTGTTGATGTAGAAGCCCTCTGTGATCGATTCCCCCTCCGGCAGAGTGCTGGAAAAGGCCCCAAGATGGGATCTCACGGGTACAAAAGGTTGCAGCGGTGGAAATAAGGTTTCGTGGTGCTCCTGGATGGTTTTGGGGTATATGGGTATATATAGGAGGAAGAAGTAGGTCGGTGGAGCTGCAAGGGGCCCACGAGGGTGGGGGGCGCGCCCAGGGAGGCAGGCGCGCCTCCCTGCCTCGTGGCCTCCTCGCTTCTTTATTGACGTCCACTCCAAGTCTCCTAGATCACGTTTGTTCCAAAAATAACTCTCCCGAAGGTTTCATTCCGTTTGGACTCCGTTTGATATTCCTTTTCTGCAAAACACTAAAATAGGCAAAAAAACAACAATTTGTACTGGGCCTTGGGTTAGTCGGTTAGTCCCAAAAATAATATAAAAGTGTATAATAAAGCGCATTAATCATCCAAAACAGATAATACAATAGCATGGAACAATCAAAAATTATAGATACGTTGGAGACGTATCAAGCATCCCCAAGCTTAATTCCTGCTCGTCCCCGAGTAGGTAAATGATAAAAACAGAATTTTTGGTGTGGAATGCTACCTAGCATATTTATCAATGTAATTTCCTTTATTGTGGCATGAATGTTCAGTTCTGAAAGATTCAAGACAAAAGTTTAATACTGACATGAAAATAATAATACTTCAAGCATACTAACAAAGCAATCATGTCTTCTCAAAATAACATGGCCAAAGAAAGTTATCCCTACAAAATCATATAGTCTGGCTATGCTCTATCTTCATCACACAAATTATTTAATCATGCACAACCTCGATGACAAGCCAAGCAATTGTTTCATACTTTTGGTGTTCTCAAACTTTTTCAATCTTCACGCAATACATGAGCATGAGCCATGGACATAGCACTATATGTGGAATAGAATGGTGGTTATGGAGAAGACAAAAAGGAGAAGATAGTCTCACATCAACTAGGCGTATCAATGGGCTATGGAAATGCCCATCAATAGATATCAATGTGAGTGAGTAGGGATTGCCATGCAATGGATGCACTAGAGCTATAAGTGTATGAAAGCTCATCAAAAGAAACTAAGTGGGTGTGCATCCAACTTGCTTGCCCACGAAGACCTAGGGCATTTTGAGGGAGCCCATCATTGGAATATACAAGCCAAGTTCTATAATGTAAAATTCCCACTAGTATACGAAAGTGACAACATATGAGACTCTCTATCATGAAGATCATGGTGCTACTTTGAAGCACAAGTGTGGTAAAAAGGATAGTAACATTGTCCCTTCTCTATTTTTCTCTCAAATTTCTCCCCTTTTTTGTTTGGGCTTTTTTCTTCTCTTTTTTTATGGCCTCTTTTTTTTCTCCTTTCTTTTTTCTTTTCGTCCGGAGTCTCATCCCGACTTGTGGGGGAATTATAGTCTCCATCATCCTTTCCTCACTTGGGACAATGCTCTAATAATGATGGTCATCACACTTTTATTTACTTACAACTCGAAAATTAGAACTCAATACTTAGAACAAAATATGACTCTATGTGAATGCCTCCAGCGGTGTACCGGGATGAATCAAGAGTGACATGTATGAAAGAATTAAGAATGGTGGCTTTGCCACGAATACGACGTCAACTACATGATCATGCAAAGCAATATGACAATGATGGAGCGTGTCATAACAAACGGAACGGTGGTAAGTTGCATGGAAATATATCTCGGAATGGCTATGGAAATGCCATAATAGGTAGGTATGGTGGCTGTTTTGAGGAAGGTATATGGTGGGTGTATAATACCGGCGAAAGGTGTGCGGTATTAGTGAGGCTAGCAATGGTGGAAGGGTGAGAGTGCGTATAATCCATGGACTCAACATTAGTCATAAAGAACTCACATACTTATTGCAAAAATCAATTAGTTATCGAAACAAAGTACTACGCGCATGCTCCTAGGGGGGATAGATTGGTAGGAAAAGACCATCGCTCGTCCCCGACCGCCACTCATAAGGAAGACAATCAATAAATAAATCATGCTCCGACTTCATCACATAACGGTTCACCATACGTGCATGCTACGGGAATCACAAACTTTAGAACAAGTATTTCTCAAATTCACAACTACTCAACTAGCATGACCCTAATATCACCATCTTCATATCTCAAAACAATCATCAAGTATCAAACTTCTCTTAGTATTCAATGCACTTATATGAAAGTTTTTATTATATCCATCTTGGATGCCTATCATAATAGGACTAATTTTATAGCCAAAGCAAATTACCATGCTGTTCTAAAAGACTCTCTAAATAATATAAGTGAAGCATGAGAGATCAATAATTTCTATAAAATAAAACCACCACCGTGCTCAAAAAGATATAAGTGAAGCACTAGAGCAAAATTATTTAGCTCAAAAGATATAAGTGAAACACATAGAGTACTCTAATAAATTCCGATCAATGTGTGTCTCTCCCAAAAGGTGTGTACAGCAAGGATGATTGTGGTGAACTAAAAATAAAATACTCAAATCATACAAGACGCTCCAAGCAAAACACATATCATGTGGTGAATAAAAATATAGCTCCAAGTAAAGTTACCGATGGACGAAGACAAAAGAGGGGATGCCTTCCGGGGCATCTGATGACCCACAAGTATAGGGGATCTATCGTAGTCCTTTCGATAAGTAAGATTGTCGAACCCAACGAGGAGCAGAAGGAAATGACAAGCGGTTTTCAGCAAGGTATTCTCTCCAAGTACTGAAATAAGTGGTAACAGATAGTTTTGTGATAGGATAAATTGTAACGAGCAACAAGTAACAAAAGTAAATAAAGTGCACCAATGTGGCCCAATCCTTTTGGAGCAAAGGACAAGCCTGGACAAACTCTTATAATAGGAAAAGCGCTCCCGAGGACACATGGGAATATCGTCAAGCTAGTTTTGATCACGTTCATATGATTTCCGTTCGGTACTTTGATAATTTGATATGTGGGTGGAACGGTGCTTGGGTGCTGTTCTTACTTGAACAAGCATCTCACTTATGATTAACCTCTATTGCAAGCATCCGCAACTACAACAAAAGTATTAAGGTAAACCTAACCATAGCATGAAACATATGGATCCAAATCAGCCCCTTACGAAGCAACACATAAACTAGTTTAAGCTTCTGTCACTCTAGCAACCCATCATCTACTTATTACTTCCCAATGCCTTCCTCTAGGACCAAATAATGGTGAAGTGTTATGTAGTCAACGTTCACATAACACCACTAGAGGCTAGACAACATACATCTCATCAAAATATCGAACGAATACCAAATTCACATGACTACTAATAGCAAGACTTCTCCCTTGTCCTCAGGAACAAACGTAACTACTCACAAAGCATATTCATGTTCATAATCAGAGGGGTAATAATATGCATATAGGATCTGAACATATGATCTTCCACCAAATAAACCAACTAGCATCAACTACAAGAAGTAATCAACACTACTAGCAACCTACTAGCACCAATCCCGGACTTGGAGACAAGAATTGCATACAAGAGATGAACTAGGGTTTTGAGATGAGATGGTGCTGGTGAAGATGTTGATGGAGATTGCCCTCTCCCGATGAGAGGAGCGTTGGTGATGATGATGGCGATGATTTCCCCCTCCCGGAGGGAAGTATCCCCGACAGAACAGCTCTGCCAGAGCCCTAGATTGGTTTCGCCAAGGTTCCGCCTCGTGGCGGTGGAGTTCCGTCCCGAAAAGTTGCCTCTTGATTTTTTCTCAACGAAAGACTTCATATAGCAGAAGATGGTCATCGGAGAGCCACCAGGGGGCCCACGAGGTAGGGGGGCGCACCTTAGGGGGGGGGGGCGCCCCCACCCTCGTGGACAGGGTGTGGGCCCCCTGGTCTTCATCTTTGGCGAGGATTTTTCATTATTTATTATAAGATATTCCATGGAGTTTCAGGACTTTTGGAGTTGTGCAAAATAGATCTCTAATATTTGCTCTTTTTCCAGCCCAGAATTCCAACTGCCGGCATTCTCCCTCCTTATGTAAACCTTGTAAAATAAGAGAGAATGACCATAAGTATTGTGACATAATGTGAAGTAACAGCCCATAATGCAATAAATATCTATATAAAAGCATGATGCAAAATGGACGTATCAACTCCCCCAAGCTTAGACCTTGCTTGTCCTCAAGCGAAAAGCCGATAACAATAAATATGTCCCCATGTTTAGAGGTAGAGGCGTCGATAAAAGTAAAATACGGACATGAAGGCATCATGATTATTCTCATAACAGCAACATTTATAGATATTGTCATATGATTACTCATGTTCAAGTGATGATCTATTCACAATGCAAAAGTATGAATCAGAAACCTTATTGAGAACCAACAAACTATAACCTCAGTCATTGAAGCAATTGCAATTTATCATAACATCGGAAAGAGCCTATGTTAGAGCTAAAAAGCAAGTCCACATACTCAACTATCATCTAGTCCTTCATAATTGCTAACACTCACGCAATACTTGTGGTTATAGAGTTTTAATCGGACACAGAGAAAGATAGGGGCTTATAGTCTTGCCCCACAACCTTTTACCTCAAGGGTAATGTCAACAATAATAACTCATGCTCCCCTACATCCAATTAGATATATATATATCAGGTTCTTTCCAACATGCTGGGCTTGCCAAAGGATAAAATGAAAAAGGAAAGGTGAAGATCACCGTGACACTTGCGTAAGGTAAAAAAAGGGCAACCTGGTGCATGTAGCTCCCGCTTGCGCAGGGTCCAGGGAAGGGTCCGACCACTTTGGGTCTATAGTACGCAGCCTTTCCCTACATTTCTATAAGAGGCTGTTTCCAGGACTTGAACCCATGACCTCATGGTCACAAGGCAGTAGCTTTACCACTGCGCCAAGGCTCCCCTTCACACTTGCATAAGGTAGAAGAAAATAAAAGATAGGCCCTTCGCAGAGGGAAGCAAAGGTTGCCATGCGCTTTTATGGTTGGATGCACAAAATCTCAATGCGAAAGAATGTCACTTTATATTGCCCCTTGTGATATGAACCTTTATTATGCAGTCCGTCGCTTGTATTACTTCCACATCACAAGATCGTATAAAGCTTATTTCTCCCACACCAATCAATCATACATATTTAGAGCAATTTTTATTGCTTTGCACCGATGACAACTTCCTTGAAGGATCTTACTCAACCCATAGGTAGATATGGTGGAGTCTCATGGCAAAACTGGTTTAAGGGTGTTTGGAAGCACAAGTAGTATCTCTACTTAGTGCTGAGAATTTGGCTAGCATGAGGGGGAAAGGCAAGCTCAACATGTTAGAGGATCCATGACAACATACTTTACCTCAGATATAAGAAAACATAATTCATTAAGTTGTCTTCCTTGTCCAACATCAACTCTTTAGCATGTCATATTTTAATGAGTGCTCCCAATCATAAAAGATGTCAATGATAATATATCTATATGTGAAACCTCTCTTTCCTTATTACTTCCTATTAATTGCAATGATGACCAAAGCTATGTCTACCAACTCCCAACAACTTTTAATCATCATACTCTTTCTATGTGAAGTCATTACTCTCAACAAGATCAATATGAACTCTTTGTTTCTTTTTATTCTTTTTCTTCTTTTCTTTTATTTTGTTCACTCAAGATCATGGCAAAATAATCAAACCCTTGACTCAACACTAATCTTTATTATATAACTCACAGACTCGATTACATAGAGATATCATAAAGCAAAACTCAAGACTAGATCATGCCATAAACTTTATTCTACTAGATCAAGATACTACTAATAGGTTCGAACTAAGAAAAACGGTAAAGATAGGAGATGTGATTGTGATACGATACCGGGGCACCTCCCCCAAGCTTAGCAATTGCCAGGGGGAGTGCCCATACCCATGTGATTATGTCTCCTTGGTTGGCGAAGAAGGTGGAGGTGATGGATAGTCGCACATCGAGCGTAAGAGGTCCTCCAACTTGCGGATGATGCCCTTGAGTGCAACTATATGCTCCTTCAACAAAATATTTTCACTTGTGAGATACTTGTTTTGAATACGAGCTAACTTAATCATCTTGAAAGCTTCGATCTCAGTTGGGGTAAGAAGATTGTGATCAAGTTGAAGGATGTCTTCTGTTGTCGGAGCTTGGTTCTCCGTGTCCTTCTTGATCCCTTCATCCTTGTTGATCTCCATGGGTTCTTCCCGCTTCAGCTCTATCTTCATCAGCCAAGCATCTTTGTCACCATTGTTGGAGGAGGGGGACAACATGATGCCTGGCCCTGACAACCCTACCAGAGAACAGCTCGAAACAAGAACAGAAGATAATTGCGTGATACAAGAGTCAAAACCTTCGGGATGTTATATAATGAATTTTTACCGACCAAAATATGTATCGTGCAAGAAAACAGAGTCCGGAAGGTACACGAGGTGCTCACGAGGTAGGGGGGCGCGCCCAGGGGGTAGGGCGCGCCCTCCACCCTCGTGGAGCCCTCGTGTCCTTCCGGGGCTGCTACTTATTTTTCTAATTCTCTAAATATTCCAAAACGGAGAAATATTGCCTTAAAATTTGTTTTGGAGTCGGTTTACTTACCGTACCACATACCTATTCCTTTTCGGAGTCTGAAACGTTCTGGAAAGTGTCTCTTATGTATTCCTCCGGGGTTACGGTTTCAATAACATTGGTTTCAACATTTATGGGATTACCTGAGATATAATGTTTAATTCTTTGACCGTTTACCACCTTCGGGTTTGTGCCTTCGAAGTTGTTGATTTTTATGGCATCGGAACGATAGACCTCCTCGATAACATAGGGGCCTTACCATTTAGAGAGAAGTTTTCCTGCAAAAAATCTCAAACGAGAGTTGTATAGCAATACATAATCACCTACATTCAACTCACGCTTTTGTATCCTTTTGTCATGCCATCTTTTAACTTTTTCTTTAAACAACTTGGCATTTTCATAAGCTTGGGTTCTCCATTCATCAAGTGAGCTAATATCAAAAAACCTCTTCTCTCCGGCAAGTTTGAAATCATAGTTGAGCTCTTTAATAGCCCAATATGCCTTATGTTCTAGTTCGAGAGGTAAATGACATGCTTTTCCATAAACCATTTTATATGGAGACATACCCATAGGATTTTTATATGCAGTTCTATAGGCCCATAATGCATCATCAAGTTTCTTGGACCAATTCTTTCTAGACCTATTAACAGTCTTTTGCAAAATTAATTTGAGTTCTCTATTACTCAATTCTACTTGACCACTAGACTACGGGTGATAAGGAGATGCAATTCTATGATTAACATCATACTTAACAAGCATTTTATGGAAAGCACCATGAATAAAGTGTGAACCACCATCAGTCATTAAATATCTAGGGACTCCAAACCTCGGAAGAATAACTTCTTTAAGCATTTTAATAGAAGTGTTATGATCAGCACTACTAGTTGGAATAGCTTCTACCCACTTAATAACGTAATCAACAGCAACTAGAATATGTGTGTATCCATTAGAGGCAGGAAAGGGTCCCATATAATCAAAGCCCCAAACATCAAATGGTTCAATAACAAGTGAATAATTCATAGGCATTTCTTGACGTCTACTAATATTACCAATTCTTTGACATTCGTCACATGACAAGACAAACTTACGGGCATCCTTGAAGAGAGTAGGCCAATAAAAACCGGATTGCAATACCTTATGTGCAGTTCTATCTCCAACATGGTGTCCTCCATAAGCATCGGAGTGACACTTGCGTAGGATCTATTCCTGTTCATGCTTAGGTACACAACGTCTAATAACACCATCTACTCCTTCTTTATAAAGATGTGGGTCATCCCAAAAGTAATGTCTCAAATCATAGAAGACCTTTTTGTTTTTTTGGTAAGTGAAACTAGGTGCACTAGTAGAAAAAGGGTCAAATGTGAAGCACATTAGTGCCGGTTTGAATTAGAGCCGACACTAATGTGTACATTAATGCCGGTTCGTGGCGGCGATCAATAGTACCGGTTCGTGGGGAACCTTTAGTAACGGTTCATGCCACGAACCGGTACTAAAGAGGCTGTGTCAGCCTGCGGTCAGGCTATGGCCCCACCATCACCATTTAGTGCCGGTTCGTACCATGAACCGGTACTAATGAGGTTATGGCAAGCTGTTTTTAGTCCCACCTCGCCAAAAGAGAGGCAGTATGAGCGGTTTATAAGCCGTGACTGCACAGACAATGACGAAGAGTTGCAATGCTCACCTACATGTTGATTAGCTTCAAGCCTTGCGGAATAGCATAGATTGCACTGAGCTATGTGCAGTGCAGTCTACGTACTATTCCGAATGGCTTGAAGCAAATTAACCAGCATTGCACGTCTTTTTTATTTTAAATAACTTATTTGAACTCCGGACTTCTTTTGTGTTCAGTATGCAACATTTAAAGCGACGTCATCAATTTCCAACATGTTCTGACATCATTTGTTGTTTTTCGGTCATTTACCTAATTGTTTAGAGAGCTAAATGACCGTGAAATTGAAAATCACTACAAAATGAATCCTGAAAATGTTGAAACTTGGCATGGTATCATCATATCACCCGCATAGCATGCGCGAAAGAGTAGAGAGGGTCACGGCAAAAACTGGACGCACTTCGTGTACAAACTGGACAAACTCTTTCCGAGTATCAGGGTTTCAGAGTCCGGAGTGGGTACTAATGTACATCCCACCAACCAGGAAGAATCACATGGATCGTGTGTTTCTTCCTAGCTCATGTGAGTCGTTGGATCGAAACTACCACAATCACTTTGTGAGCCAGACGACCCTATATATAGCCCACCTCTCGCCTTCCCTGCATAAGTCATTCAGTTCATCGACTACATACATCTACCAGTTCATCGACTGCATACATCTACCAGTTCATCGACTGAATACAAATCATTCGGATTCGCCATCATACGTCCAACCATGCATTTGATATGCATATATATGCATCACGAGCCACGGTTGGGCTGTATGATGGCGATACCGATTGGTTTGTTCTAGATCCGACATAAAAGGTTTGATACAACTTCTTTTTGTGACATAAGAGCTATCTCTCCTCCTACCTATTTTAGTTACACAACTACCTATTTGTGCCAAATTTTCACTTTTGCTGTTGCTCTTGCATCATAAGCATCCATGTTAACTGGACTTACAAGTAATGCAATTTAACCAAACTATCTTGTGATCTTCGCCAAGAGAGAGGCAGTATGAGCAGTTTATAAGCCGTGACTGCACAGACAATGACGAAGAGTTGCAATGCTCACCTACATGTTGATTAGCTTCAAGCCTTGCGGAATAGCATAGATTGCACTGAGCTATGTGCAGTGCAGTCTACATATTATTCCGAATGGCTTGAAGCAAATTAACAAGCATTGCACCTCTTTTTTATTTTTAATAACTTATTTGAACTCCGGACTTCTTTTGTGTTCAGTATGCAGCATTTAAAGCGACGTCATCAATTTCCAACATGTTCTGACATCATTTGTTGTTTTTCGGTCATTTACCTAATTGTTTAGAGAGCTAAATGACCGTGAAATTGAAAATCACTACAAAATGAATCCTGAAAGTGTTGAAACTTGGCATGGTATCATCATATCACCCGCATAGCATGCGCGAAAGAGTAGAGAGGGTCACGGCAAAAACTGGACGCACTTCGTGTACATACTGGACATACTCTTTCCGAGTATTAGGGTTTCGGACGAGAACTCATCTGTTACATGGCCACTTCAATGTTTTTTAAACTTATTTGAACTCCGGACTTCTTTTGTGTTCAGTATGCAGCATTTAAAGCGACGTCATCAATTTCCAACATGTTCTGACATCATTTGTTGTTTTTTGGTCATTTACCTAATTGTTCAGTATGCAGCATTCAATTTCCAGAAGAAAATAAAAAAACTATACAAAAAAATTACTCAAAAATAAATAGAAGAAAATAAATAGTGTAGAAAAGAAAAACTATATAAAAATCTACTCAAAAATAAATAGAAGAAAATAAATAATGTAGAAAAGAAAAACTATATAAAAATCTACTCAAAAATAAATAGAAGAAAATAAGTAATGCAGAAAAGAAAAAACTATATAAAAAATTTGTTGGCACGCTGCCCAGTGGGTCTGCCAGACCTAGGGTGTGCAAATGCAGGCCCAAAAGGGCCAGCGGACTCACAGCAGCGTGCCCTAATTAATTAGGCCGAGAAGCCTGCTATATAGAGGAGTTCGAAGAGGTAGCCGCGGCTGGGTTTATAAACCAGTGCGGCTGCCCTTCGCCGGGCGAGGTGGGACTAAACTTTGGGGTGGCAGCGCAAGGCCTTTAGTACCGGTTGGTGGCTCCAACCGGTACTAAAGACCGCCCTTTAGTACCGGTTGGATCCACCAACCGGTACTAAAGGCCTGCTCTTCCCGCCTCTTTGCCTGGCCCAAGTAGGCCTTTAGTACCGGTTGGTGGCTCCAACCGGTACTAAAGGCTCACCCTATATATACAGCACTTACGAAATTTCAGTTACATCTCCCCACTTCTTTCGTCAACCTCTCGCGCGCCGCTCCCGTACGTCGTCGCCGCCCGTCGCCCGTCATCGTCGTCGTCGTCCACGCCGCCGCCCCGAACGCCGCGCGCCGCCGTCCGTCGTCGTCCCACGCTGTCCGTACGTATCTCGCTCTCTCCTCGC
>NC_041388.1:9968328-9968929 GCF_002162155.2 Triticum dicoccoides
CGCCGTCCGTCCCCGCCGCCGCCCCGAACGCCGGCGCCCCGCCCCGTACGCCGCCACCCCCACCCCGTACGCCGCCCCCCCCGCTCGTACATACGGGCGGAGGCGTACGGGGCCGCACACACACACACATATACCACACACGCATACACACACACATACACACATACATACACACATATACGTATACACACACATACACACACGCACACATTTTTTTTACTTATTTTCTGTTTTTTAGAAAAGTTAATTAAATTAGATAATCGAATGTTAGATTAATGTCGAATGTTAGATGAATTAGCTAGCTAGATAGAAAAATTGTCGAACTAGAGATTAGAACTAGTTGAATAATTAATATAACTAGTTTATTTTTAGTAAGAAAATTTAGGTATATGAGAGATTTGAACTAGTTCAATAATTAATATAACTAGTTTATTTTTAGTAAGAAAATTTAGGTATATGAGATTTGAACTAGTTCAATAATTAATATAACTAGTTTATTTTTAGTAAGAAAATTTAGGTATATGAGAGATTTGAACTAGTTCAATAATTAATATAACTAGTTTATTTTTAGTAAGAAAATTTAGGTATATGAGATTTGAAC
>NC_041388.1:9969120-9971170 GCF_002162155.2 Triticum dicoccoides
ACATTTGAACTAGTTCAATAATTAATATAACTAGTTTATTTTTAGTAAGAAAATTTAGGTATCTGAGATTTGAACTAGTTCAATAATTAATATTACTAGTTTATTTTTAGTAAGAAAATTTAGGTATCTGAGATTTGATGATCTAATTAAAATATTATTTGTTAATGAGTTTTTCTGTTTATTTAATTTTTTTATATATTTTGAGTTTATATAAATGTTAGATTAATGTCGAATGTTAGATGAATTAGATAGAAAAGTTAAATATATAGTAATGTCAATTGAATATAGAGTTAGATATATTAATGTCAAATGTTAGATGAATATATATTTGGCTAGATATAGGTGTTTAATGTTTCACCTATATGAACATAGGAAATGTCATCTGACGACGAAAAAGATTTCATTATGTGCGAACACTGTGAAGACCAGCGCGGCCTGTGCGACCAAAATTTCCTTGTTGATGGTAGGCGCTTCAGCATCAAGCTGGATGAGACATTCGAAGTTGATACAGTAAGTCACTTTGTCAATTATTATTTGAATGCAAAACTTATGCTTCATTTGCTTCAACTTATAATTTTAAATTTTCACTATTCTACTAGCGCATCCCCTGCCATGCAAGAATTTTTGTCTTGGATAAGATAGGTTTTAGTGCTATAGATGATATGGAGGTAAAGAGAGTTTACTTGAAGACGGAGCATGGGTATACTTTCAACGTCAAATTATATAATGGAGACACATACACCCATTTTGAATGCAAAACTTGGCAAGCACTATGCAAGGCTTATGCATTTGAGCCTGATATGGTTATCACCTTTGATATTCGTCCGGAAGATGATATTGAAGGTAATATAGACATCTGGGTCGATGTGCAAACGCCTCCAGTTCTACCATTTGGTGAGTTTTTCTCAACCATGCATGCATATGTTTATGTATTTCATACAGTTTATTCAAAAATAGTTGACAACTAATTTGTATTGTGAGCTTATTTCGGTTCAAGCAAACATGTCCGGCGCTTGGTAGACATGACCTACTACTGCCCCGGGGCTCAACTAAACTGCGAGGAGATAACTCATTATGTTTCATGGCTTGAGGATCTTAATACTGTCAAGACAAATTTTTTCCTAAACTTAGAAATGTTAGTACTCAAAACATGCGACCAATGGTGATCGTATTGAACTACGGTCACATCTATAATCGAAAGATGGTAAGATTTTAAATATTTGTCCTTAATTAGTGCATCTTTTGCATACATTATTTTTGAAGCTAAACTTTCATTGCTTAGTATATTAATTACTATACGATGTTCTTCAACAGGGACTTCCGATGACAGTTGTGCCTCAGTGGATCGAGACAAAAGGTCGCATGTCAATGGTTAGCTTACGACCAAGATTTCCTACATTGCACATGAGTGCATTCAGGATTTCTGAAAGCAAAGAATGCTTAATAGTGAAAGATTGGAGCAAAATTGTTAACGATCGCAGAGAAGTACTAGGGGGCAGCAAGGAGAAGCGCAACCCAAGATTAGGAGACAGATTCATCTGCATGCTCCAGTATGATGAATCAGGAGAGCTATACATGTTCTATGCTATTCTACCTGAGAGGGAGCAGCAGGATCAGTAGCTACTAGTTCATGCTCTTAATTAGTACTTGTCTCATGTCCGTGTCCTGAACTTCGATGTTGGTGATGATTATGTTGAACTTGATGATATCTTTGCTTCTGTTACAAAGTGAATGTTTCCTCTTTAAGATAGCCAGCGTTGATGATGATTAGATAGCTAGCGGTAATGACTATGATGATTAAATAGTGGTAATTAGACAACTATGATGATTTTTAGCTAGCTAGAGTTTATTTATTAATATGCGATGATGATGATGATGATGACGACTACAACTCATTATAACGTAAAACAATCCTAAATTAAATTGATAACACAAATTTAATTGAAAAATACAAAATAAAACAAAAACCCACAACCATTTAGTACCGGTTGGTGTTACCAACCGGTACTAAAGGGCTCCCGGCCCCCGGAGCTGGCTCGTGCCACGTGGT
>NC_041388.1:9971319-9975410 GCF_002162155.2 Triticum dicoccoides
TTTAGTGCCGGTTCCTGAACCGGCACTAAAGGGCCTTATGAACCTGTGCTATTGCCCGGTTCTGCACTAGTGGTGGTATGAATTTAGCAACAATATAATTAGCAAAATCAACATACCAAGGAGTACTACGAGAAGTACTTATAACATTTAATTGCTCATCAGGAAAGCTATCATCAATAGGTAGTGGGTCATCAAGAACATTTTCTAACCTAGACAAGTTGTCGGCAACGGGGTTCTCAGCTCCCTTTCTATCAACGATATGCAAGTCAAATTCTTGTAGCAAGAGAACCCACCTAATAAGTCTAGGTTTAGCATCTTTCTTTTCCATGAGATATTTAATAGCAGCATGATCAGTGTGAATAGTTACTTTAGAATCAACAATATAGGGTCTAAACTTATCACAAGCAAATACAACTGCTAAAAGTTCTTTTTCAGTAGTAGCATAATTTCTTTGAGCATTGTCTAGAGTCTTACTAGCATAATGGATAACATTTAATTTCTTATCAACTCTTTGACCTAGAACAGCACCTACAACATAATCACTAGCATCACACATAATTTCAAAGGGTAAATTCCAATCAGGTGGTTGAACAACATGTGCAGAGACTAATGCTTTCTTAAGTATTTCAAATGCTTCTACACAATCATCATCAAAGACAAATGGTATATCTTTTTGTAATAAATTAGTCAGAGGCCGAGAAATTTTTGAGAAGTCCTTAATGAACCTCCTATAAAATCCGGCGTGACCGAGGAAACTTCTTATACCTTTGATGTCCTTGGGACATGGCATCTTTTCAATAGCATCAAACTTGGCTTTATCAACTTCAATACCTCTTTCAGAAACATTATGCCCCAAGACAATTCCTTCATTAACCATAAAGTGGCACTTTTCCCAATTCAAGACAAGATTAGTTTCTTCACATCTCTGCAAAACTCGATCAAGATTGCTCAAGCAATCATCAAAAGAGGACCCATAGACGGAAAAGTCGTCCATGAAAACCTCACAAATCTTTTCACAAAAGTTAGAGAATATAACCATCATGCATCTTTGAAAGGTAGCAGGTGCATTACATAAACCAAAAGGCATATGTCTATAAGCAAAAGTACCAAAAGGGCATGTAAAAGTAGTCTTTGATTGGTCTTTAGCCGACACAGGTATTGGAGAGAAACTAGAATAACCATCTAGAAAGCAATAATGTGTATGTTTGCATAATCTTTCTAGCATTTTAGCAATAAAAGGTAAGGGGTAATGATCTTTCTTAGTAGGCTTATTTAGTTTGCGGAAATCAATTACCATCCTATAACCTGTAATAATTCTTTGTGGAATTAATTCATCTTTATCATTAGGAACAACAGTAATACCTCCCTTCTTAGGGACACAATGGACAGGACTTACCCACTGACTATCAGCGATGAGATAAATTATACCTGCCTCCAGAAGCTTGAGTATTTCTTTTCTTACCACTTCTTTCATCTTAGGATTCAGACGTCGTTGAGGATCACGAACTGGTTGGCATCCACTTCCAAATTTATTTTATGTTGACATAGAGTGGGACTAATGCCCTTAAGATCATCAAGAGTATATCCAATAGTAGCACGACGTTTCTTCAGAGTTTTCAATAATCTTTCTTCTTCATGCTCTGAAAGGTTAACACTAATAATAACAGGATATCTTCTTTTCATCAAGATAAGCATATTTAAGATTATCAGGCAACGACTTAAGCTCAAACACGGGATCACCCTTGGGTGGAGGGGGATCCCCTAGGATATCAACAGGCAAATTGTGTTGCAGAATAGGTTCCTGTTTAAAGAATACTTCATCTATTTCCCTTCTTTCATTCATAAACATATCATTTTCATGGTCTAGCAAATAATGTTCTAAAGGATCACTAGGAGGTACAACAATAGAAGCAAGACCAATAATTTCATCCTTACTAGGCAATTCTTCTTCATGATGTTGTTTACAAAATTTAGAGAAGTTAAACTCATGAATCATATCACCCAAACCAGTAGTAACAACATTCTTATTGCAATCTATCTGTGCATTAACAGTATTCAAGAAGGCTAACATTATTCAAGAAGTAGGTGCTAGTTATTAGAATAAAGGATCATGCTAAAGCAACATCATGTTGCTATTCAAGAAGTAGGTGCTAGTCATATTAGAACTTATACACCCCCTGAGAAAATTAAAGTTGCTCAGGTGGTTTCTCAACATAAGAAGTAGGAACAATAGGATCATTATAAGTGATAGTCTTTTCTTCAACTTTAATAGGTGCAGCTACTTTTAGTTCTATGGGAGGATGATATTTAAACCACTTCTCCTTAGGGAGATCAACAATAAGTAGAAAAAGATTCGCAGAAAGAGGCTACTATCTCAGAGTCAAGTCCATATTTAGTGCTAAACTTACGAAAAATATCGGTATCCATAAAAGATTTAACACAATCAAACTTGGGTGTCATACCTGACTCCTTACCTTCGTCGAGATCCCAATCTTCAGAGTTGCGTTTAATTCTATCCAATAAATCCCATTTAAATCCAATAGTATTCATCATAAAAGAGCCAGCACAAGAAGTATCGAGCATGGTACGATTGTTTTCAGAAAGCCGAGCATAATTTTTTTGAATAATTGTTTCTCTTGGAAGCTCATGATTGGGGCATGAATATAACATTGATTTAAGCCTCCCCCAAGCTTGAGCGATGCTTTCTCCTTCGCGAGGCCATAAATTATATATATAATTGCGATCACGATGAACAAGATGCATAGGGTAATATTTTTGATGAAATTCCGGTTTCAATCTTCTATAGTTCCATGATCTCGTATCATCACATAGCCTATACCATGTCAATGCGTCTCCCTTCAAAGATAAAGGGAAGACCTTCTTCTTAGCAACATCATCGGGTATACCTGCAAGCTTAAATAATCCACAAACTTCATCCACATATATTAAGTGCTCATCAGGATGCTTTGTTCCATCTCCTGTAAAAGGATTAGCTAGCAGTTTTTCCATCATACCTGAAGGAAATTCAAAAGGGATATCATTATCTATAGGTTCAGTAGGTCGAGGAGCAAATCTTTGCTCTACTGGTCGGGGTGAAGATACCCCGAACAAGCCCCTCAGAGGATTACTTTCCATAGTAACAAGTGACAGTAAATTTCAGCACACTATATAAATTTTTCCTTACCAAATTCCACTCACCAAAAGCGCTTCACTCCCCGGCAACGGCGCCAGAAAGAGTCTTGATGACCCACAAGTATAGGGGATCTATCGTAGTCCTTTCGATAAGTAAGAGTGTCGAACCCAACAAGGAGCAGAAGGAAATGACAAGCGGTTTTCAGCAAGGTATTCTCTGCAAGTACTGAAATAAGTGGTAACAGATAGTTTTGTGATAGGATAAATTGTAACGAGCAACAAGTAAGAAAAGTAAATAAAGTGCAGCAAGGTGGCCCAATCCTTTTGTAGCAAAGGACAAGCATGGACAAACTCTTATAATAGGAAAAGCGCTCCCGAGGACACATGGGAATATCGTCAAGCTAGTTTTCATCACGTTCATATGATTCGCGTTCGGTACTTTGATAATTTGATATGTGGGTGGACCGGTGCTTGGGTGCTGTTCTTACTTGAACAAGCATCCCACTTATGATTAACCTCGATCTATTGCAAGCATCCGCAACTACAACAAAAGTATTAAGGTAAACCTAACCATAGCATGAAACATATGGATCCAAATCACACTACTAGGAAAAGGGCTATAGATGAAATTGACACTAATGGCGCACCAGAGAAGTGGTGCGCCACTACTATATACTAATGGCGCACCATGTGGTGATGCACCATTAGTGTGGAAGACACTAATGTCGCACCAGACACAAGGTGCGCCACTAGGAACAATTTTTTTCATTTTTCCAAACATACTAATGGCGCATCCAGGCAAAGTGCACCATTAGTATTTCTAACTAGTAATGGCGCACCGGCCACAGAGTGCGCCATTAGTAGTTTTGAAAAAAAAAATTTGTTAGTAATGCCGAGCCCCACCTCCCCTCGCCCCGTCGCCCCCTCCCCTCGCCGCCCCCTTGCCCCACCTCCCCCCG
>NC_041388.1:9975686-9979004 GCF_002162155.2 Triticum dicoccoides
CTGCGCCGGGGCTGACGGCCCCTTCTCTGTCTCGCAGGGCAAGGTCTCCGGCGCCTCTACAACACCGACGCCTCCACTGTCTACGGCGTCTGCGCCTTCTTCCACCTCCGTCCACCGCGGCCTCACCGTCGATCCGCGTCACCTTGTCAACCCCGGCCCCGCACGAGCTCGCCATCGTCTTCCTCTCGGTGAGATGCACCGGTTCCCCTTCCCCCCTTCGATTTCGTCGCCGTAGACCGTCGCACCACCGCGCCCCAGCTCCTGGTTGCCGCCCCCCGTGGCCGTGCTCCCCTCGGCTCCTGGCCGTGCCCTGGCCCCGCCCAGGCGCGCTCACCGCACCGCGACCGCGCCTCCACTACGCTCGGGCCGCGCCTCCACTATGTATTTTGTCCAGCCATTGTTTTTAGTGCAAATTTCTCATGTATGTGTGTGTGATCAATTCTATTCTGCTTAACCTTGTGTCTTGTGTGATTGATTCTATTCTGCATAAGTGGATGGAGCATCTATAGATGCAAGTGCTTGGTTAGCGTAAATTGCAGGGTGCAAGGGGAGGGAGTTAGTACTGATTATGGTAGGATGAGTGTCGTAAAACTTAAACATGCTGCCAATCTTGTGGGTTCCTTTGTACCTTGAGATCGTTCCTTGTTGGCAAAATGCAGTTTCTGTAAGACATAGATCTCTCCTTCGTAGCGGCCTTACAAATGTGTGTAAATCTAACCGGTGGAATGCATAACACGTAGCTAAGCAGCCTGAAAGCAGACGCAGTGCAGCAAGTATCAGTGGTAATTTTTTCTCTTTCTTGGAAAGGTGCACACTAGGATCTCTTGGCATTAGTTAGGGATGATAACCCATTCATGAGTTGGGTGACCTGGCTGTCTGGCTTAAGTTGGAGGATGCAACGGAAGAGTTCATTCAAAAAAAAATATAGGCTTTAAAGATGTTTGTGAGTTTCTAGTTCCAAGATATCAAGAGGAAGACAAGTCTTCTAGAATTGTTAAATCTAGTGATGTGATTAAAGATGACATTGCTGCTGAACCTAGTGACACCGAAATAGGTGTTGTGTCTAATGGTAATTAGTCTCTAAATTTTGACAGTGCAGACTACTTCTTTTCATACCTATGCAGCTTTATCTCGCCTCATAATTTGAGTTTATTTGTTTTACTGATGCTATTTGTAAAATTGTAATTGCGCTTACGGATAATGCCCCTTGATTTTGCTTTCTGCCTAGACTAACTCTGTCTACAACCTCTTGCATGTATTTTTCCCCAATGTTTATCTAAACTGGTTTTGTCCCTTTATTTATAAATAACCAAACAAGTTTCTTCTACTTATAAAGAGTGCTGGAGCTCATGGCCTTGCCTAAGAAAAACCATCTATAATTGCTAAGTTTAGAATAATAGGTGAGCAACTTTGTCTCGGGTATACAATGCAAACTTCCAGACCATAAGCTAGATACACTATTCAGCAAAAAAAAATTGTCGCACTGATGTCCCATTCTGAAGTCTCAGTCCATGTGTACTGACCGAGCCATCATACTGCTAGCTAATTTTTTCTTTTCTTTAGATGAATGTTCTTATACTGCTAGCTAGTTGCCTACTTTGCATTTTTTAACGACTAGTGGTACTAATAAATTCAACTAGAGCCATCATATGTCCACAAGTGCATTGGTGTAGTTGATTATCTTCTGCTCAAAATTTATGCTACTATAATGTTGTATGATAATGTTGTAAGGGTACTAATTGGTCTCTTCTGCTGCTTATCAAAGATGGGGGAAGCAGCCACCGCCGCTCTGCCTCACCGGAGTACGAGTTGGATGCTTTCGAGTTCTTCAGTATCCGCCACGAGGCAGGTATATAAAATGAGAGATCTCCCCTTCACCCATCTCATTATGATAACTCTGTTGTTTGCTACATCACTCCTTGTCCCAAATTGCAGAGGCTGCCTGACACTTTTATGAAGATGCTGGGTGAAGATCCGCCAGATAATGTGAAGCTCCGATAGGCCGGCAGCGGGGTTCGTAGGCTGTGGGACGTGGAGTTGGTGATCGAGGAGGGCCACATGTACCTGTGCCGTGGCTGGGAGAAGTTCTATAGTGCCTACAACCTGCGGACCGGGTACTTTCTTCTCTTCAGGTACGACGATGACGCCACAATGCTCATCGTGAAGGTTTTCAACGCGACTATGTGTCGCATGCGCTACGCTGACGACGAAGATGCCAGTGCGTTCTGCCTCTTCTTATTCCTCTACATTTGGCTTTGTCTCACATTGATTGTTAACGGTCATTGTTGCATTTGGACAGGCAATGGGAGCAGCAGCAGCGATACTGGCTACAGCCAAAGCAGCAGCAATTATGGCTGTAGCAAAAGCAACAGCGATTCTGGCTTTAGCGAAAGCAGCAGCGATTCTGACAACAAGAAGGATGATCCGGACTGGAGTGGGGGAGAAGAGGAGCAGAGTGGGGATGAGGAGCTACAGGATGACGATGGGCATCAGGCTGAGGATGACCTAGCGCTGGTGGTGGTTGACCAAGGGCAAGAGATGGTGGTGGCTGACTATGGGCAAGAGATGGTGGTGGCTGACCATGGGCAAGAGATGGTGGTGCTGAGGATGACCTAGCGATGGTCGTGCCCGTCCAGCCTGAAGGTGGCCTCGCGATGGTTGTGGTGCCTGACAATGACCAAGCACCAGTGGTGGCGCCGGCGATCCCACAGCTGGGCGACATGACCACGCCAATTGTGTGGTAGAAGACTACATCCCACAGCTGCCTCCACCGCCTCGCCGCTCTTGGCGCATCATGCTGAGGAAGGAGAAGGAGAAGAACAATGAGAACTGAACTATGTCAGGTATGTCAGATCTCCAAAATGATATATATATACTTAGTTACCTATGTTATCTCTAATATGCTTAGTTTCCTATAGGTTAGCTCCAAAATAACTTATGTTAGCACAAAACGATCAAGTTTACATAATAAGCTTACAGTCTTCTTCTTATTCTTCTTCTAATCCAAAATGACATATGTTAGCTTCATTTTACCTAAGTTGGCTCTAATATGCTAACTTCGAGCTTATATGCTTAGTTTCCTATATGTTAGCTCCAAAATAACTTATGTTAGCACAAAATGATCAAGTTTACATAATAAGCTTATAGTCTTCTTCTTATTCTTCTTCTTATCCAAAATGACATAGGTTAGCTTCATTTTACCTAAGTTGGCTCTAATATGCTAACTTAGAGCTTATATGCTTAGTTTCCTATAGGTTAGCTTCAAAATAACTTATGTTAGCACAAAATGATCAAGTTTACATAATAAGCTTATAGTCT
>NC_041388.1:9979205-10065628 GCF_002162155.2 Triticum dicoccoides
GCTTATAGTCTTCTTCTTATTCTTCTTCTTCTTATCCAAAATGACATAGGTTAGCTTCATTTTACCTAAGTTGGCTCTAATATGCTAACTTAGAGCTTATATGCTTAGTTTCCTATAGGTTAGCTCCAAAATAACTTATGTTAGCACAAAATGATCAAGTTTACATAATAAGCTTATAGTCTTCTTCTTATTCTTCTTCTTATCCAAAATGACATAGGTTAGCTTCATTTTACCTAAGTTGGCTCTAATATGCTAACTTAGAGCTTATATGCTTAGTTTCCTATAGGTTAGCTCCAAAATTACTTATGTTAGCACAAAATGATCAAGTTTACATAATAAGCTTATAGTCTTCTTCTTATTCTACTTATTCTTCTTCTTATTCTTCTTCTAGTCTTCTTCTTCTTCTTCTGTTCTTCTTCTTCTTCTTCTAACTTCTTTTTTTTCATTTTGCAGATTTGATTTAATTCACGGAAGCTTGCATGGATGGAGTGCTTCTTTTCCATTTGTGTGTTTATTTTGCATGGATGGAGTACTTCTTTGTGAAACTTTTGTGAATTGATGGATAACGGTGTTGGATGAACAATGTGAAACTTTTGTGAATTGATGGATAACGGTGTTGGATGAACAATGTGAAACTTTTGTAATATGTAACGATGGAACTATGTGTTGGCTATGTATGTATATATGATGAAACTTGTGTGTTGGATATGATCTGGTGGACGTAGGTAACATCGTTACATATGGCCCCATGTATGTAAGCTAAGCAGATCTGTGCTGTATGTTATCTCTAATATTTTGTAACCTGTGAAAATATCAGAAATGAAAAAAAAATCCCTAGGAGGCATTCTAATGGCGCACTGCAGGCTATTCTAATGGCGCACTACGTGGTGCGCCATTAGAACACCAGATACTAATGGCGCACCAGTGGTGCGCCATTAGAACTTAATTCTAATGGCGTGATGCTAGTGGCGCACCAGTAGTGCGCCATTAGAAGGCAAAACTGGTGCGCCACTAGCATGCCTTTTCCGAGTAGTGTCAGCCCCTTATCAATGTAATTTCCTTTATTGTGGCATGAATGTTTAGATCCGAAAGATTCAACACAAAAGTTTAATACTGACATGAAAATAATAATACTTCAAGCATACTAACAAAGCAATCATGTCTTCTCAAAATAACATGGCCAAAGAAAGTTATCCCTACAAAATCATATAGTCTGGCTATGCTCTATCTTCATCACACAAATTATTTAATCATGCACAACCTTGATGACAAGCCAAGCAATTGTTTCATACTTTTGGTGTTCTCAAACTTTTTCAATCTTCACGCAATACATGAGCGTGAGCCATGGACATAGCACTATATGTGGAATAGAATGGTGGTTATGGAGAAGACAAAAAGGAGAAGATAGTCTCACATCAACTAGGCGTATCAATGGGCTATGGAAATGCCCATCAATAGATATCAATGTGAGTGAGTAGGGATTGCCATGCAATGGATGCACTAGAGCTATAAGTGTATGAAAGCTCATCAAAATAAACTAAGTGGGTGTGCATCCAACTTGCTTGCTCACAAAGACCTAGGGCATTTTGAGGGAGCCCATCATTGGAATATACAAGCCAAGTTCTATAATGTAAAATTCCCACTAGTATATGAAAGTGACAACATATGAGACTCTCTATCATGAAGATCATGCTGCTACTTTGAAGCACAAGTGTGGTAAAAAGGATAGTAACATTGTCCCTTCTCTATTTTTCTCTCAAATTTCTCCCCCCTTTTTTGTTTGGGCTTTTTTCTTCTCTTTTTTTATGGCCTCTTGTTTTCTCCTTTCTTTTCTCTTTTCGTCCGGAGTCTCATCCCGACTTGTGGGGGAATTATAGTCTCCATCATCCTTTCCTCACTTGGGACAGTGCTCTAATAATGATGGTCATCACACTTTTATTTACTTACAACTCGAAAATTACAACTCAATACTTAGAACAAAATATGACTCTATGTGAATGCCTTCAGCGGTGTACCGGGATGAATCAAGAGTGACTTGTATGAAAGAATTAAGAATGGTGGCTTTGCCACGAATACGACGTCAACTACATGATCATGCAAAGCAATATGACAATGATGGAGCGTGTCATAACAAACGGAACGGTGGTAAGTTGCATGGCAATATATCTCGGAATGGCTATGGAAATGCCATAATAGGTAGGTATGGTGGCTGTTTTGAGGAAGGTATATGGTGGGTGTATAATACCGGCGAAAGGTGTGCGGTATTAGAGAGGCTAGCAATTGTGGAAGGGTGAGAGTGCGTATAATCCATGGACTCAACATTAGTCATAAAGAACTCACATACTTATTGCAAAAATCTATTAGTTATCGAAACAAAGTACTACACGCATGCTCCTAGGGGGGATAGATTGGTAGGAAAAGACCATCACTCGTCCCCGACCGCCACTCATAAGGAAGACAATCAATAAATAAATCATGCTCCGACTTCATCACATAACGGTTCACCATACGTGCATGCTACGGGAATCACAAACTTTAGAACAAGTATTTCTCAAATTCACAACTACTCAACTAGCATGACCCTAATATCACCATCTTCATATCTCAAAACAATCATCAAGTATCAAACTTCTCTTAGTATTCAATGCACTTATATGAAAGTTTTTATTATATCCATCTTGGATGCCTATCATAATAGGACTAATTTTATAGCCAAAGCAAATTACCATGCTGTTCTAAAAGACTCTCTAAATAATATAAGTGAAGCATGAGAGATCAATAATTTCTATAAAATAAAACCACCACCGTGCTCTAAAAGATATAAGTGAAGCACTAGAGCAAAATTATTTAGCTCAAAAGATATAAGTGAAGCACATAGAGTACTCTAATAAATTCCGATCAATGTGTGTCTCTCCCAAAAGGTGTGTACAGCAAGGATGATTGTGGTGAACTAAAAATAAAAAACTCAAATCATACAAGACGCTCCAAGCAAAACACATTTCATGTGGTGAATAAAAATATAGCTCCAAGTAAAGTTACCGATGGACGAAGACAAAAGAGGGGATGCCTTCCGGGGCATCTGATGACCCACAAGTATAGGGGATCTATCGTAGTACTTTCGATAAGTAAGATTGTCGAACCCAACGAGGAGCAGAAGGAAATGACAAGCGGTTTTCAGCAAGGTATTCTCTCCAAGTACTGAAATAAGTGGTAACAGATAGTTTTGTGATAGGATAAATTGTAACGAGCAACAAGTAACAAAAGTAAATAAAGTGCACCAATGTGGCCCAATCCTTTTGTAGCAAAGGACAAGCCTGGACAAACTCTTATAATAGGAAAAGCGCTCCCGAGGACACATGGGAATATCGTCAAGCTAGTTTTGATCACATTCATATGATTTCCGTTCGGTACTTTGATAATTTGATATGTGGGTGGAACGGTGCTTGGGTGCTGTTCTTACTTGAACAAGCATCTCACTTATGATTAACCTCTATTGCAAGCATCCGCAACTACAACAAAAGTATTAAGGTAAACCTAACCATAGCATGAAACATATGGATCCAAAGCAGCCCCTTACGAAGCAACACATAAACTAGTTTAAGCTTCTGTCACTCTAGCAACCCATCATCTACTTATTACTTCCCAATGCCTTCCTCTAGGACCAAATAATGGTGAAGTGTTATGTAGTCAACGTTCACATAACACCACTAGAGGCTAGACAACATACATCTCATCAAAATATCGAACGAATACCAAATTCACATGACTACTAATAGCAAGACTTCTCCCTTGTCCTCAGGAACAAACGTAACTACTCACAAAGCATATTCATGTTCATAATCAGAGGGGTAATAATATGCATATAGGATCTGAACATATGATCTTCCACCAAATAAACCAACTAGCATCAACTACAAGAAGTAATCAACACTACTAGCAACCTACTAGCACCAATCCCGGACTTGGAGACAAGAATTGTATACAAGAGATGAACTAGGGTTTTGAGATGAGATGGTGCTGGTGAAGATGTTGATGGAGATTGCCCTCTCCCGATGAGAGGAGCGTTGGTGATGATGATGGCGATGATTTCCCCCTCCCGGAGGGAAGTATCCCCGGCAGAACAGCTCTACCGGAGCCCTAGATTGGTTCCGCCAAGGTTCCGCCTCATGGCGGCGGAGTTCCGTCCCGAAAAGTTGCCTCTTGATTTTTTCTCAATGAAAGACTTCATATAGCAGAAGATGGTCATCGAAGAGCCACCAGGGGGACCACGAGGTAGGGGGCGCGCCCTAGGGGGGCGCTCCCCACCCTCGTGGAAAGGGTGTGGGCCCCTTGGTCTTCATCTTTGGCGAGGATTTTTCATTATTTATTATAAGATATTCCGTGGAGTTTCAGGACTTTTGGAGTTGTGCAGAATAGGTCTCTAATATTTGCTCCTTTTCCAGCCTAGAATTCCAGTTGCCGGCATTCTCCCTCCTTATGTAAACCTTGTAAAATAACAGAGAATAGTCATAAGTATTGTGACATAATGTGAAGTAACAGCCCATAATGAAATAAATATTGATATAAAAGCATGATGCAAAATGGACGTATCAGCATCCCCAAGCTTAGGCTTTTGGTTGTCCTTGGATTTTACCTTGGGGTGCCTTGGGCATCCCCAAGCTTAGGCTCTTGCCACTCCCCTTGTTCCATAATCCATCAAATCTTCACCCAAAACTTGAAAACTTCACAACACAAAACTTAACAGAAAATCTCATGAGCTCCGTTAGCGAAAGAAAACAAACCACCACTTCAAGGTACTGTAATGAACTCATTCTTTGTTTATATTGGTGTTAAACCTAATTTATTCCAACTTCTCTATGTTTCATAACCTCCGATACTAGCCATAGATTCATCAAAATAAGCAAACAACACACGGAAAACACAATCTGTCAAAAATAGAACTGTCTGTAGTAATCTGTATCAAAAGTATACTTCTGGAACTCAAAAAATTATAAAATAAATTGCTGGACGTGAGGAGTTTGTCTATTAATCATCTTCAGAAAGAATAAACTAAATATCACTCTCCAGTAAAAAGTTGTAGCTAATCTCGTGAGCGCTAAAGTTTCTATTTTTTACAGCAAGATCAAAAAGACTTCACCCAAGTCTTCCCAAAGGTTCTACTTGGCACAAACACTAATTGAAACATGAAAACACATCTAACCAGAGGCTAGATCAAATATTTATTACTAAACAGAACCAAAAAGCAAGAAACAAAAATAAAATTGGGTTGCCTCCCAACAAGCGCTATCGTTTAACGCCCCTAGCTAGGCATAAAGGCAAGGATAGATCTAGGTATTATTATCTTTGGTATGAAATCCGTAAGTGGCTCTCATAATAGATTCATAAGGTAATTTAATTTTATTTCTAGGAAAGTGTTCCATGCCTTTCCTTAACGGAAATTGGAATCTAATATTTCCTTCTTTCATATCAATAATTGCACCAATCGTTCTAAGGAAAGGTGTACCAAGAATAAAAGGACATGAAGGTTTGCAATCTATATCAAGAACAATGAAATCTACGGGCACATAATTCCTATTTGCAACAATAAGAATATCATTAATTCTTCCCATAGGTTTCTTAATGGTGGAATCCGCAAGGTACAAGTTTAAAGAACAATCATCAAATTCACGGAAACCTAACATATCACACAAAGTTTTTGGAATCGTGGAAACACTAGCACCCAAATCACACAAAGCATAGCATTCATGATCTTTAATTTTAATTTTAATAGTAGGTTCCCACTCATCATAAATTTTTCTAGGGATAGAAACTTCCAATTAAAGCTTTTCTTCATAAAATTGCACTAAAGCATCAACGATATGTTTGGTAATAGCCTTATTTTGACTATAAGCATGCGGAGAATTTAGCACGGATTGCAACAAGGAAATACAATCTATTAAAGAACAATTATCATAATTAAATTCCTTGAAATCCAAAATAGTGGGTTCATTGCTATGTAAAGTTTTGACCTCTTCAATCCCACTTTTACCAATTTTTGCATCAAGATCTAAAAACTCTGAATCATTGGGACGCCTTTTAACTAAAGTTGACTCATCTCCAGTCCCATTATTATCAAGATTCATATTGCAAAACAAAGATTTAATAGGAGACACATCAATCACTTTTAGATCTTCATCCTTATTACCTTCTAGATCTTCTGATTTAGCGGCCATCTTATTGACTAAGGTGGCCTGCTTATCCGAAATTTGGGCTATTATTTTTTCAAGATGAGCAAACTGAGATTTCAAGCCATAAAATTCTTTAGACATATCATCAAGCTCTTTATTCATGTACTCCATAAAGCTTTTTTGTTCTTAAAGCTCATTTCTAAAGAAATTATTATGCTCAAATTGCAAAGTCATAAAGCTTCTGACGTTGTTTTCAATTTCTTCCAACCTTTTAAGGTAAGGATCAACGTTTTTAGGCAGGGCCATTAGGGCAAACAAGAAGCAAGCAAAGAGAGAGACGAACAGAAAGAGAGGGCGAATAAAACGGCAAGGGTGAAGTGGGGGAGAGGAAAACGAGAGGTGAATGGAAAATAATGTAATGCGAGGGATAAGAGTTTGTGATGGGTACTTGGTATGTCTTGACTTGTGCGTAGACTCCTCGGCAATGACACCAGAAATCCTTCTTGCTATCTCTTGAGCATGTGTTGGTTTTCCCTTGAAGAGGAAAGGGTGATGCAGCAAAGTAGCGTAAGTATTTCCCTTAGTTTTCGAGAACCAAGGTATCAATCCAGTAGGAGGCCACACGCAAGTCCCTCGTACCTACACAAACAAATAAGAACCTTGCAACCAACACGATAAAGGGGTTATCAATCCCTTCACGGCCACTTGCAAAAGTGTGATCTGATAGAGATGATAAGATAATATTTTTAGTATTTTTATGATAAAGATTAAAAGTAAAGATTGCAAAATAAACGGCGGCAAAAATAGCTAGTTGACGGAAGATTAATATGATGGAAAATAGACCCGGGTGCCTTAGGTTTCACTAGTGGTTTCTCTCAAGATAGCATAAGTATTACGGTGGGTGAACAAATTACTTTGAGCAATTGATAGAAAAGTGCATAGTTATGAGAATATCTAGGCATGATCATGTATATAGGCATCACGTCCGCGACAAGTAGACCGAAACGATTCTGCATCTACTACTATTACTCCACACATCGACCGCCTCCCTGCCTCGTGGCTCCCTCGCTTCTTTCTTGACGTCCACTCCAAGTCTCCTGGATCACGTTTGTTCCAAAAATAACTCTCCCGAATGTTTCATTCCGTTTGGACTCCGTTTGATATTCCTTTTCTGCGAAACACTGAAATAGGCAAAAAAAACAACAATTTGCATTGGGACTTGGGTTAGTAGGTTAGTCCCAAAAATAATATAAAAGTGTATAATAAAGCCCATTAATCATCCAAAACAGATAATATAATAGCATGGAACAATCAAATATTATAGATACATTGGAGACGTATCAGGGGGTCATTGAGTTTTGTATTGACTTTATTCCTGACCTTAAGCCGATTGGTGTTCCTGAATCGCGACATAAGGGCAGACTGGATGGAAAAGACAGGCTAGGAGCGGATCAAAAAATATGTATGGAGGAGCATTCTCTCACTCAATCACACTACACAGTTCTACAGAATTCCGCTTTGGTGGCTCTGTATATGGAGGAACACAAGAATTTTCTACGCTCCAAACACCCGGAGCAGTTTGACGACTGGATTACACGTGAACAAACGGGGACTTTCGCCGGTTAGTTGCAGACACGTGCCATGCATGACGCCGCTATTGAAGATGACATGTACTTGCTGTCCCAGTTACCATCTTCCAATATAATGACTCTCAAAGGGTACGAGATAAATGGGAATACATTTTACATGATCGCCCAAGATAAGAAGAGCACCAACCAAAACAGTGGTGTCCGCTTTGATGCAGCAACCAAGACGGGAAAGGAAACATATTATGGTTACATAGAGGACATATGGGAACTTGACTATGGACATGGTTTGAAGGTCCCTTTGTTTCGGTGTAAATGGGTCAATATGACATGAGGCGGGGTAACGGAAGACCCGCAGTACGGAATGACAACAGTGGATCTCAACAATCTTGTGTATGCAGACGAACCATTCGTCCTAGCCAATGATGTGGCGCAGGTTTTCTATATGAAGGACATGTCTACCAAACCGAGAAAAAGAAAATATAAGGAAGAGAATGCATCATACGATGAGCCAAAGCGCCACATAGTTCTTTCAGGGAAAAGAAACATCGTGGGAGTGGATGACAAGACAGACATGTCAGAAGATTGTGAAAAGTTTGATGAAATTGCTCCATTCACAATGAATATTGACCCGAGCATCCAGCTAAATGATGAAGCTTGTCCATGGTTACGGCGCAAAGGACACACGCGAAGAAAAAGTTTCACACCCAAAGATCCCACTCTGGGATGTGACCGACTTCACTATCATCACTTTCTTCTCTAGTGAGTTTCTGGACTTATATATCTGGAAAGTCCCTCTTCAAACGAACCGGAGGGAATCTTTGTAATAGTTAGGGTACTTATGTGTTTTGGCATTTGAAACGCGAAGAAATATTATGCGCAATCAAATTCTTTCATGCATTTACTGATTTTTTCTACTAAATGGCCCTGAAATTGAAAAACACTTCAAATGAACTCTGAAAAGGTAGAAAGTTGGCATGGTATCATCATTTCACCCACATAGCATGTGCAAAAAAATTGAGAGGGTTACGACTAAAAATGGATGCACTTCGTGTACAAAATGGACAATCTTTTTTGAAGTATCAGGGTTTTAGACGAAACTCATCTGTTACAAAGGCATTTCATTTTTTAACTTATTACAACTCTAGAATTTTTGTCAGTTCAGTATGCACCATTCAAAGCCACGTCATCAATTTTCAACCCGTCCACATCACCGCCCGTTGCCATCCCCGTTGTCGCCACCCGTCGCCGTCCGTGTCGCCCCTAGTTGCCCTCCCCGTCGTCGCCGCCCGTATCCGTCCCCGTCGCTGCCCCCGTCGCGCCTCGCCTCACCGGTGAGCTCTTGCCCCGCCATGGCTACACACACATTGTTAGTTATAAAAATTGAAGTAATTTTTATGTTTTTTAGTTATAGAAATGTTAGAAATTTTAGAAATGTTAGTTTTAGCTAGATGAATTAGATTAATTTCAAATTGTTAGACGATCATCGATGTTTTTTTAGTTTCTTAAAATTTTAGTTATAGAATTTTAGAATTTGCATATAAGAAATCACAATCCAATAATTTAAAAATGTTACTTTTGTGGCATATAGTATTTGTTCTCGACGCTGCTCGGCCCGCATCCTCGCCGTCGACCCATTCGCGACGACGTCCTGCTTCAGAGGACCCATGTCCGGGACTGGGCTCTGCTGGGCTGGCACTGGGAGGTGCTACCTTCAGGGGCTCGCTGCTTGGTGAGGAACCCGGCCCCTGGTCCCGTCGTCGACCCTGAGCTCCTTTGGTGGCGTTCGCATGGGCCACTTTCGATGCGGAGGGAGCCGGCCCCGCGGGAGATTGTGCGTCGTCGTATCAGGGAGGAGGACGAGCACGTCCGTCGCTACATGGCTGCTATGGACGTCAGGTTCTCCAATACCTGGCATGTTCTTTGGGGAGATCTCTGGAGCTATGATCCTATGATGGTTCCTTCTCTTTGGGTGTCCAATGCCCGCGCCTCAGGAACTGCGAGTGGCCTAGATTATTCTGTAGTATTCGATCTTTATTAGCTAGCTAGCTAGTGAGGTATTCGATATATAATATTCGAGATGATGTATTTGAGAATATATATATTATTCGAGACGATGTATTTGAGATTATGTATATTATTCGAGACAATGTATTTGAGATTATATATTATTCGAGACGACGTATTCGAGATTATATATTATTCGAGACGATGCATATTATGTACTATGATTCAGTTTTTCCTTATTGATTGCATGCATGCATTGTAATTTGAATACTAAATTGTTTTATATTTCTTCTAGATTAGTTAAATAAAAGCTATGGCGGACAATACTGGCAGAGAGGGAGAAGAGGCCCTGTTCGAGATCATACGCTCCCCTCGCGGGCCAGATGATCAGAATGAAGAAGGTGAAGGAAATATGCCCTAGAGGCAATAATAAAGTTTTTATTTATTTCCTTATATCATGATAAATGTTTATTATTCATGCTAGGATTGTATTAACCGGAAACATAATACATGTGTGAATACATAGACAAACAGAGTGTCACTAGTATGCCTCTACTTGACTAGCTTGTTGATCAAAGATGGTTATGTTTCCTAGCCATAGACATGTGTTGTCATTTGATTAACGGGATCACATCATTAGGAGAATGATGTGATTGACATGACCCATTCTGTTAGCTTAGCACACGATCGTTTAGTATTCTGCTATTGCTTTCTTCATGACTTATACATGTTCCTATGGCTATGAGATTATGCAACTCCCGTTTACCGAAGGAACACTTTGTGTGCTACCAAACGTCACAACGTAACTGGGTGATTATAAAGGTGCTCTACAGGTGTCTCCGAAGGTACATGTTGGGTTGGCGTATTTCGAGATTAGGATTTGTCACTCCGATTGTTGGGGAGGTATCTCTGGGCCCTCTAGGTAATGCACATCACTTAAGCCTTGCAAGTATTGCAACTAATGAGTTTGTTTCGGGATGATGTATTACAGAACGAGTAAGGAGACTTGCCGGTAACGAGATTGAACTAGGTATTAAGATACCGACGATCGAATCTCGGGCAAGTAACATACTGATGACAAAGGGAACAACGTATGTTGTTATGCGGTCTGACTGATAAAGATCTTCATAGAATATGTAGGAGCCAATATGAGCATCCAGGTTCCGCTATTGGTTATGGACCGGAGACGTGCCTCGGTCATGTCTACATGGTTCTCGAACCCGTAGGGTCCGTACGCTTAACGTTACGATGACAGTTTTATTATGAGTTTATATGTTATGATGTACCGAAGGTTGTTCGGAGTCCCGGATGTGATCACGGACATGACGAGGAGTCTCGAAATGGTCGAGACATAAAGATTGATATATTGGACGACTATATTTGGACACCGGAAGTGTTCCGGGTGACTTCGGAGAAAATCGGAGTGCCGGAGGGTTACCGGAACCCCCCCGGGAGAAGTAATGAGCCTTATGCGCCTTAGTGGAGAGAGAGAGGGGCGGACAGGGTGGGCCGCACGCCCCGTCCCCCTCTGGTCCGAATTGGACTAGGAGAGGGGGCGGGGGGGGGGCCTTTCCTTCTCCCTCTCCCCCTTCCTTTCCCCCTCCTAGTAGGAGTAGGAAAGAGGGGAGTCCTACTCCTACCAGAAGGAGGACTCCTCCTCATGGCGCGCCCTGCAAGGGCCGGCCGGCCTCCCCCCTTGCTCCTTTATATACGGGGGCAGGGGGCACCCTAGAGACACAACAATTGATCATTGATTTCTTAGCCATGTGCGGTGCCCCCCTCCACCATAATCCACCTCGATAATACTGTAGCGGTGCTTAGGCGAAGCCCTGCATCGGTAGAACATCGACATCGTCACCACGCCGTCGTGCTGACGAAACTCTCCCTCAACACTCGGCTGGATCGGAGTTCGAGGGACGTCATCGGGCCGAACGTGTGCTGAACTCGGAGGTGCCGTACGTTTGATACTTGATCAGTCAGATCGTGAAGACGTACGACTACATCAACCGCGTTGTGCTAACGCTTCCACTTTCGGTCTACGAGGGTACGTAGACAACACTCTCCCCTCTCATTACTATGCATCACCATGATCTTGAGTGTGCGTAGGATTTTTTTTTTGAAATTACCACGTTCCCCAACAGAAGGTGATGGCTCCCAATATCTGAACAATACCGGGGAGGGTGATGATATGATATTCGATCGCGACGGCCGAATTGATGAAGTCATGAACTATGATTATGATGACGAAGAAAATGTTGATCTTGAAATAACAGAGACCGGCGAGGTATATTTATATAAGCAGGCAACTGGTGATAATCACATGTTTTAAATGATTTTAAGATATATTAAGGAATTGATCTTTCTTCTTTCAGCCCTCCGGATCGAGCAAATCTTCTACAGGCAGCAGGGCAGTGCAAGGCCCGGCCAAAAAGTTGAAGGAGGGCATAATGTACAACATAGATGCCATCAAAACTGATGGTGAACCAATCGCGCCTAAGAACATTGTGAACAAGTTCGCTCGTTAGTGCAGAGTTCTTGTGAAGGACCAACTCCGATCTCCCTTCAAGAATGGAAAGAGCTAGCAAAGAAACGTCCAGATCTTACTTTTGTCGACGACATAGCAAAATCTCTGCTTTGAGAATCTCTCATGGAACATTTCACCCTACCAGATCATTTACAGATGCAGATGTGCAGAAAGTCAAGGACACTGCTCTTAGGAAGATGGTAATTGCATTCAACAACCACAAGAAAACTATATGGACCAAGTATGCCGCGGGAGGAAGGAAGACTCCAGAATTCTAGGGAACACTGGAGAAGCAAAGAGATCACTGGCCCACTTTCATGAAATTCAAGGAATCAGAATTATCTAAGGAACGGTCGAGAAAAAACAAGGCCATTGCCGCAAAAAAGGAGCAGTTCCATAGGCTAGGGCCAGGTGGCTATGCGGTGGCAATGCCTAACTGGGATAAGTCTGAGCAAGAGATGCTGGCTTGAGAGGTCACTCCAGTTACATTGAGCTGGCCTCCCAGGTGCAGAACTTGGTTCTATGCGCATGGGAGGCGTTGGACCCAAAGACAGGCCAGGTTTTGAAGAAGGCATGTCTTGGAGCCAAAGATAAGTTACTTGAAGCAATAGAAGATGCTCGAACGAGGGTGTTCACGCCCAACAGAGAGAATGACGAGCTTACGCGCACCCTAGGAAATCCTGAACACCCGAGAAGAACACGAGGCAAGGGCGTTGTTCCATGGTATGAGGGCTTTTTGGACTGGAACGCCGGCTACAGAAGCCGTGCGAGAAGGAAGATGGAGGAGGAGAAGAAGAGGAAGCTGGAGGAGGAGCAGAGGAAGTAGGAAGCAGAACGCCTTCAAGGCCTAGAATCAGCGCACACGGACTTGGCACTCAAATTCCAGCGGCAGCAGCAGATCGACTCACTTAGCCAGGAGAGGGGGTCTCAGCAGCGGCAGCAGCTAGCGGATGATCCAACATTGGATAGAACCGTCCCATCCATGCCGAGAAGCAGCGTGGTTCCGTCCCGGGCGACGCACTGCTGGATAGAAACCCTGTGGATGACATCATGGAGAACACTAACTGTGAGCTACACTTCAAAATGAAGAACATATCCATGAAGGTGGCGGACGCCGTTGCTTATACAAACCCCCCCGAAGCAACCTTCAATTGCAACCCGATTCCAGCCGGCTATGCTCATGTCATGGTTGATGAGGTGGTGGACCAATATTCGGGGTTAGAGCTTGACATTCCTGGAGGTGACGAGGAGCACACACTGGGAGAGGCCATACATAGTATCATCCTATGGAGAAAGGATTGCATCATCTTTTGAAGGCCACCGACACCGCGTCAGCCGACTCCTCCTTGAAGTCCGCCACCGCGTCAGCAGACTCCCGCTCCTCCAAGTCATCAGCCACCGCCTCAGCAGAGTCCAGCTCCTTCAAGTCCACCAACGTGTTAGGCCACTCCTCCTCCTCCTCCAAGTCCGGCATAGCGTTAGAACACTCCTCCTCCTCCTCCAAGTCCGGCATAGCGTTAGGCCACTCCTCCTCCTCCTTCAAGTCCGCCAACGCGTCAGGACACTCCTCCTCCAAATCTGACACCCCGTCAGGCCACTCCTCATGTTCCAACTCAGCCACGTTAGTCGTCTCTGCTGCCTCAGCAATCGCGGAAGAGAGTCGCCGCAGCTATGGTGCGTAGTGGTACAAGTCAAGGTAGTACAGGAGGTACAGGCGGAGGCAAGCGATTTCGATATGGTCCAAGCCTCGTGCCTCTTCCATAGAGGCCTTACAACATGACCAAGGAGCAAAACAAAGCCATAGTGAAGGCCCAAGTGGACACCCATTTTGGACCAAAACCGCCACCGCCGCCAAGGGAGAAAGTGCCTAAGGATAAGATTGACCACTTTATGCATATGGATAAAGCACCAGCTCCCAAGCTTGTTGACTCAGACTATGAACGCCAAATCAGGAAGGCACATCGAGCACAACAAAAGAAGAAGTCAAGATCGAGCTCGAGCCAAGCAGTTGGCCAAAAATGCGGGAAAACCGTTCCAAAACTGGGAGAACAGGCGGCGCAATCGATCCCCCTATTGTTGTACCAACACATGAGAGTACCGGCGCCGGTCAGCTGGTAATAATCGATGAGCATAGACGGTAGGCTGAAGAGCTTGGTATCACTGTTGGGTAACTCCTAGAGATCGAGCCCATGGATACGATTAGAGAGGAGGACATAAAACGAAAATATGTCCGCGGCGAACCTATGGTCAAGCCCGAGGAGGTCAAGAAGCTTTCAACGAGAATGTATGAATTGCGTCAATGGTACATGGAAATTTGTAAGACCCACAATCGAGAGTTCCTCATGGTGAAAGTCAAGGAAGAGGATTACTTCCATGGGACAGCTCTCTCTATTGAGTATACAAAACTGTTTCAGTTATTCAATCAAGATGCACTCGACAAATCTATTGTCAGATGCTATTGTCTGTAAGTGATTTCTTTCTGTAATTTAAGTCTCAAGCTAGCTGTAGTGCTCTCGTTGATCATTACCTGTAATTATCGTCACTATATTCTTTTCTATGGTATTATGCAGGATGAAGATGTACGAAATGAGAAAAGGTGGACGCTATGGCATTGGATTCATTGACCCAAATACCATTAATGAAGAGACATGGTCATATGCATGGTATCGACAAGAAGTAGAGAAAAACATGCTAGAGTTCTTGAAGTGCCTCAATACCAATCGAGATATACTACTTCCTTACAACTTCCAGTGAGTCACACTGTCTTGTACTACAAATTCAGTTTTTGCTTACTAGCTAGATGTTAATAAGTGTATAGGGTTTAGGGTTAGTTGATGAGTGTTATGGACATGCCCGCTTAATTTATACATGCAAACATATGCGCATGCAGGTACCATTGGATCTTGTTAATCATGCAAGTTGATGAAGGAACAATTGAAGTGCTGGACTCACTGCTTAAAGAACCTAAAGACTACTCAATCGTGAAGGGGATAGTCAACAGGTAATTTCAATCATTATTGAACTATATATGTCGACCTCTTTAGTTCGTCATTTCCTGATATCAACTAATTAATAACTCCTTTATTCATTTTCCTTGCCGGCAGGCAGGGCTTGGCAAAAGTTCATCAAAGATGTCCCAGCCCCGTTCAAAGAAAATCTGTATTGGTTTCTACCCAAGGTAAGTAATTAAGTACAACTAGCTAGCTACCATCTCTTTAATTCTAGTTTCAATACCATTAATTATCACGCTTGATTAATTATTATCTGATTGAATTCTATTCTCGTAAAGGCCATGAAGCAGGCGCCGGGGACTGATTTATGTGCATACTACGTTTGCGAGAACATTCGCATGATGGCGTCCGAAAGGACCAAATCTGCTAGACAGTTATGGGTACGTTTGCCAGAATACTATTCACAATTTTTACATCATTATCGATATCTAATCACATAACTAATACATGCATATTGATCTCATTCTTAACAGTTCAATTCAGTGCGGGAGAAGCTCCTACCAATGGAGCGTGTACGAGCAATTAGAGAGGAAATAGCGGGATTTTTGCTCGACCATGTCATAGATCCCACAGGAGAATTCCATTACCCGCTACCGCAGTAATGCCTCCATGTAGGAGAAATTGTATATACCAAATTGTATATATACACATGTGTATACGTGAATGGTGGTGCGAGACATTCGATGATATATATATATATATATATATATATATATATATATATATATATATATATATATATATATATATATATATATATATGATCGGTTCTACGGGAAATTCCATTTATATATATGCATAAGGTGTACAATATGTAGTATCGTAAAATACCAGCAAATGAAAAAGAATTAAATGAAAAACACAAAACTAAAGGAAAAAGAAATCCTGAACCCAAAACCCCCAAACCTTGTAGTACAGTTGGTATTACCAACCAGTACTAAAGGTCTTCCCGCCCCCGCCGCTGGCTTGTGCCATGTGGTGGCCCTTTAGCGGCGGTTCGTGCTTAACCGATACTAAAGGTGGGGGGGGGGGACTTTAGTCCCCACCCTTTAGTGCCGATTACATAACCGACACTAAAGGGCCTTACGAACCGAGACTACAACCCTGTTCTGCACTAGTGCCTAAAACAAGTATGAAACTGCCACCTCTTGAGCACTGCATTGGTTTTCCCTTGAAGAGGAAAGGGTGATGCAGCAAAGTAGCGTAAGTATTTCCCTCAGTTTTTGAGAACCAAGGTATCAATCCAGTAGGAGGCCACGCGCAAGTCCCTCGCACCTACACAACAAATAAATCCTCGCAACCAACGCAATAAAGGGGTTGTCAATCCCTTCACGGTCACTTACGAGAGTGAGATCTGATAGATATGATAAGATAATGTTTTTGGTATTTTTATGATAAAGATGCAAAGTAAAATAAAAGGTATTAAAAATAGCTAAGTGTTGGAAGATCAATATGATGGAAAATAGACCCGGGGGCCATAGGATTCACTAGTGGCCTCTCTCAAGAGCATAAGTATTACGGTGGGTGAACAAATTGCTGTTAAGCAATTGACAGAATTGAGCATAGTTATGAGAATATCTAGGTATGACCATGTATATAGGCTTCACGTCACAGACAAGTAGACCGACTCCTGCCTGCATCTACTACTATTACTCCACATATCGACCGCTATCCAGCATGCATCTAGAGTATTAAGTTCAAAAGAACAGAGTAACGCTTTAAGCAAGCTGACATGATGTAGAGGGATAAACTCATGCAATATGATATAAACCCCATCTTGTTATCCTCGATGGCAACAATACAATACGTGCCTTGCTGCCCCTACTGTCACTGGGAAAGGACACCGCAAGATTGAACCCAAAGCTAAGCACTTCTCCCATTGCAAGAAAAGCCAATCTAGTAGGCCAAACCAAACTGATAATTCGAAGAGACTTGCAAAGATAACCAATCATACATAAAAGAATTCAGAGAAGAATCAAATATTGTTCATAGATAAACTTGATCATAAACCCACAATTCATCGGTCTCAACAAACACACCGCAAAAAGAAGATTACATCGAATAGAACTCCACAAGAGAGGGGGAGAACATTGTATTGAGATCCAAAAAGAGAGAAGAAGCCATCTAGCTACTAACTATGGACCCGAAGGTCTGAGGTAAACTACTCACACTTCATCAGAGGGGCTATGGTGATGATGTAGAAGCCCTCCGTGGTGGATTCCGCTTCCGGCGGAGCTCCGGAACAGGACCCAAGATGGGATCTCGTGGGTACAGAAGGTTGCGGCGGTGGAATTAGGTTTTTGGCTCCGTATCTGATCGTTTGGGGGTACGTAGGTATATATAGGAGGAAGGAGTACGTCGGTGGAGCTTCGGGGGGCCCACGAGGCAGGGGGCGCGCCCTAGGGGGGGCGCCCTCCACCCTCTTGACCGCCACCCTCCTTTCTTGACGGAGGGTCCAAGTCTCCTGGATCATATCTGTTGAGAAATAAACGGTGACAAAAATAGCTAGTTGACGGAAGATTAATATGATGGAAAATAGACCTGGGGGCCATAGGTTTCACTAGTGGCTTCTCTCGAGAGCATAAGTATTACGGTGGGTGAACAAATTACTGTTGAGCAATTGACAGAATTGAGCATAGTTATGAGAATATCTAGGTATGATCATGTATATAGGCATCATGTCCGAGACAAGTAGACCGACTCCTTCGTGCATCTACTACTATTACTCCACACATCGACCGCTATCAAGCATGCATCTAGAGTATTAAGTTCATAAGAACAGAGTAACGCTTTAAGCAAGATGACATGATGTAGAGGGATAAACTCATGCAATATGATATAAACCCCATCTTGTTATCCTCGATGGCAACAATACAATACGTGCCTTGCTGCCCCTACTGTCACTGGGAAAGGACACCGCAAGATTGAACCCAAAGCCAAGCACTTCTCCCATTGCAAGAAAGATCAATCTAGTAGGCCAAACCAAACTGATAATTCGAAGAGACTTGCAAAGATAACCAATCATATGTAAAAGAATTCAGAGAAGATTCAAATATTGTTCATAGATAAACTTGATCATAAACCCGCAATTCATCTGTCTCAACAAACACACCGCAAAAGAAGATTACATCGAATAGATCTCCACAAGAGAGGGGGAGAACATTGTATTGAGATCCAAAAATAGAGAAGAAGCCATCTAGCTAATAACTATGGACCCGTAGGTCTGAGGTAAACTACTCACACATCATCGAAGAGGCTATGGTGTCGATGTAGAAGCCCTCCGTGATCGATGCCCCCTCTGGCGGAGCTCCGGAACAGGCCCCAAGATGGGATCTCACGGGTACATAAGGTTGTGGCGGTGGAATTAGATTTTTGGCTCCGTATCTGGTAGTTTGGGGGTACGTAGGTATATATAGGAGGAAGAAGTACGTCGGTTGAGCAATGTGGGGCCCACGAGGGTGGAGGGCGCGCCCTGGGTGGGGGTAGGCGCGCCCCCTACCTCGTGCCTTCCTGGTTGATGTCTTGACATAGGGTCCAAGTCCTCTGGATCACGTTCGTTCTGAAAATCATGTTCCCAAAGGTTTCATTCCGTTTGGACTCCGTTTGATATTCTTTTTCTGCGAAACTCTGAAATAGGCAAAAAAAACAGCAATTCTGGGCTGGACCTCCGGTTAATAGGTTAGTCCCAAAAATAATATAAAAGTGTATAATAAAGCCCAATAATGTTCAAAACAAAATATAATATAGCATGGAACATTAAAAAATTATAGATACGTTGGAGACGTATCAAGCATCCCCAAGCTTAATTCCTGCTCGTCCTCAAGTAGGTAAATGATAAAAACAGAATTTTTGATGTGGAATGCTACTTGGCATAATTTCAATGTAATTCTTCTTAATTGTGGCATGAATATTCAGATCCGAAAGATTCAAGATAAAATTTCAATATTGACATAAAAATAATAATACTTCAAGCATACTAACTAAGCAATTATGTCCTCTCAAAATAACATGGCCAAAGAAAGTTCATCCCAACAAAATCATATAGTTTAGTCATGCTCCATTTTCATCACACAAGAATGCTCTCATCATGCACAACGCCGATGACAAGCCAAGCAATTGTTTCATACTTTAGTAATCTCAAACTTTTTCAACCTTCACACAATACATGAGCGTGAGCCATGGATATAGCACTATGGGTGGAATAGAATATATGATGGGGTTATGTGGAGAAGACAAAAAAGGAGAAAGTCTCACATCAACGAGGCTAATCAATGAGCTATGGAGATGCCCATCGATTGATGTTAATGCAAGGAGTAGGGATTGCAATGCAACGGATGCACTAGAGCTATAAATATATGAAAGCTCAACAAAAGAAACTAAGTGGGTGTGCATCCAACTTGCTTGCTCACGAAGACTTAGGGAATTTGAGGAAGCCCATTGTTGGAATATACAAGCCAAGTTCTATAATGAAAAGTTCCAACTAGTATATGAAAGTGACAAAACAAGAGACTCTCTATCATGAAGATTATGGTGCTACTTTGAAGCACAAGTGTGGTAAAAAAGCATAGTAACATTGTCCCTTCTCTCTTTTTCTCTCACTTTTTTGGGCCTTCCTTTTTTATGGCCTTTCTCTTTTTTTATTTTTTTATTTTTCCTCACTTGGGACAATGCTCTAGAAAATGATGATCATCACACTTCTATTTATTTAGAACTCAATGATTACAACTCGATACTAGAACAAAGTATGACTCTTTATGAATGCCTCTGACGGTGTTCTGGGATATGCAATGAACCAAGAGTGACATGTATGAAATAATTATGAATGGTGGCTTTGCCACAAATACTATGTCAACTACATGATCATGCAAAGCAATATGACAATGATGAACATGTCATGATAAACGGAACGGTGGAAAGTTGCATGGCAATATATCTCGGAATTGCTATGGAAATGTCATAATAGGTAGGTATGGTGGTTGTTTTGAGGAAGATATAAGGAGGTTTATGTGTGAAAGAGCGTATCATATCACGGGGTTTGGATGCACCTGCGAAGTTTGCACCAACTCTCAATATGAGAAAGGGCAATGCACGGTACCGAAGAGGCTAGCAATGATGGAAAGGTGAGAGTGCGTATAATCCATGGACTCAACATTAGTCATAAAGAACTCACATACTTATTGTAAAAATCTACAAGTCATCAAAAACCAAGCACTACGCGCATGCTCCTAGGGGGATAGATTGGTAGGAAAAGACCATCGCTCGTCCCCGACCGCCACTCATAAGGAGGCCAATCAAAGAACACCTCATGTTTCAAATTTGTTACATAATGTTTACCATACATGCATGCTACGGGACTTGCAAACTTCAACAGAAGTATTTCTCAAATTCACAATGACTCAACTAGCATAGCTTTGATATCACTACCTCCATGTCTCAAAACAATCATCAAGCATCAAACTTCTCTTAGTATTCAACACACTCATAAGAAAGTTTTTACTAGTCTTGAATACCTAGCATATTAGGATTATTTATGCAAATTACCATGATGTTTAAGACTCTCAAATAATCTAAGTGAAGCATGAGAGAATAATAGTTTCTATAAAACAAAACCACCACCGTGCTCTAAATTAAAGATATAAGTGAAGTACTAGAGCAAAAACTATATAACTCAAAAGATATAAGTGAAGCACCTAGAGTATTCTAATAATTTCTGAATCATGTGTGTCTATCTCAAAAGGTGTGTACAGCCAGGATGATTGTGGTAAACTAGAAAGCAAAGACTCAAATCATAAAAGACGCTCCAAGCAAAACATATATCATGTGGTGAATAAAAATATAGCTCCAAGTAAAGTTACCGATGGAAGTAGACGAAAGAGGGGATGCCTTCCGGGGCATCCCCAAGCTTTGGCTTTTTGGTGTCCTTAGATTATATTGGGGTGCCATGGGAATCCCCAAGCTTAGGCTCTTGCCACTCCTTGTTCCATAATCTATCAAATCTTTCACCCAAAACTTGAAAACTTCAAAACACAAAACTTAACAGAAAATCTCGTGAGCTCCGTTAGCGAAAGAAAACAAAACACCACTTCAAGGTACTGTAATGAACTCATTCTTTATTTATATTTGTGTTAAACCTACTGTATTCCAACTTCTCTATGGCTTATAAACTATTTTACTAGCCATAGATTCATCAAAATAAGCAAACAACACACGAAAAACAGAATCTGTCAAAAACAGAACAATCTGTAGTAATCTGTAACTACCGCAAACTTCTGGAACTCCAAAACTTCAGCCAAAACAGGAAGACCTAGAAAATTTGTTTATTGGTCAGCAGCAATTGGTATCACTATTTTACCTCGTTCTGGTGATTTTTAACAATTATTTTTGTGAACAGAAAGTTTCTGGAATTTACAGCAAGATCAAATAACTATCATCCAAGAAGATCCTATAGGTTTAACTTGGCACAAACACTAATTAAAACATAAAAACAAGTCTAACCAGAGGCCAGATCAAATATTTATTCCTATACAGAAGCAAAAAGCAAAAAAAAACTAAAAATTAAAATTTGGTTGCCTCCCAACAAGTGCTATCGTTTAACGCCCCTAGCTAGGCATAAAAGCAAGGATAGATCTAGGTATTGCCATCTTCGGTAGGCAATCCATAAGTGGCTCTCATGATAGATTCATATGGTAATTTTATTTTCTTTCTAGGAAAGTGTTCCATGCCTTTCCTTAACGGAAATTGGAATCTAATATTTCCTTCCTTCATATCAATAATTGCACCGATCGTTCTAAGGAAAGGTCTACCGAGAATAATAGGACATGAAGGGTTGCAATCGATACCAAGAACAATAAAATCTATGGGCACATAGTTCCTATTTGCAACAATAAGAACATCATTAATTTTTCCCATAGGTTTCTTAATGGTGGAATCTGCAAGGTGTAAGTTTAGAGAGCAATCATCAAAATCACAGAAACCTAACAAATCGCACAAAGTCTTTGGAATCGTGGAAACACTAGGACCCAAATCACACAAAGCATAGCATTCATGATCTTTAATTTTAATTTTAATAGTAGGTTCCCACTCATCATAGAGTTTTCTAGGGATAGAAACTTCCAACTCAAGTTTTTCTTCATAAGATTGCATCAAAGCATCAACGATATGTTTAGTAAAAGCTTTATTTTGACTATAAGCATGAGGAGAATTTAGGACGGATTGCAACAAGGAAATACAATCTATCAAAGAGAAATTATCATAATTAAATTCCTTGAAATCCAAAATAGTGGGTCATTAATATCTAGAGTTTTGATCTCTTCAATCCCAGTTTTACCAATTTTTGCATTAAGATCTAAAAACTCTGAATTTTTGTAATGCCTTCTAGGTAAAGGTGGATCATATTCAGTCCCATCATTATCAAGATTCATATTGCTAAACAAAGATTTAATAGGTGACACATCAATAACTCTTAGATCTTCATCTTTATTTTCATAGGAACTAGAAGAACACGCTTTTACAAAGCAATCTTTCTTAGCACGCATCCTAGCGGTTCTTTCTTTGCACTCATCAATGGAAATTCTCATGGATTTGAGAGACTCATTGATATCATGCTTAGGTGGAATAGATCTAAGTTTCAAAGAATCATCATCAAGAGAAATTCTATCAACGTTCCTAGCCAATTCATCAACTTTAAGCAATTTTTCTTCGAGCAAAGCATTGAAATTATTTTGTGAATTCATAAACTCCTTAACACTAGTCTCAAATTCAGAGGGCATCTTATTAAAGTTCCCATAAGAATTGTTGTAGGAATTACCATAATTATTATAGGAATTACTAAGATAAGGCCTAGGATTAAAGTTTCCTCTATACGCGTTGTTACCAAAATTATTCCTACAAACAAAATTTACATCCATAGATTCATTATTATTCTCAATCAAAGTAGACAAAGGCATATCATTAGGATTAGAAGAAACACTCTTAGTAGCAAATAATTTCATAAGTTCATCCATCTTTCCACTCAAAACATTAATTTCTTCTATCTCATGCACCTTTTTACTAGTAGATTTGCTGACGTACTCTGCAGCGTGTCATCACACCACGACCAAGACTTTATCTGAATCATTTTTGCTTCTCTGCCTCAGCACATTTTGCGAGGCGGTTTCCTTGGCACGTCTTGTCAAAGCAGAGATCGTGTCCCCAATTTACGGGATTCTCATCAATACGGATGTGGGTAACCCAACCGCGCCATTTATCACAGCGCTTGGGAGGCAAGCGAGTTTTACTAGGCTGGTGGGGACGCATAACCGCATCCGCCCATATAAGGGGATAAGGATCCACCTTTTTACCTACGCCTTCTTCCTCCTTTGCCTATCCATCTCCTGCGTACTCGAGCTCTAGCGCCCAAGCCCGCACTTCCCACCTCGACCTTCTCTAGCGATGTCCGGAGCGGGAGGCAAGTGGAAGGCCTCCTCCGTCATGGAGGGCGACGTCAAAAAGCTTAGGAAGGCCAGATACTTGTCCAAGAACATCGCGCACCGGCTTCCCGAAAAGGGGCAGCTCCTCCCCACCCCAGGGCCCCATGAGAGGGTAGTATTTCTTCCCCACTTCCTCCGCGGACTGGGTTTTCCACTCCACCCCTTCGTCCGGGGGCTCATGTTCTACTACGGCCTGGATTTCCATGATCTGGCCCCGAACTTCATCCTCAACATCTCGGCGTTCATCGTCGTGTGTGAGGCCTTTCTCCGCGTCCGCCCCCATTTCGGCCTCTGGCTCAAGACCTTCAACGTCAAGCCCAAGGTGGTGCGCGGCAGCCAGGCGGAGTGCGAAGGCGCCATGGCGGGCAAAATTGCCAACGTCCTGTGGTTCGAGGGCTCCTTTGTGGAGACCCAAAAGGGGTGGCAAGCCGGGTGGTTTTACATCACCAAGCCACGTGATCCGAAATGGATCGCAGCCCCTGAGTTTCGATCCGGACCCCCCACGCGGCTTATGTCCTAGAAAGAGATAGGTCTATCGTGGGGTAAAGAAGAAGAGGTGACCGGACTGAAGACATGCATCCAGTCCCTGGTAAACAAGCCAATCCGGCTTGTCAATGTAGTCCAGGTCATGCTCGTCCGCCGAATCCTCCCGTGTCAACAACGGGATTTTACTCTATGGGAGTTTGACCCGGCACAGCACCGAACCCTTAACAGGCTCTTTGACATGACGTATGAAGACGTCTGGAAGGTGCTAATCAAAGGCGCCGAGGCTCCCGCATCCGCTTCCGAGGACCGCGGATACAGCTTGCAGCGTCATGCTAGCGAGCTAAGCTATTTTCACCTTTTACAGGATGTTAAGTTCTTTCATAGTTTGACTCTATGCGGGATCTAAACTCCCTTACCTTTGACAGGCTTGGCAGGCGATATCCGGACCAATTAACTGTCCGGCTCCCTTGCCCGAAGACCCAGCCCCTGCTCGCTTAGCGAAGCTGCTGGCTCCGGCTCCTTATGTGGTGCCGGAGAAGAAGGCCAAGAAGAAGGCCGCGGGGGCTCGAAAGAGTGCCCGGCGTCAGGAGGTGTCGGATTCATCATCCGACAAATCCGAAACGCACTCCTCCCGTGACGACGAGGAGGAGGAAGAAGATATCCCACCCCCTCCAGCGGGGGAAGGGAAGAAGAGGAAGGCCGCCCCAACAGGGGAGGCCAAAGGGTCCAAGAAGAGGAAGACCCCTCTGCCGGACTACTCCCCCGACGCCGAGGAGGACGAAGAGGGGTGGCCGGAAAGGGCCAAGCGTCCGACGGAGTCGTAAGTATTCGGATACCAGAGTAACTCATAATATTCCTTTGTTTGCACAACTTTCCCTTATGTCGAATATAATTATGCAGCCCGCCCCGGGCCGGACTCGACGATTTTTCGAGCGGCTCTTTGAATTCGTCAGAAATGAACTCAGTTCTGCCTGCTACCTCCCCCGGGGCTGCAGACGACGCCGAAGTGGCGTCGCGGCAAGTTGCCGGCCAAGAGGAGGTGGTCCTGGAAGAGCCACGAGGCGGCCTCCCGGACTCCGGGAGTAGGGGGGACAAGACCCCCCAGGGCTCTGAGTCCGGCTTTGTGCCGGACACCGCGCCGGAATCTTCAACGGTTCCGGACCTCGGCAAGAGACCTCCTTCTAAGAGGAGTAAGCCTACCGAGCCGGCAGCCTCCATCCAACCGAAGGCGCCGGATAATTTACTGGAGGTCCTTAAGGGCGCCTCCATCGATGAGGAGCACCGTACTATTATGAGTGCGGTGGTCCAGAAGGTTCAGTCCGCCAAGAGCGGACTGACTGAAGCTTGTGCTAGCCTTCTAACAGGCTTCGAGGTAAGTAAAAATATGTAAAATATTACCGCATAGACAGTAGCCCCTGATGCTCTGTTTGGCGTTCGGAAAGAAGAGCCGAATAGAGGATCTAATAATTTTCGCAGGAGTCTAACAATAAAAGAGTCAATATGCGTATGCAGGCTTCCCTGCTAGCCATCGCTGCACTGACTGCGGAGGTCGGTGCCCTAAAACAGGGTCTCGAGCGGACCGAGAAAGAGCTCGGCCTTGCCAAGCGGCAGCTCGAGGAGAAAGAAGGTAAGAAATACCTTATGGAAAAAATGCCTATAAAAAGACGCAATTGCAAAATATAACAAGATTGTGCTGCTTATTGTAGGGGCCACGACTGAGGTGGCAACCCTCAAGCAGGCGCTGTCCGAGGCCAAAACCAAAGCGGCCACGGAGTGCACCGAGCGAGAGAAACTTGAGGCCCAGGTCGGCGAGGTGCAGCAGGAGCTTCAGACTCTCATGACAAAACATGAGAGTTTGGAGCTTGAGTAAAAAACGCAAGCGTCCGAGCTCACGGCGGCCCTTGAGACTGCCAAGTCCGCCAAGGCCGAAGCCCAAAAGGCCCTCCAAGAGTTGGCGGAGATGAAAAAGATAGCGGCGGGTAAGGCATTCTTCATGCAAAGTAGAAATATAAAAGTAAACTACTTGTTACTTACCCGAATCCGGAGCTCTCCAGGGGCATTTGCAGATCTTCCCCGTAGCATATCCGATGCCGCCGCATGCTACCGAGCCGAAGAGGGCAGCTCAACGGAGAAGGTGTTCTGGTCTTAGTATGCTGAGGCCGGACACTCTGTGCCCTTAAGTGACCAGCTGAAGCAGCTGGTCAAGCTCCACAAGGCGGCCGAACAGGCCATGAAGGGCCTCATAGTTCGGCTGTGGCCTGGAGAGGCCCAGCCTAGGAGCTACTTCGGTCTGGTGGAGGCCTGTCCAAGGCTTGAGGTCATCAAGCGCTCCGTCTGCATCGAAGGTGCCCGAAGGGCCCTAGCCCGTGCAAAGGTGCACTAGGGTAGGCTAGACGGTGTGAAGCTTGTGAAGGACGGGCCGCCGGCGGGGAAGGAGCATCGCAAGCCTGAGAACTACTACAAGGATGTTCTGGAGGGTGCTCGCCTTGTGGCGGACGAATGTACCAAGGATGTAATCTTTGAATGAACTCGCTCGTGTTTTATCCTATGGGCTGAAAACTTGTTCATAGGCGCTAAGCAATGCTTGTTGAATTTAAAATATTATTTTCTGTGCGGCTGTTTATCAGAAATTTGAGAGATGGCCAGTCGTCGGCTTTTGCCCCCTTGCCACTAGTGCTGGGGTGTTCGGGATAAACCTGAGCGCTCTTTTTCCCATAGTTGGGTCCTTCGAGGGAGGTGCTCAGCACAACAAACCAGGCAATCGGACTATGATGCTTGAACACTCTCACTTAGCCATAGAACTTTATAATTTTAAATTTCGGCGAAGCCCCTAGTTGGGAAGACCGAGTTCGGGGCGCTATCCACGCCTTTGGCCGTACAAAGCCGGCTCCTCCCTCGAAGCGGCATAAGTCTTTAGGGACTCGAAAAACCTCTCGAACAGCAACCGGTCTCTCGCCTCATCATGACAGTCAGTTTTAGCTTTCTCCACTGAGGTGCTCGCCCGGCCGAATCGGGGCACAATCGCAGTGGTTCTCCAGGTGCTACCTTAGCCGATAGAGCGGAACGTAAGGTAACCAAACACAGGAGCGGGGCAAACCCAACTATTGACCCAAATCATGATTCGGAGCTGATGCATATAGTGCTATAAGTTTGGGGTGCCGCACTTGTGAAAGTGTACGGACTTTTTACGCCAAATTGAGGGGTACTGAAGCCCCTGGCGTATTTGCCGTACCACAGTGTACGGGTGTCACATATTATTAATGAACATATAAAAGATAGTAATGCAGAAAATAGACAAAAGCTATGCATTGTTTGTATAAAGGCTGCTATCAGAGCAGAACGATACAAGTGGTATGATAAGCAAAAGATGTTGGACTATTTAACGTGTCCTGGCTAGGGGCAGGCCGAGGAATTGTATTCAAAACAGGTATGCTGCTCGTAACAGAGACCACCTGGGAGTTCCATAATGCAGCATGGCTTGTCTTCTTCCCTGGATCTTGCATCGTTTGTGCGGTAGTTGAATTGCCGAACAGGTCATCCGAAGTATGGAGTCCTGAAATTAAGGAAAAAATAGGAAACGAATTCGGCAGCCCCTAGTACGGTTTAGGCCGTATTTTGGGCATGCCGTGATTGTGCCCCTTCCCCTGCGCCCATGGTATTTCAAGAGCGTAGTTATGTATGCTATGGCTAGGGTTGGGACCGCATTCCTACGCCTGGTCAGAACGTGCCAGGCGGTCTTGTTGTAGGTTACTCCGAGCGTGCTTCTGCACTTCCGCGGCGAGGGCCGCCGTGTGCTCCTCCGTTCGGAGGGAGCGTTCGGTGTTTCCATTGACCGTGATTACACCTCGAGGGCCTGGCATCTTGAGCTTTAATTATGCGTAGTGCGGTACCACATTGAACTTTGCAAATGCGGTTCGCCCGAGCAGGGCGTGATAGCCACTGCGAAACGGGACTATGTCGAAGATTAACTCCTCGCTTCGGAAATTATCCGGGGATCCGAAGACCACTTCAAGTGTTACTGAGCCTGTACAGTTGGCCTCAACACCTGGTATAACGCCTTTAAAGGTCATTTTGGTGGGTTTAATCCTTGAGGGATCTATGCCCATTTTCCGCACTGTATCCTGGTAAAGCAGGTTCAGGCTGCTGCCGCCGTCCATGAGGACTCTTGTGAGGTGAAAACCGTCGATAATTGGGTCAAGAACCAATGCGGCAAAGCCGCCATGACGGATGCTAGTGGGGTGGTCCCTTCGATCGAAAGTGATCGGGCAGGAAGACCATGGGTTGAACTTTGGGGCGACTGGCTCCATCGCGTATATGTCCCATAGCGCACGCTTCCGCTCCCTCTTGGGAATGTGGGTTGCGTATATCATGTTCACCGTCCGTACTTGTGGGGGGAAACACTTCTGTCCATTATTGTTCGGCGGCCTGGGCTCCTCCTCGTCATCGCTATGCAGCCCCTTGTCTTTGTTTTCGGCTCTTAACTTGCCTGCCTGCCTGAATACCCAACAATCCCTGTTGGTGTGATTGGCTGGCTTTTCGGGGGTGCCATGTATCTGGCACAAGCGGTCGAGTATTCGGTCCAAACTGGACGGGCCCTGAGTATTCTTTTTGAATGGCTTTTTCCGCTGACCAGATTTGTAGCCTCTGAATCCGGCATTAACTGCCGTGTCCTCGTTGCTGTCGCTGCTAACGCGACACTTTTGCTTGTTCCGGTGTGTCCTGCCACTTTTGTCCTTGGTATCTGACTTACCAAGGTTCTTTGCTAAGTTGTTACTGTGAGCTAGCCAGCTGTCTTCTCCTGCACAAAAGCGGGTCATGAGTGTCGTGAGGGCTACCATGGATTTCGGCTTTTCCTGTCCCAGGTGCCGGGCCAGCCACTCGTCGCGGATATTATGCTTGAAGGCCGCTAAGGCCTCTGCATCCGGACAGTTGACTATCTTGTTTTTCTTTGTTAGGAACCATGTCCAGAATTGCCTGGCCGATTCGTCTGGCTACTGAATTATGTGGCTTAGGTCATCGGCGTCCGGTGGTTGCACATAAATGCCCTGGAAATTGTCGAGGAATGCGGCTTCCAGGTCCTCCCAAGAATCGATTGAATTTGCTGGCAAGCTGTTAAGCAAATGCCGAGCCGGTCCCTTCAGTTTCAGTGGGAGGTATTTGATGGCGTGTAGATCATCGCCACGGGCCATGTGGATATGAAGGATATAATCCCCGATCCATACCGCAGGATCTGTTGTGCTATTGTATGGTTCGATGTTTACGGGTTTGAAACCCTCGGGGATTTTATGATCCATTACTTCATCTGTGAAACACAGTGGGTGTGCGGCGCCTCTGTATTCGGCTATATCACGACGCAGCTCCAAGGAGCTCTGTCTGTTGTGTTCGGCCCAGCCGGATTTGTATCCGAAGTGATGATCATCGTCACGTGCCGTGGGGCACCTACGCGATCCGTAGATCGATCTTGTTTGCCTTGCCTTGTCCTCCAGTATGTCTCGCAGGTCTGGCGCATTTTCCCATGCCTTAGTCTTTGAACGGTGCCGGGGCATGGCTTGGGTGGAGGGCCGAGAGGCCTCTCTGTCCCGGCCGCGAGGTGGCCGGTCGGCCGTGTCATGCGATGGTGATGTAGGTGCTTCCTCCTCTGATCGGGGTAGCGGCCTGCGCTTTGGGTAGCTCTTGGAGGGGCGTTCGAGTTCGTACTCTTCGGCCGTAAGGACTTCAGTCCATCTGTCAGCTAGCAAATCTTGATCAGCTCTAAGCTGTTGCTGCTTTTTCTTGAGGCTGCTTGTCGTGGCTATAAGCCCGCATTTAAAACGCTCTTGTTCGGCGGGATCTGATGGCACAACGAATTCGTCATCGTCGAGGCTTGCCTCGTCTTCGGAGGGAGGCATATAATGATCATCCTCAACCTCCTTGTCTGCCGCTCTCTCGTGAGGGCTGGCTTTGCCATCCTCCTGTGCCGATTCTTGCTGGATGGGGTGTTCTTCGGCACTATCCGGGGTAGTATTATCTCTCGTGCTGGAATCACCGTTTTTACTTTGGCGGGATTTAGAGCGGCGCCGCTGACGCTGGCGCTTGGGATGTTTCCTGGTGGTGTCATCCCCTGCTGTTTCATGGCCATCTCCATCTTTAGGAGTATCCACCATGTATATGTCATACGACGAGGTGGCCTTCCAGTGCCCTATAGGCGCTGGTTGTTGATCGTCTCCTGCATCGGCGTCCATACCGTCGATGTCTTCGAAGTCGAAGTCGAGCACGTCGGTTAAGTCATCGACGGTGGCTACGAAGTGGGTGGTGGGTGGGCTTTGAATTTCATCGTCCGTATCCCATCCTCGCTGAACGTAGTCTGGCCAGGGCTCTCCCGACAAAGAGAGAGACCTTAGTGACTGCAGGATATCGCCAAAGGGCGAGTGTTGAAAGATGTCTTCACCGGTGAACTCCATGATCGGCGCCCAATCGGATTCGATTGGAAAGGGCGCGGAGGGCTCGGAGTCCGGAAAGGAGTCCGGCCCCTCGGAGTCACGGATCTTGCAGGGTGCCGGGCTGGCGTTCGGCTCGATCGCCCTTGAGATCGCAGCCCCCGAGGTGGCCTCCAACCGCTCATCCTCGATTGGCGCGGCGGGCTCCGAATTAAGGATCGGAACCGGTGCGTGTGCGGCCTCCAGGGCACTGTTCGACTACAGAGTTAAGTCATGCCCATTGAGACAGTGCGGCGCACTCGGCTGTGGCTCGAATCCGTTGAAGATCAAATCCCCGCGGATATCAGCCGTGTAGTTTAAGCTTCCAAACCTGACCTGACGGCCAGGGGCGCAGCTTTCAATCTGCTCAAGGTGGCCAAGCGAATTGGCCCCTCCGGGGAGAAAAGTCTCACCCTGGACCGTATTGTCAATGATCGAAGGAGCCATCGGGCCTAAGAGCGACGACACAGAGGAACTCTCAATGAAAGCACCAATGTCGGTGTCAAAACCGGCGGTTCTCGGGTAGGGGGTCCCGAACTGTGCGTCTAGGCGGATGGTAACAGGTGACAAGGGACACAATGTTTTTACCCAGGTTCGGGCCCTCTCGATGGAGGTAAAACCCTACTCCTGCTTGATTAATATTGATGATATGGGTAGTACAAGAGTAGATCTACCACGAGATCAAGGAGGCTAAACCCTAGAAGCTAGCCTATGGTATGATTGTATATCGAAGATGTTGTCCTACGGACTAAAACCCTCCAGTTTATATAGACACCGGATAGGGTTAGGGTTACATAGAGTCAGTTACAATGGTAGGAGATCTTGAGTATCCTCATCGCCAAGCTTGCCTTCCACGCCAAGGAAAGTCCCATCCGGACACGGGACGAAGTCTTCAATCTTGTATCTTCATAGTCCTGGAGTCCGGCTGAGGGTATAGTCCGGCTACCCGAACACCCCCTAATCCGGAACTCCCTCAGTGCCATTGAGAATAATTAACCATAATATTATCTAGGAGTTTAGTAGCTTCTCCTAAAGTAATTTCCATAAAAGTGCCAACCGTGGCCGAGTCTAAAAGATTTCTAGAAGAAAAATTCAATCCGGCATAATTTTTTTGTATAATCATCCACAAATTCAAACCATGTGTAGGGCAATTACGTATCATTAATTTCATCCTCTCCCAAGCTTGTGCAATATGTTCATGATCAAGTTTCTTAAAATTCATAATATCGTTTCTAAGAGAGATGATATTAGCAGGAGGAAAATATTTAGAGATAAAAGCATCTTTGCACTTATTCCAAGAATCAATACTATTTTTAGGCAAAGATGAAAACCAAGCTTTAGCACAATCTCTAAGCGAAAAGGGAAATAGCTTCAGTTTAACAATATCATTATCCACATCTTTCTTCTTTTACATATCACACAAATCAACGAAGCTATTTAGATGGGTAGCGGCATCTTCACTAGGAAGGCCGGCGAATTAATCTTTCATGACAAGATTCAACAAAGCAGCATTTATTTCACAAGATTCAGTATCGGTAAGAGGAGCAATCAGAGTGCTAAGGAAATCATTGTTGTTGGTATTGGTGAAGTCACACAATTTAGTATTATCTTGAGCCATCGTGACAAGCAAGCAATCCAACACACGAGCAAACAAGAGACGGAAAAAAGAGGCAAACGGAAAAGAGGGGGCAAATAAAACGGCAAGGGTGAAGTGGGGGAGAGGAAAACGAGAGGCAAATGGCAAATAATGTAATGCGGGAGATAAGGGTTTGTGATGGGTACTTGGTATGTTGACTTTTGCGTAGAATCCCCGGCAACTGCGCCAGAAATTGCTCATTGTCGAGAGTCAAATCGTGACTTGACTTCGTGTAAGCCTCCCCGGCAATGGCGCCAGAAATCCTTCTTGCTACCTCTTGAGCACTGCGTTGGTTTTCCCTTGAAGAGGAAAGGGTGATGCAGCAAAGTAGCGTAAGTATTTCCCTCAGTTTTTGAGAACGAAGGTATCAATCCAGTAGGAGGCCACGCACAAGTCCCTCGCACCTACACAACAAATAAATCCTCCCAACCAATGCAATAAAGGGGTTCTCAATCCCTTCACGGTCACTTACGAGAGTGAGATCTGATAGATATGATAAGATAATATTTTTGGTATTTTTATGATAAAGATGCAAAGTAAAATAAAAGGTAATAAAAATAGATAAGTGTTGGAAGATTAATATGATGGAAAATAGACCTGGGGGCCATAGGTTTCACTAGTGGCTTCTCTCAAGAGCATAAGTATTACAGTGGGTGAACAAATTACTGTTGAGCAATTGACAGAATTGAGCATAGTTATGAGAATATCTAGGTATGATCATGTATATAGGCATCACGTCCGAGACAAGTAGACCGACTCCTTCCTTCATCTACTACTATTACTCCACACATCGTCCGCTATCAAGCATGCATCTAGAGTATTAAGTTCATAAGAACAGAGTAACGCTTTAAGCAAGATGACATGATGTAGAGGGATAAACTCATGCAATATGATATAAACCCCATCTTGTTATCCTCAATGGCAACAATACAATACGTGCCTTGCTGCCCCTACTGTCACTGGGAAAGGACACCGCAAGATTGAACCCAAAGCCAAGCACTTCTCCCATTGCAAGAAAGATCAATCTAGTAGGCCAAACCAAACTGATAATTCGAGGAGACTTGCAAAGATAACCAATCATACATAAAAGAATTCAGAGAAGATTCAAATATTGTTCATAGATAAACTTGATCATAAACCCGCAATTCATCGGTCTCAACAAACACACTGCAAAAGAAGATTATATCAAATAGATCTCCACAAGAGAGGGGGAGAACATTGTATTGAGATCCAAAAAGAGAGAAGAAGCCATCTAGCTAATAACTATGGACCCGTAGGTCTGCGGTAAACTACTCACACATCATCGGAGAGGCTATGGTGTTGATGTAGAAGCCCTCCGTGATCGATGCCCCCTCCTGCGGAGCTCCGGAACAGGCCCCAAGATGGGATCTCACGGGTACAGAAGGTTGCGACGGTGGAATTAGGTTTTTGGCTCCGTATCTGGTAGTTTGGGGGTACGTAGATATATATAGGAGGAAGAAGTATGTCGCTGGGGCGACATGTGGGGCCCACGAGGGTGGAGGGCGCGCCCTGGGGGGTAGGTGTGCCCCCTACCTCGTGCCTTCCTGGTTGATGTCTTGACATAGGGTCCAAGTCCTCTGGATCACGTTCATTTCGAAAATCACGTTCCCGAAGGTTTCATTACGTTTGGACTCCGTTTGATATTCTTTTTCTGCGAAACTCTGAAATAGGCAAAAAACAACAATTCTGGGTTGGGCCTCCGGTTAATAGGTTAGTCCCAAAAATAATATAAAAGTGTATAATAAAGCCCAATAATGTCCAAAACAGAATATAATATAGCATGAAACAATCAAAAATTATAGATACGGTTGGAGACGTATCAGAAACAATTTTGCAAGAATAAAACTACGAGTACTTTGCGGGAATAAAACTACGAATAAATTGCAAGGTAATAAAAGTGGATAGCTTTTGTCAACAAGAAAGTCATTTGTCCCTAGGCAATCGATAACAAGTACCGGTAATCATTCTTCTAATTCTACATGAGGGAGAGGCATGAGCTAACATACTTTCTCTACTTGGATCATATGCACTTATGAATTGACCCCTAGCAAGCATCCGCAACTACTTAAGATCATTAAGGTCGTGAAACACAACCATAGCATTAAGTATCAAGTCCTCTTTATCCCATACGCAACAACCCACCTACTCGGGTTTAAGCTTCTGTCACTCTCGCAACCCACCAAAAGCGAATCATGAACATATTGCAACACCCTACAGCGGGGACCCCTCATGTTTGCGCAAGATGGAGGGCACCGTGACGGTGTCCTGGACTAGGGGGTACTCACCACATCATCTCCCGATTAGTTGGATTGGGCCAAGGACCCCCATGGCCATTTACTCATGGGCCAGTTCAGACAGCCGATGCACACACGGGGAAGATTCCACAAGACTTGGTGATCAAGACAAGAACTCCTCTCCACCGACGTATTCGACTAGGACTCTTGTTATCCTAGGCCTCTGGTATGTTATATAAGCCGAGGCCAGTCTAGTCGATAGATCATTGTGACATTACTCATCATACCTCTAGGGTTTAGGCTCAACATATGATCTCGAGGTAGATCAACTCTGTAATCATACACATCGAATACAATCAAAAGCAGCATGTAGGGTATTATCTCTTCGAGAGAGCCCGAAGCTGGGTAAAATCCCGTGTATATGTTACCATTGATCCTTAGACATGCATCTTGGGACCCCCTACCCAAGATCTGCCGGTTTTGACACCGACAATGGTGCTTTTATTTTGAGTTCCGCGGTGTGGTCGGCAAAAGGATCAATGACTTGCCTGCAGGTCAACTGTGACGACGGTGTCTTCGTCGCCGCCTCAACTGGTCGCCTTGGATTGACCGAGGACTGTGCCCTACCTTCAGTCATCATGTTCGAACGAAGGCCTTCATCAACTCTGATCTCTATCAAGATCATGGAGGAATCATCTATGGAGCTTGGGGGATCAACGTCAACATTGCCCTCGTGCGACCGAGCTATTTTTATGGACAGCGAACTTGTATCTGCCGTCACCGCCCCCTCAAGCATCGTTTTGGCGATTGCTTCAGTGGAATAGTGCGGAATTGAGTATATAGCAACCCTGTAAAATTTCATCGCGTTCCGATGGAGGAATTTTCGGCGATCTATGATATACTGGAGGCCTGTTGAGTACGGACGAGAATCTGGACGGGTTTAGGGTGTGGTCTCTAGAGCTTAGCTCGGAGGTTATTTGGAAGATCCAACCGTTTATCTTGTGCGGAATTTCCATATCTATGACCTCTCAAAATATCAGCTCTATCCGACGGTCCAAACTCCAGGAACCTTCCGATTAGTGCATCACTTTTCAGATCTCTTTTCTGCACGAGAACGAATCCGACCCGAGTTCATATTTTTTATGGACGGTATTTCGGACATCCTTTTTTAAGAAAGTTTTGTATGGGGTATTGTGTTTTGTTCCCAAACACATCCCACTAATTTTAAAGTCTTTTCCAATATGATCCTCACTGTTGCGCCGATGTCAAACCGGCCCGACAACGTTGCTCCACGGCTGCCGACCTGTGCTAGACACGTCAACGCTTTGTTAAGTCGAGCTCACCTTCATTGGATCATCATCTCTGCTTGCTGAACAAGAGTTCGGCATCGCGACGGATAAATCATCAACAACATAGCCGCCCAATGGATTACACGGGGCGGGCACATCGGCATCACCGCGCGGTCACTTCATCAAGCCGGCATTGACCACGTCACGAGCTACGACCTACATCGTCATGGCCGCACTGTTGCTTCTTCAAGCCAATGTCCCTCACGCTAACCTACTTCGACACCTCGGCTGGACCGGGGGCTCCGCTATTTCTTCATCAACATGCTCCGATGACTTCGGCGTCACCGGCCGACCAACTTCGACACATCGGCTGGCATGGCGATTGGTTCAGACCAGGCCGCGCTGTCACCCCGGCGTGCCGACTTCGTCGTCCCACCTCCATCGACACAGTTGTGTCATCTCCTTGGAATGTTGCCCTATGTTGGCAACCCACGCCATTAGCTTCATCAACCTACTCCGGAGACTTTGGCATCACCAGCTGACCAGCTTCGTTACGTTAGTTGGACCGGGGGCTTTGCCTCGGCGAGAGAATCTTTGCCAGCATCGCCATGCCGTTGTTTCATCACCCATCAGGCAATGGGTGTGCAGATCGAGTCCCAAGTGTGGGAGTAACCTTTCTTCGGACTGCTACAACAAATAAACCAGGTGCTACTAATCCTAGCAATTTTTGCTTGTTCGGGTTTATTTTTTCCAAGGAATTATTGCTCCGGTTTGTTCCATCATCTGTACACAGATCTATCAAATGGTGGCCGCATTAACGACGGTCGCGTGGTGGTTCAGTCAGTATCCGTACATAGTTCGGTGAACGCCGCATCCGGAACTCGGACCGACCTGTGAATTCGGGCTTTGCCACACCTTTACCACATCACACCGACGCCATGCATCGACATTGACTTCGGCGCCAGGCCACATATTTTTAAATAAATTACCTTGCATAAATTAATTACATGAGGATTTTTATATATTTATATTATTATTGTTGGCCTGCACTATTTTACTTGTGCAGGTAATGGACTTCGACTGCGTCACATGGTCTCTTCGGCAAGCCGATGCCGTCGTCCCAATCAGTGTAAATCGGCTCGCGTGATCACCTTGCTGGTCATGTTGCCATACCGACGTGTTCGGTTGCCTCGGGGACTTCGGCATCGCTGAGAGAGCTCTTCCTCATCGAGTGTTCGGCGCACAGGCCAGATTTCCTTTATTACTCACCTTAAATAAATTCTTTATTATGCAACATTTTTTTAATTTATTATTATTACTATTATCTCTGGTTTGCACTATTTTTGTGCACAAGTAAATGATTCGGGTCGGGCAGTGTTGTCACCTCGGCTGGACGGGGGGCTTCATCAACACTTCATTAACCCACACCGGGGACTTCGGCGTCACTCTGCCGGCCCGCATTGGCCGTGCTATGTCACCACTTCAGAGTGCCGTTCTCTTCGCTCCGCCACCTTGGGACCGGCTTGGGGAATGGAACCTTGTCCCACATCAAGCTCGGACCGCGTAATCAATGCCGAACACATTAGCAAGCTAAGTCACTTTCATGCTCAAAAACTTTTAGTTTTAAATTTTGTTCGGTTCGACCAAGCATTATGCTTTTTTTGGCAAAAAGTTGCTTATGAAAAATTTCCTTGTCAGAACTTTGTTTGTGACACACAAATTCAAATACCCCGTCTGCTTCCTTTATGAAGCCTTTCCTCTTGCATATGATTATACTTGTATGGCTCCGTTCCTTGTTCGTGTATTACGCCACAATATGCACCATGTTGACTTAAGTGTTCCGCAAGCTGGGTTGCCTTGCTCCTGTGTTTACCCCTATGTTCCCGATTGTTTGGCTAGGGAGTAAAGGGAGCACCTCTATGATTGTCATGATCAGGTCATCCAAGCTCGGACTTCTGCTACGTCTTGAGCTTGCGTTGGATTTCCCCGAAGAGGAGAGGATGATGCAGCATAGTAGCGTAAGTATTTCCCTCAGTTTTTCAGAACCAAGGTATCAATCCAGTAGGAGGCAACGCGCAAGTCCCTCGCACCTGCACAAAACAATATCTCAATGCAACCAACGCGATTAGGGGTTGTCAATCCCTTCTCAACAGGTGAGATGTGATAGATAGGATAGATAATATTTTTGGTATTTTTGATATAAGATGCAAAGTAAAAAGTAAAAGGAAAAGTAAAGACAAAGCAATAATAAAGTGATGGAGATTGATATGATGAGAATAGACCCGGGGGCCATAGGTTTCACTAGTGGCTTCTCTCGAGAGCATAAGTATTTCTACGGTGGGTGAACAAATTACTGTTGAGCAATTGACAGAATTGAGCATAGTTATGAGAATATCTAGGTATGATCATGTATATAGGCATCACGCCCGTGTCAAGTAAACTGACTCCTGCCTGCATTTACTACTATTACTCCATTCATCGACCGCTATCCAGCATGCATCTAGAGTATTAAGTTAAAAATAGAGTAACGCCTTAAGCAAGATGACATGATGTAGAGGGATAAATTCATGCAATATGATATAAACCCCATCTTGTTATCCTCGATGGCAACGATACAATACGTGCCTTGCTACCCCTTCTGTCACTGGGAAAGGACACCACAAGATCAAACCCAAAGCTAAGCACTTCTCCCATTGCAAGAACTACCAATCTCGTTGGCCAAACAAAACGGATAATTCGAAGAGACTTGCAAAGATAACCAATCATACATAAAAGAACTCAGAGAAGATTCAAATATTATTCATAGATAGACTTGATCATAAACCCACAATTCATCGGTCTCAACAAACACACCACAAAAAAAGATTACATCGAATAGATCTCCATAAGAGAGGGGGAGAACATTGTATTGAGATCCAAAAAGAGAGAAGAAGCCATCTAGCTAATAACTATGGACCCGAAGGTCTGAGGTAAACTACTTACACTTCATCGGAGAGGCTATGATGATGTAGAAGCCCTCCGTGATGACGACCTCCTTCCGGCGGAGCTCCGGAACAGGCCCCAAGGGACTTTGTGGATACAGAAAGTTGCGGCGGTGGAATTAGGTTTTTTGCTCCGTCTCTGGTAGTTTGGGGGTACATAGGTATATGTAGGAGGAAGAAGTATGTCGGTGGAGCTTCGAGGGGCCCACGAGGCAGGGGGCGCGCCCTAGGGGGGGCGCTTCCCACACTCGTGACCGCCTCTCCTGTTCCTTGGCATAGGGTCCAAGTCTCCTGGATCACGTTCAGTGAGAAAATCACGTTTCCGAAGGTTACATTCCGTTTGGACTCCGTTTGATATTCCGTTTCTTCGAAACACTGAAATAGGCAAAAAACAGCAATTCTGGGCTGGGCCTCCGGTTAATAGGTTAGTCCCAAAAGTAATATAAAAGTGAATAATAAAGCCCAATATACTCCAAAATAGTAGATAATATAGCATGGAGCAATCAAAAATTATAGATACGTTGGAGACGTATCAGGCATCCCCAAGCTTAATTCCTGCTCGTCCTTGAGTAGGTAAATGATAAAAAAGATAATTTTTGATGTGGAATGCTACTTGGCATAATTTCAATGTAAATCTTCTTAATTGTGGTATGAATATTCAGATTAGAAAGATTCAAGACAAAAGCTCATATTGACATAAAAACAATAATACTTCAAGCATACTAACAAATCAATTATTTCTTCTCAAAATAACATGGCCAAAGAAAGTTATCCCTACAAAATCATATAGTCTGGCTATGCTCTATCTCACCATACAAAGTATTTAATCATGCACAACCCCGATGACAAGTCAAGCAATTGTTTCATACTTTAACATTTTCAAAACTTTTACGATCCTCACGCAATACATGAGCGTGAGCCATGGATATAGCACTACATGTGGAATAGAATGGTGGTTGTGGAGAAGACAAAAAGAGGGGAAGATAGTCGCACATCAACTAGGCGTATCAATGGGCTATGGAGATGCCCATCAGTAGATATCAATGTGAGTGAGTAGGGATTGCCATGCAACGGATGCACTAGAGCTATAAGTATATGAAAGCTCAACAAAAGGAACTAAGTGGGTGTGCATCCAACTTGCTTGCTCATGAAGACGTAGGGCAATTTGAGGAAGCCCATCATTGGAATATACAAGCCAAGTTCTATAATGAAAAATTCCCACTAGTATATGAAAGTGACAAAACGAGAGACTCTCTATCATGAAGATCATGGTGCTTCTTTGAAGCACAAGTGTGGTAAAAGGATAGTAACACTGCCCCTTCTCTCTTTTTCTCTCATTTTTTTATTTGGTCCTTTTTTTATGGCCTCTTTTTTTCGTCCGGAGTCTCATCCCGACTTGTGGGGGAATCATAGTCTCCATCATCCTTTCCTCACTTGGGACAATGCTCTAAAAATTGATGATCATCACACTTCTATTTACTTTACAACTCAACGATTACAACTCAATACTTAGAACAATTATGACTCTATGTGTATGGCTCCGGCGGTGTACCGGGATATGCAATGATTCATGAGCGACATGTATGAAATAATTATGAACGGTGGCTTTGCCACAAATACGATGTCAACTACATGATCATGCGAGCAATATGACGATAATGGAGCGTGTCATAATAAACAGAACGGTGGAAAGTTGCATGGCAATATATCTCGGAATGGCTATGGAAATTCCATGATAGGTAGGTATGGTGGCTGTTTTGAGGGAGGTTTATGGTGGGTGTATGATACCGGCAAAAAGGTGCGCGGCATTAGAGAGGCTAGCAATGGTGGAAGGAAGAAAAGTGCGTATAATCCATGGACTCAACATTAGTCATAAAGAACTCATATACTTGTTCCAAAAATCTAGAAGTTATCAAAGCAAAGTATTACGCACATGCTCCTAGGGGGATAGATTGGTAGGAAAAGACCATCGCTCGTCCCCGACCGCCACTCATAAGGAAGACAATCAATAAATAAATCATGCTCCGACTTCATCACATAACGGTTCACCATACGTGCATGCTACGGGAATCACAAACTTTAACACAAGTATTCCTCAAATTCACAACTACTCAACTAGCATGACTCTAATATTACCATCTTCATATCTCAAAACAATTATCAATCATCAAACTTTTCTTAGTATTCAATGCACTCAAAAGAAAGTTTCACATATCTTGAATACCAAGCACATTATTATTAAGCAAATTACCATGCCGTTAGGAACTCTCAAAATAATCTAAGTGAAGCATGAGAGATCAATAGTTTCTTTAAAACAAATCCACCACCGTGCTCTAAAATATCTAAGTGAAGCACTAGAGCAAATATTCAACTCTCAAAAGATATAAGTGAAGCACATAGAGCAAAACTACATAGCTCAAAAGATATAAGTGAAGCACATAGAGTATTCTATAAAATTTCAATTCAATTATGGCTCTCTAAAAAGGTGTGTACAGCAAGGATGATTGTGGCACACTAACAAACAAAGACACAAATAATACAAGATGCTCCAAGCAAAACACATATCATGTGGTGAATAAAAATATAGCTCCAAGTAAAATTACCGATGGAAGTAGATGAAAGAGGGGATGCCTTCCGGGGCATCCCCAAGATTTGACTTTTTGGTGTCCTTGGATTATCTTGGGGGTGCCATGGGCATCCCCAAGCTTAGGCTCTTGCCACTCCTTGTTCCATAATCCATCAAAAGATTTCACCCAAAACTTGAAAACTTCACAACACAAAACTCAACAGAAATCTCATAAGCTCCGTTAGTGAAAGAAAGCAACACACCACTTCAAGGTACTGTAATGAACTCATTATTTATTTATATTGGTGTTAAACCTACTGTATTCCAACTTCTCTATGGATTATAAACTATTTTACTGACCATAGATTCATCAAAATAAGCAAACAACACACGAAAAACAGAATCTGTCAAAAACATAACAGTCTGTAGTAATCTATAACTAACGCCAATTTCCGTAAAGTGAAAAATTCAGCCAAAATAGGAAGTTCTATATAATTTGTTTATTGATCTACAGCAAAAAGAATCAACTAAAACGAACGTTCCTGTGATTTATCAAATTATTTTCGTGCACGCAAAGTTTCTGTTTTCTGCAGCAGAATCAAATTACTATTACCGTAGGTTATCCTAGCAGTCTTACTTGGCACAAACACTAATTAAAACACAAAAACAAATCTAACCAGAGGCTAGAACAAATATTTATTCCTAAACAGAATCAAAAAGAAAAAAACTAAAATAAAATTGGGTTTCCTCCCAACAAGCGCTATCGTTTAACGCCCCTAGCTAGGCATAAAAGCAAGGATAGATCTAGGTATTGCCATCTTTGGTAGGCAAACCATAAGTGGCTCTCATGATAGATTCATATGGTAATTTTATTTTCTTTCTAGGGAAGTGTTCCTTGCCCTTTTTTAGGGGGAATTGGAATCTAATGTTCCCTTCCTTCATGTCAATAATCGCACCAATCGTTCTAAGGAAAGGTCTACCAAGAATAATAGGACAAGAAGGATTGCAATCAATATCAAGAACGATAAAATCTACGGGCACATAATTCCTATTTGCAACAATAAGAACATCATTAATTATTCCCATAGGTTTTTTAATAGTGGAATCCGCAAGATGCAAGTTTAGAGAGCAATCATCAATATCACGGAAATCTAGCAAATCACACAAAGTTTTGGGAATAGTGGAGACACTAGCACCCAAATCACACAAAGCATAAAACTCATGATCTTTAATTTTAATTTTGATAGTAGGTTCCCACTCATCATAGAGTTTTCTAGGGATAGAAACTTTCAACTCAAGTTCTTCTTCATAAGATTGCATCAAGGCATCAACAATATGTTCGGTAAAGGCTTTGTTTTGACTATAAGCATGGGGAGAATTTAGCACGGATTGCAACAAGGAAATACAATCAATTAAAGAGCAACTTTCATAATTAAATTCCTTGAAATCCAATATAGTGGGTTTAGCAACATCTAGGGTTTTATTTCTTTCAATCCCACTTTCATCAATTTCTTCATCAAGATCTAAATACTCCGAATTTTTTGAACGCCTTCTAGGTAAAGGAAGATCATATTCAGTTTCATCAAGATTCACATTACAAAACAAAGATTTGATCGGGGACACATCAATAACTTTTAGATCTTCATCTTGATTTTCATAGGAATTGGAAGAACACGCTTTAATAAAAGTATCTTTCATAGCACGCATCCTAGCGGTTCTTTCCTTGCACTCATCAATGGAAATTCTCATGGCTTTGAGAGACTCATTGATATCATGCTTAGGAGGAATAGATCTAAGCTTTAAAGAATCAATCTCAAGAGAAATTCTATCAACGTTCCTAGCCAAATCATCAACCTTAAGCAATTTCTCTTCAAGCAAAGCATTAAAATTCTTTTGTGAATTCATAAACTCTTTAATACTATTCTCAAATTCAGAGGGCATCTTATTAGAGTTTCCATAAGAGTTGTTGTAGGAATTTCAATAATTATTAGAAGGATTACTAGGATAAGGCCTAGGATTAAAATTCCCTCTATAAGCATTGTTACCAAAATTATTCCTACCAACAAAATTCACATCCATAGATTCATTATTATTCTCAATAATGAATAGGATCAGAAGAAACACCCTTAGTAGCAAATAATTTCATAAGTTCATCCATCTTTCCACTCAAAACATTGATTTCTTCTATCGCATGCACTTTTTTACTAGTAGATCTTTCAGTATGCCATTGAGAATAATTAACCATAATATTATCTAGGAGTTTAGTAGCATCTCCTAAAGTGATCTCCATAAAAGTGCCTCTCGCGGCCGAATCTAAAAAATTTCTAGAAGCAAAATTCTATCCGGCATAAATTTTTTGTATAATCATCCACAAATTTAAACCATGAGTAGGGCAATTACGTATCATTAATTTCATTCTCTCCCAAGCTTGTGCAACATGTTCATGATCTAGTTGCTTAAAATTCATAATGTCGTTTCTAAGAGAGATGATCATAGCGGGAGGAAAATAATTAGAGATAAAATCATCTTTGCACTTGTTCCAAGAATCAATACTATTTTTAGGCAAAGATGAAAACCAAGCTTTAGCACGATCTCTAAGCGAAAAAGGAAATAGCTTCAATTTAACGACATCATTATCGACATCTTTTTTCTTTTGCCTATCACATAAATCAACGAAGCTATTTAGATGAGTAGCGGCATCTTCACTAGGAAGGCCGACGAATTGATCTTTCATAACAAGATTCAACAAAGCAGTATTGATTTCACAAGATTCAGTATTGGCAAGAGGGGCAATCGGAGTGCTAAGGAAATCATTATTATTGGTATTGGTAAAGTCACACAATTTGGTAGTATCTTGAGCCATCGCGAGAAACAAGCAACACACGAGCAAACAAAAGGCAAGCGAGAAAAAGGCAAACGGAAAAGAGAGGGCGAATAAAACGGCAAGGGTGAAGTGGGGGAGAGGAAAACGAGAGGCAAATGGCAAATAATGTAGTGCGAGAGATAGGGATTATGATAGGTACTTGGTATGATGACTTTAGCAAAGACCTCCCCGGCAACGGCGCCAGAAATTCTTCTTGCTACGTCTTAACCTTGCGTTGGATTTCCCCAAAGAGGAGAGGATGATGCAACACAGTAGCGTAAGTATTTCCCTCAGTTTTTGAGAGCCAAGGTATCAATCCAGTAGGAGGCAACGCGCAAGTCCCTCGCACCTGCACAAAACAATATCTCAACGCAACCAACGCGATTAGGGGTTGTCAATCCCTTCTCGACAAGTGAGATGTGATAGATAGTATAGATAATATTTTTGGTATTTTTGATATAAGATGCAAAGTAAAAAGTAAAAGGAAAAGTAAAGACAAAGCAATAATAAAGTGATGGAGATTGATATGATGAGAATAGACCCGGGGGCCATAGGTTTCACTAGTGGCTTCTCTCGAGAGCATAAGTATTTCTACGGTGGGTGAACAAATTACTGTTGAGCAATTGACAGAATTGAGCATAGTTATGAGAATATCTAGGTATGATCATGTATATAGGCATCACGTCCGTGTCAAGTAAACCGACTCCTGCCTGCATTTACTACTATTACTCCACTCATCGACCGCTATCCAGCATGCATCTAGAGTATTAAGTTAAAAATAGAGTAACGCCTTAAGCAAGATGACATGATGTAAAGGGATAAATTCATGCAATATGATATAAACCCCATCTTGTTATCCTCGATGGCAACGATACAATATGTGCCTTGCTGCCCCTTCTGTCACTGGGAAAGGACACCGCAAGATCGAACCCAAAGCTAAGCACTTCTCCCATTGCAAGAACTACCAATCTCGTTGGCCAAACAAAACGGATAATTCGTAGAGACTTGCAAAGATAACCAATCATACGTAAAAGAACTCAGAGAAGATTCAAATATTATTCATAGATAGACTTGATCATAAACCCACAATTCATTGGTCTCAACAAACACACCGCAAAAAGAAGATTACATCGAATAGATGTCCACAAGAGAGGGGGAGAACATTGTATTGAGATCCAAAAGGAGAGAAGAAGCCATCTAGCTAATAATTATGGACCCGAAGGTCTGAGGTAAACTACTCACACTTCATCGGAGAGGCTATGATGATGTAGAAGCCCTCCGTGATGACGACCTCCTTCTGGCGGAGCTCCGGAACAGGCCCCAAGATGGGATCTCGTGGATACAGAAAGTTGTGGCGGTGGAATTAGGTTTTTGGCTCCGTCTCTGGTAGTTTGGGGGTACGTAGGTATATGTAGGAGGAAGAAGTACGTCGGTGGAGCTTCGAGGGGCCCACGAGGCAGGGGGCGCGCCCTAGGGCGGGGGCGCCCCCCACCCTCGTGACCGCCTCTCCTGTTCCTTGGCGTAGGGTCCAAGTCTCCTGGATCACATTCGGTGAGAAAATCACGTTTCGGAAGGTTTCATTCCGTTTGGACTCCGTTTGATATTCCGTTTCTTCGAAACTCTGAAATAGGCAAAAAAAACAGCAATTCTGGGCTAGGCCTCCGGTTAATAGGTTAGTCCCAAAAGTAATATAAAAGTGAATAATAAAGCCCAATATAGTCCAAAACCGTAGATAATATAGCATGGAGCAATCAAAAATTATAGATACGTTGGAGACGTATCAACTTCAGACTGGGTGAAGCCGAAAGCTAGCGCTCTTATTGTTTTCAATAATGGTCGGCACACAACGGAACTCATGAATAAAAAAAATCTATTGCACTAGTCTCATAGTAACAATGAGTAACGGAAGAAAGGTATCGGTGGAGGTACTATTTTCTTCGAAGATGCTTCTTACACTTTGTCAGTAATATAGCATAAGTTCCCTGAGTGCGCTTTGTCTGTTACAGCCTCATGGCCTGATTGCCTGTTTATCAGAAACACCGTCGGTATTCTTGACAGGTGGAGTACATAACACTTTTCGGCCCTTGCCCGAAGAGGGAGAAGCCGACGGTCGGTTAAGATGCGTTTAAAGTTCGGGTGAACACAAATATGATATAAGTACTTCGGTACATACAATCATTATACATAAAATTCTTTTACCCAAGTCACTTGGGGGCTCTTAAATTAGCATCAGTCGTTTTTTAGTAAGTGTGTTTTCTTCTTGTTCGTTGCAAAGTCTTTTTCTATCACTCCTTCCTCGACTCGAGTTTGTGGCCAATAGACGGATAGCCTGTGTCCGAACTTGACCCACTTGCAGTCTTGAGACCGGATGTGTCATGTTAAAGCACGACAAAAGCACAAAAAAAATTTAGACCAATTTTCGGGTTGGCACCAATTGACTTGATTTAGTTCGGACATGGAGTTTCCGCATAAGTCTTTTGGTTTTTAAGCCTATGGCACTTTTAACCTATTTGTGTGCTTCCAACATAAAACATTCTCGGATATTGCTATATATGCATCAGTTTCGAATTGTGTCTTTGGTTAATAGTTGGGTTGCCCGGCTCCTGTGCTTGCCTCCTATGTTCCGCTTTGTTCGGCTAGGTGTGCAAAGGGAGAACCGCTGCGATTGTGCTTCCAGCTAGCATGGTTAAGCGCCTCAGTGGATAAATCCGAAAACTGACTGTCACAATAAGTGTAAACTGGTTAGCGATCCGATGACTATGTTAAATTATAAGATCGATAGAGGTCACCCCATGTTAAATGATGGTCCGTTCATAACATTGGCCGAAGTATTTACGGCTTGAACTCGACAGTCGCCGAACACTAACCGGGGGCTAATCAGTAGCCTCCCAACTTTAAGCTCCTATGACTAAGTGAAAGTTATAAAGCCCGCATATCTGACTGCCTCATTTCCGCTAACACAACCGCCTTCGGGCACCGAGACATCGGCTAAAGGGTTGTTTTGTTATTGCGGAGACACCCTTCGTAGCATCTACAAGGGGATGGAAGCCGACGATGGGCCACATTCAAATGATAAACGGCCGCAACAGAGTCAAAATAAACATATCATCAGTGTTTGTATTTAATATACGAGGCTGCCTTCTATAATCATCGTTATAAAGCTATAAATATGCATCAATTTGACTCAAGATTTTGGCCAAGCTGGGTTGCCTGGCTCCCGTGCTTACCTCTACGTTCCCGATTGTTCGGCTAGGTGGTAAAGGGAGCACCTCTGTGATTGTTACTACCGGGTCATCCGAGTAAGTACGTCAGACTGGGTGAAGCCAAAAGCTAGCAATATTAAAGGATCACATGGGTCGGCAACGACGAAAGTGAAATTTTTGGTTCATTAATACCATAGAGTTCTGGAACTTTCCTCGAACTAAATCCTCAATATTTTCCTCCCACATTGATCGGAGGTGAGGTTTCATGATCATGATAAGCATGACGACCCAAAGAAAGGAACCGATAGCGGGACTATTTTCTTTGGAAGATGTTTCTTACGTTAAAACGTAATATAACATATCTCTCCGTGTACCTTTGTTTATAAAACCATATGGCCGGATTGCCTTGTTTTCCATAAATCTTTGCCCTTATAATGGCTTTATAAAGTAGGAAAACACTCCTCGGCTACTGGCCGATGAGGTTGAAGCCGATGGTCGGTCAACAAAGTTTCGTACAATGCGAATCCGAGCATTAACGACATAAAGTACTTGCATACGTAGAGTCATTACACATAATTTGTGATTTTACTATGGATATCGATCCTTAATACGGCCACCCGTGCCCGCATTAAGGCTCAGGGCTACTGGGCTTCGGGCTTATTATTTACAAATATTAAAGGGGCACATCAATCCCCTGATCTGGTGTTGCCACCCGACCAGTGTCTCGGGGGCTACTACGTTGCCTGTTCAATGCATAAAATTCAAAGTGGTTAGTGTTCGGCTTGACCGAACTATGCGCAAATGCGTATTCAGACAACAATAGGTACCATCTGGACCTATCCGGCATAAAGCTAATATATTACGGCAACTTCTCAAGACCTTCTCTCAAGGGCCCATTCGCCGATCACTATTATCTCTAATATATTACACTGCATTTCTATTCCTATGTATGCTGCCGATCTAGGAGTTGATCCTCAGGCCGATTTCGCGCATCGACCTGAGTCTCAGGGGCTACTAGGATTAGCGGTTTCATGTTTTCCTTCAGGTGCATCTCGGGTTTTAGACTGACACACACCTTGAGGGCTACTGGTTATACATATTGATAGCAAATAAATTTACACGCATCAAAAATCAGCCCAAGCCCGAGGTGGTGCATCATCTCGGTAGTAGTCCGGCATAAAGCTCGGATGCAAGTGGCTGGCTCTATAGAGGGCATTTCTGGCATGAATCTCGGTTAACCTCCTTTTAACTTTTTCAAGACTGAGGTAATCTATGACACCTTGGATACGGTCCGACGTTGGAGCTCGGATACATTCCGGTGTTGGAGCTCGGATACATTCCGGCATTGGAGCTCGGATACATTCCGGCGTTGGAGCCCAGAGGCAGTCCGACGTTGGTGCTCGACTGCAAAAGATACCTCGAATACAATCCGGGGTTGGAGCTCAGACACGAGAGGATGCCGCCGCACAGGAAATACTTCAAAACCGAGGTGGGCGTAAAAATAACAAGGCATTGATAAAGGTCGATAACTTAAAGGGGCTCCTCGGATACCCGACCTATAAACTCTTCGGATTTACTTCAGCGATCCTCAAGATCAAAGATAAGAAGATTTGTTGAACCCGTTTTCAAGACTGACGACCGAAGATGAAGAACAGTTCGGAAGAATCAAGGAGCATCCCCAACTTGAAGACCGGTTCAGGGGGCTACTGACGGTGTCCTGGACTAGGGGGCACTCACCACATCGTCTCCCGATCAGTTGGATTGGGCCGAGGACCCCCATGGCTGTTTACTCATGGGCCAATTCGGACAGCCGATGCACACACGAGGAAGATTCCACAAGACTTGGTGATCAAGACAAGAACTCCTCTCCACCGACGTATTCGACTAGGACTCTTGTTATCCTAGGCCTCTTGTATGTTATATAAGCCGAGGCCAGGCTAGTCGATAGATCATTGTGACATTACTGATCATACCTCTAGGGTTTAGGCACAACATATGATCTAGAGGTAGATCAACTCTGTAATCATACAAATCGAATACAATCAAAAGCAGCATGTAGGGTATTATCTCTTTGAGAGAGCCCAAAGCTGGGTAAAATCCCGTGTACATGTTACCATTGATCCTAAGACACGCAGCTTGGGACCCCCTACCCAAGATCTGCTGGTTTTGACACCGACACACAGTAGGACATCACCATAAATAAAATATACAATCATACCAACCAAGATAACGATTAAGCCATGTGACAAAAAAGGATCTACTCAAACATCATAGGATAGCCAAATATCATTGGGAAATAATACATGGAGTTGAGCACCATGTTTAAGTAGAGATTACAGCGGGCAGAAGAGGTGTTACACCGCTGCATAGAGGGGGAGAGAGTTGGTGTTGACGGTAGCAAGATGGTTGATGTAGATCGCCATCACGATCCTTGCCCCGGTGACACTCCGGCGCCACCGGGAGAGAGGGGGAGAGAGACCCCCTCCTTCTTCTTCTTCCTTGGCCTGCCCCCTAGATGGGAGGAGAGTTCGCAGTTTGGTCCATGGCCTCCAGGGCGGCGGAGGGGCGGTAGCCCCTCCGAGGTTGGATCTCCCTCTCTGTTCTCTTCTGTTTCGCGTTCCCCATATCTGGCCAAAAACCGTTTCTTATATTCCGGGAGATCCGCAACTCCGATTGCACTAAAATTTTAACATGATTTTTTCCGGATATAAGCTTCCTTGCGCCCGAATTAGAGCTCCAGCCGACGTACGAGGTGAGCACAACCCACCATGGTGCGCTTGGGCCCTGGGGCGTGCCCAGGTGTTTTGTGGTGGGTGTGGGCCTCTGTTTGCGGTGATTCCAATTCCCAAAAATGACATATATTCCAATATAATTCTCCGTAAATTTTTATCGCGTTTGGACTTTGTTTGATATGGATTTTCTGTGAAACAAAAAACATGCAACAAACAGGAATTGACACTGGGCACTAGATCAATAAGTTAGTCCAATAAATCATATCAAAAGTTGCCAAAAACATGTGAAAGTTGTATAATATTAGCATGGAACAATAAAAAATTATAGATATGACGGAGATGTATCAGCATCCCCAAGCTTAATTCCTGCTCGTCCTCAAGTAGGTAAATGATAAAAAAGATAATTTTTGATGTGGAATGTTACCTAGCATAAAATTGATCATATATCTAATCATGGCATGAATATTCAAACATAAGTGATTCAAAGTAACAGTCTATAATTTGACATAAAGACATCAATACTCAGGCATCCCAACAAATAATCATGTCTTTCGTAATATCTACGCTAAAGAAAGCTATCCCTACAGAATCATATAGTCTTGTCATGCTCTGTCTTCTTAACACAAAGTATTTATCATGCACAAACCCGATGACAAGCCGAGCAATTGGTTCATCCTTTTTAACGCACTTCAGCTTTTTCAACCCTGACGCAATACATGAGCGCCGGACTGTTGGATTATGAAGATACAAGATTGAAGACTTCGTCCCGTGTCCGGAAGGGACTTTCCTTGGCATGGAAGGCAAGCTTGGCGATATGGATATGTAGATCTCCTACCATTGTAACCGACTCTGTGTAACCCTAGCCCCCTCCGGTGTCTATATAAACCGGAGGGTTTAGTCCGTAGGACGAACAACAATCATACCATAGGCTAGCTTCTAGGGTTTAGCCTCCTTGATCTCGTGGTAGATCTACTCTTGTACTATCCATATCATCAATATTAATCAAGCAGGAGTAGGGTTTTACCTCCATCGAGAGGGCCCGAACCTGGGTAAAAACATCGTGTCCCTTGTCTCCTGTTACCATCCACCTAGACGCACAGTTCGGGACCCCCTACCCGAGATCCGCCGGTTTTGACACCGACATTGGTGCTTTCATTGGCCACGGCAAGCAGCCTCAAGAAAAAACAACAACAACTTAGAGCTGATCAAGATTTGCTAGCTGACAGATGGACTGAAGTCCTTGCGGCCAAAGAGTATGAACTCGAACGCCCCTCCAAGAGCTACCCAAAGCGCAGGTTGCTACCCCGATTAGAGGAGGAAGCACCTAAACCTACATCACCAGCGCATGATGCGGCCTCGCGACCGCCTCGCGGCCGCGATAGAGAGGCCTCACGGGCCTCCACTCAAGCCGCACCCCGGCGTCGCTCAAAAACTACCAAGGCACGGGAAAATGCGCCAGACCTGTGAGATATATTGGAGGACAAGGCAAGGCAAGCAAGATCGATCTACGGATCGTGCGGGCGCCCCACGGCATGTGACGGTGATCGTCACTCCGGATATAATAAATCCGGCCGGTCCGAACATAATAGACAAAGCTCGTTTGAGCTGCGTCGTGATATAGCCCAATACAGAGGCGCCGCACACCCACTATGCTTCACAGATGAAGTAATGGGTCATCAAATCCCCGAGGGTTTCAAACCCGTAAACATTGAATCATACGATGGCACAACAGATCCTGCGGTATGGATCGAGGATTATCTCCTTCATATCCAGATGGCCCGCGGCGATGATTTACATGCCATCAAATACCTCCCACTCAAACTTAAAGGACGAGCTCGGCATTGGCTTAACAGCTTGCCAGCAGAATCAATTGGTTGTTGGGAGGACCTGGAAACCGCATTCCTCGACAATTTCCAGGGCACTTATGTGCGACCGCTAGACGCCATTGACCTAAGCCACATAATTCAGCAGCCAGAGGAGTCGGCCAGGCAATTCTGGACACGGTTCCTAACAAAGAAAAATCAAATCATCGACTGTCCGGACAAAGAGGCACTAGCATCCTTCAAGCATAACATCTGTGACGAGTGGCTTGCCCGACACCTTGGACAGGAAAAGCCGAAATCTATGGCAGCACTCACGACGCTTATGACCCGCTTTTGCGCGGGAGAAGACAGCTGGCTAGCTCGTAGCAATAACTTGACCAAGAACCCTGGTAATTCGGATACCAAGGACAACAGTGGCAGGTCGCGTCGCAACAAGCAAAAGCGCCGCATTAACAGCGACAATACTGAGGATACGACAGTTAATGCCGGATTCAGAGGCTCTAAAACCGGTCAGCGGAAAAAGCCATTCAAAAGAAATACTCTGGCCCATCCAGTTTGGACCGAATACTCGACCGCTTGTGCCAGATACATGGCACCCCCGAAAAGCCAGCCAATCACACCAACAGGGATTGTTGGGTGTTCAAGCAGGCAGGCAAGTTAAATGCCGAAAATAGAGACAAGGGGCTGCATAGCGATGACGAGGAGGAGCCCCGGCCGCCGAACAACAGTGGACAGAAGGGTTTTCCCCCACAAGTGCGGATGGTGAACATGATATACGCAACTCGCATCCCCAAGAGGGAGCGGAAGCGTGCGTTAAGGGACGTATACGCGATGGAGCCAGTCGCCCAAAAGTTCAATCCATGGTCCTCCTGCCCGATCACTTTTGATCGAAGGGACCACCCCACTAGCATCCGTCACGGCGGATTCGCCGCATTGGTTCTAGACCCAATTATTGACGGATTTCACCTCACTAGAGTCCTTATGGACGTCGGCAGCAGCCTGAACTTGCTTTATCAGGATATAGTGTGAAAATGGGCATCGATCCTTCGAGGATTAAACCCACTAAAACGACCTTTAAAGGCGTCATACCAGGTGTAGAGGCCAACTGTACAGGCTCAGTTACACTTGAAGTGGTCTTCGGATCTCCGGATAATTTCCGAAGCGAGGAATTAATCTTCGACATAGTCCCGTTCCGCAGAGGCTATCACGCACTGCTCGGACGAACCGCATTTGCCAAGTTCAATGCGGTACCGCACTACGCATACCTTAAGCTCAAGATGCGAGGCCCTCGAGGCGTCATTACAGTCAATGAAAACACCGAACGCTCTCTCCGAACGGAGGAGCATACGGCGGCTCTCGCAGCAGAAGTGCAAAGCAGCCTTTCAAGGCAATTCTCCAGTCCAGCTACTAAACACCCGGACACCTTCAAGCGCGCCCGGATTAACCTACAACAAGACCGTCTGGCACGTTCCGAACAAGCGTAGCAATGCGGCCCCAACCCCAGCCCTCGCGAAATTGCGAAACCAGTGCTTCGCGTACATAACTATGCTCTGGAAACACCATGGGCACAGGGAGAGGGGCACTACCACGGCACGCCCGAAACACGGCTTAAACCGCACTAGGGGCTGCCGATTTTTTAATTTTCTCTTACTTTCAGGACTCCATTCTTCGGAAGGCCTAATCGGCAGTACAATTGCCGCACAAACGATGCAAGAACCAGGGAAGCAGAAAGTTATGCCGCATCAGGGAACTCCCAGGTGGTCTCTATAACGAGGAATATACCTGTTTCGCATACCATTCCGCAGCCTGCCCCTAGATAGGACATGTTAAATAGTCCCGCCTTTTGCTTATCACACTATTTATATCGTTCTGCTTTGATCGCAGCTTTTTTAATAAGCAATGCATAGCATTCGTCTATTATTGCATTAATCTCTTTTATATATGTTCATTAATGACATGTTGCACCCGTACACTCTGGTACGGCCAATACGCCAGGGGCTTAAGTACCCCTCAATATGGTGTGAGAAGTCCGAACAGTTTCACAAGTGCAGCACCCCGAACTTATAGCATTATATGCATCAACTCCGAATCATGTCTTGAGTCAATAGTTGGGTTTGCCCGGCTCCTATGTTTTGGTGCCTTACATTCCATTATATCGGCTAAGGTAGCACTAGGAGAACTACTGCGGTTGTGCCCCAGTTGAGCTGGGCTAAGCACCTCAGTAGAGAAAGCTAAAACTGACTATCATGATAAAGTGAGAGACTGGTCGTTGTTCGAGTGGTTTTTCGAGTCCCTAAAGACTTATGCCGCTTAGAGTGAGGAGTCGTCTTTATCCGGCCAAGGCGTGGATAGCGCCCCGAACACGGTCTTCCGAATACTAGGGGCTTCGCCGAAATTTAAAATTATAGAATTCTATGGCTAAGTGAGAGTGTTCAAGCATTAATTATAGTCCGATTGCCTTGTTCGTTGTGCTGAGCGCCTCCCTCGAAGGACGCAAAAATGGGAAAAAGAGCGCTCAGGTTTATCCCGAACACCCCAGCACTAGTGGCATGGGGGCAGAAGCCGACGACTCGCCATCTCTCAAATTTGATAAACGGCCGCACAGAAGGTAATATTTTAAATTCAAAAAGCATTGCTTAGTGCATATGAACAATTTTTCAGTGCACAGGATAAAACGAGCGGGTTTACTCAAAAATTACATCCCTGGAACATTCATCCGCCATAAGGCGGGCGCCCTTCAGAACGCCCTCATAATAACATCTCGGGCTTGCGATGCTCTTTCCCCAGCGGTGGCCCGTCCTTCACAAGCTTTTCAGCATCCAGCTTGCCCCAGTGCACCTTAGCGCGGGCAAGGGCCCTACGGGCACCTTCGATACAGACGGAGCGCTTTATGACTTCGAGCCTTGGAGAAGCCTCCACCAGCCGCCGCACCAGCCCGAAGTAGCTCCCAGGCAGAGCCTCTCCAGGCCACAACCAAACTATGAGGCCCTTCATGGCCTGTTCCGCCACCTTGTGGAGCTCGACTAGTTGCTTCAGCTGGTCGCTCAAGGGCACAGGGTGTCCGCCTCAGCATACTGAGACCAGAACACCTTCTCCGTCGAGCTGCCCTCCTCGGCTCAGTAGAATGCGGCGGCATCGGACATGCTGCGGGGCAAATCTGCGAATGCTCCTGGAGAGCTCTGGATTCGGGTAAGTAACAAGTAATTCACTTTCACATGCTTGCTTTGCATAAAGAAAGCCTTACCCACCGCTATCTTCTTCATCGCATCCACCTCCTGAAGGGCCTTCTGGGCTTCGGCCTTGGTAGACTTGGCATTTTCAATGGCCACCGCGAGCTCGGACGCTCGCATCTTCGAGTCAAGCTCCAAACTCTCATGTTTTTTCATGAGAGCCTGGAGCTCTCGCCGCACCTCGCCAACCTACGCCTCATACTTCTCCCGCTCGGTGCGCTTCGTGGCCGCCCTCTTCTCGGCCTCGGAAAGCCTTTGCTTAAGGGTCGCCACCTCAGTCGTGGCCCCTACAATAGCCGCGTCAATCCTGTCATTTTTTGCAATTGCACCTTTTATATATTTCAATGAGTTATTTCTTACCTTCCTTCTCCTCGAGCGGCCGCTTGGCAAGGCCGAGCTCTTGCTCGGACCGCTCGAGGTCCTGCTTCAGCGTGCCCACCTCCGCAGTCAGTGCGGCGGACGTTAGCAGCGAAGCCGGCATACGCATATTGACTCATTTTTTGTTAGACTCCTGCGAATTAGATCCTCTATTCGGCTTTTCTTTCCGAATGCCAAACAGAGCATCAGGGGCTACTGTCTATGCGGTAATATTTTTACATATTCTTTACTTACCTCAAAGCCTGTTAGAAGGCTGGCACAGGCTTCAGTCAGCCCGCTTTTGGCGGACTGAACCTTCTGGATCACCGCACTCATAATAGTGCGGTGCTCCTCGTTGATGGAGGCGCCCTTAAGCACCTCCAGCAGATTGTCCGACGCCTCCGGTTGGAACGGGGCCGCCGGCTCAGTAGGCTTGCTCCTCTTAGAAGGAGGTCGCCTGCCGCAGTCCGGAACCGTTGAGGATTCCGGCGCGGTGTCCGGCTCAAAGCCAGACTTGGAGCCCTGGGGGGTTCTATCCCCTTTACTCCTGGAGTCTGGGAGGTCGCCTTGCAGCCCCTCCAGGACCACCTCCTCCTGACTTGGAACCTGTTGGGATAACACTTTGGCGTCATCCGTAGGGCGGGGGGAGGTAGCCGTTGGAAGTGAATTCACATCCGAAGAATCCAGGGAGCCGCTCGACGACTTGTCGAGCCCGACCTTGGGCGGACTGCATAATCATATTCGACATAAGGAAAGGCTGTGCCATAAAGGAATGCTATGAATTACTCTGGTATCCGGATACTTACGATTTCGCCGAGCGCTTGGCCCTGTGCGGCCACTCCTCCTCGCCGTTGTCGGCATCGGTGGAGTAGTCCGGAGGAAGGGTCTTCCCCTTCTTGGCCCTTCGGCCTCCCCGGCCGGGGTGGCCTTCCTTTTCTTTCCTCCCCCCGCTGGAGGGGGAGAGGTTTCTTCTTCCTCCTCCTCGTCTTCACGGGAGGAGCGCGTCTCGGATTGGTCGGATGATGAATCCAAGACCTCCGGGCGCCGGGCACTCTTTCGAGTCCCCGTGGCCTTCTTCTCCGGCACAACATAAGGTGCCAGAGCCAGCAGCTTCGCCAAGCGAGCATTGGCTGGGTCTTCGGGCAAAGGAGCCGGACAGTTGATCTGTCCGGATTTCTCCTGCCAATCCTGTCAAAGGTAAGGGAGCTTAGATCCCGCATAGAGTCAAACTATGTAAAACTAATACCCTATAAAAGCTAAAAATAGCTTACCGCACTAGCGTGACGCTGCGTGCTGAATCCGTGATCCTCAGAAGCTTATGCGGGAGCCTCGGCGCCCTTGAATAGCGCCTTCCAGGCATCTTCGTATGTCGTGTCAAAGAGCCTGCTCAGAGTTCGGTGCTGCACCGGGTCGAACTCCCACAGGTTGAAGGCCCGTTGTTGACACGGGAGGATCCGGCGGACGAGCATAACCTGGACTACATTGATAAGCTTGAGCTGCTTGTTCACCAGGGTTTGGATGCATGTTTGCAGTCCATTCACCTCTCCTTTGTTGCCCCATGACAGGCCCGTCTCTTTCCAGGACATGAGCCGCGTGGGGGGTTCGGACCGGAACTCGGGGGCTGCGACCCATTCAGGGTCGCGCGGCTCGGTGATGTAAAACCACCCTGATTGCCACCCCTTCAGGGTTTCCACAAAGGAGCCCTCGAGCCATAGGACGTTGGGCATCTTGCCCGCCATGGCACCTCCACACTCCGCCTGGTTGCCGTGCACCACCTTTGGCTTGACATTGAAAGTCTTGAGCCATAGGCCGAAATGGGGGCGGATGCAGAGGAAAGCCTCGCACACGACGATGAATGCCGAGATGTTGAGGATGAAGTTCAGGGCCAGATCGTGGAAATCCAGGTCATAGTAGAACATGAGCCCCAGACGAATGGGTGGAGAGGAAAGCCCAGTCCGGGGAGGAAGTGGGGAAGGAACACTACCCTCTCATGGGGCCTTGGGGAGGGAAGGAGCTGCCCCTCTCCGGTGCGCGATATCGTTAGACAAGTATGCGGGCTTCCTCAGTTTTTTGATGTGTCCCTCCGTGACGGAGGAGACCATCCACTTGCCTACCGCTCCGGACATGGCTGGAGAAGGACGAGGTGGGAAGTGCGGGCTTGGGCACTCGAGCTCAAGTGCGCAGAAGATGGATAGGCAAAGGAGGAAGAAGGCGTAGGTAAAAAGGTGGATCCTTATCCCCTTATATGGGCGGATGCGACTACGCGTCTCCACCAGCCTGATAAAACTCACTTATCTCCCAAGCGCCATAATCAATGGCGCGGTTGGGTTACCCACGTCCGTATTGATGAGAATCCCGTAAATAAAGGGGGCACCATCTCTGCTTCGACTGGACGTGCCAAGGAAACCGCCTCGCTGAACGCGCTGAGGTGGGACAGTAAAAACAATTCGAATAAAGGCTTGGCCATGGTGTGATGTCACGCTATGGAAAACATCAGCATATTAGATTTGTGTAAATATTATTCTCTCTATGGCAATATGTGGAAACTTATTTTGCAGAGCTGGACACTATACTTGTGTTCAAAATCTTCTACAAAGTACTTGGAGGAGGAACCCGCCTTGCAATGTCGAAGACAATCTGCGCGCCGGACTCGTCGTCGTTGAAGCCTGGTTCAGGGGCTACTGAGGGAGTCCTGGATTAGGGGGTGTCCGGATAGCCGGACTATACGTTCAGCCGGACTGTTGGATTATGAAGATACAAGATTGAAGACTTCGTCCCATGTCCGGAAGGGACTTTCCTTGGCGTGGAAGGCAAGCTTGGCGATATGGATATGTAGATCTCCTACCATTGTAACCGACTCTGTGTAACCCTAGCCCCCTCCGGTGTCTATATAAACCGGAGGGTTTAGTCCGTAGGACGAACAACAATCATACCATAGGCTAGCTTCTAGGGTTTAGCCTCCTTGATCTCGTGGTAGATCTACTCTTGTACTACCCATATCATCAATATTAATCAAGCAGGAGTAGGGTTTTACCTCCATCGAGAGGGCCCGAACCTGGGTAAAAACATCGTGTCCCTTGTCTCCTGTTACCATCCGCCTAGACGCACAGTTCGGGACCCCCTACCCGAGATCCGCCGGTTTTGAACTGTGCATCTAAGGTCCCGAACTGTGCATCTAAGGTCGATGGTAACATGAGACAGGGGACACGATGTTTACCCAGGTTCGGGCCCTCTCTATGGAGGAAATACCCTACTTCTTGCTTGATTGATCTTGATGGATATGATTATTACAAGAGTTGATCTACCACGAGATCGTAATGGCTAAACCCTAGAAGTCTAGCATGTATGACTATGGTAATGAGTCTCTCTTTCCGGACTAAGTCCTATGGTTTATATAAACACCGGGAGGATCTAGGGTTACACAGGGTTGGTTGCAAAGAAAGGAATCTACATATCCGGTCGCCAAGCTTGCCTTCCACGCCAAGGAGAGTCCCATACGGACACGGGTGTAGTCTTCGGTCTTCGTATCTTCACAGCCCATCAGTCTGACCCATGGCTAACAGGCCGGACGGCCGAGGATCCCTTAGTCCAGGACTCCCTCAGTAGCCCCCGAACCAGGCTTCAATGACGAGGTGTTCGGCCCGCAGATTGTCTTTGGCATTGCTTGGCGGGTTCCTCCTCTGGCGACTTCCAAGTAATGTATTCGGCTTATAATTCAATGCCGCACCCCTCGGTTTCTGTGCAACTATGACTTCAGCCTCCTCGTGTTGGGTGAATGCGGATGGTTAGGGTATTTTTTGCAAAAAACACCCCGGCCTTGCAAGAAAGAGCGTCTATTTAAAGAGATTGGGTCTCAGATCCATTCGGCACCACGCGGAGAAAATCCTCAGAAATTGCCAGGAAAGACCATTCCAACATGGCTAATATTCCCAGCTCCTCCTCCCGTTCCAACCTAAAGAGAGGAGAGTGGGAGAGGTGCTCTGTGTCCACAACCAACTGGAGAAGTTGCAAACACAGGGATTTCTCCCTCCTGCAAATCTGGTCCCTGTTCGAGCAGGATTGGCCTCCTTCAATGGCAAAACCCAAGCGGAGGGTTTCCCCAATCCGTCTATGGGAGAACGAGTGTGCTTCCTCCCCTATCTGCTGAGGGGCGTGGGATTTCCAATTCACCCATTCCTCTGAGGGCTTCTGGAGTATTATGGCCTCCAGCTGCACAATTTTACCCCAGCCTCCGTCCTGCACATTGCAGGTTATGTCGCTTTATGCGAACTATTCCTGGATTGTGAGGCCCATTTTGATCTGTGGAGAAAGTTGTTTTGCCTTGTCCCGTGCAACTACGAGGGATCGATATTCGAAGTGGGCGGGGCTGAAATATGGCGTGTTGCTGAGACCGGATACCTATCCAGCACACCGAAGAAAGCTTCCGAAGAGTGGACCTCCGAGTGGTTCTACATTGATGACGTCGTACTTCCAGATCCAGTCCGGAGAGGTCTCCCCGAGTTCGCGAGTGTTCCTCTGAAGAAGCGCCACAGCTGGCGCCCTCGGAGCCTCGAGGAGGAAGATAGTGCGGAAGTTCACCAACTCCTGAGCAAGATCAGGACGCTTGCCCAGTCCGAGTATACGATAGTCGAAGTGATGGCGACCTCCATAATACGAGGAGTTTAGCCACTCCAATACAGAGGACTTCCCATGTGGAATTACAATGGGGAAGATGACACCTCCCGCTGCGGCAGGAAAGGTCCAGACACCCCTGCCGCCCTAGCCAAAATATTGGCCGAACTTTTCAAGGGTGAGGAAGAGGAGTTCCTGCGCATCACGCACAGAGAAGGACATTCCATGTACAATCCTCCTAGTTGGGTGAGCCCCCAACTTTTTTGCTCCACTCATTCCCCTCCCTGAGCTTTGTTCACTGAAATATTAACCCGTCCATTTATAACAGCACTGGCAAAAGACTTCTGAGGGGCTTTACAGCCCCGCCCCGCAGCCCGAGGGCCACAATCGGGACCTTGACCCCGGACTCGAAGAGGATCCGGATATATTTGTGGTGCTGGAGAATGGGACATTTTACCAAACGAGCTATGACGGCACAGAGGTGGCCATCTTCGCCGACTATCCTGGTCTTCTCCCTGCTTCTCATGTAAGTAATAAGGAGACGCTTTGTCTGAGAGGGTTTCCGCATTCTTTCTTGCTCACCGCGGGATCCTGTGCTCAGAAGGGGAGGTGTTCGGCGCGTCGGGCTGCCACAGGGGCGTCTCCAGAGAGAGGGGCTCCCGCGCCGGGCAGACCTTCGAAGAGGAAAGCAAACAGAGACACGGTCGGGCCTTCCTTGAAGAGGTATGGGTTTGCAACTATGCTCTTTTTAGCAGTTGCGTCCAACCGTGACTCATATGTTCATTTTGTATTAGAAAAAAGGTTCGACAGACCATGTCCGGGGACCCGGCCAGTCGTGCTTCTAAAAACCAAGATTCGGTCCCGGCCGAAGAGAAGGGGCCCGATATGGGAGTAGCGCCGGACTGTCCTTATGCCGAGGGTTCGGATAATATGTCCGTCACCAATTCGGAGGTGGAGAGCACCATGGATCACCGGCGCCGAAAGGCCGTTTTACGAAATCCCTGCTACTCAAAAGAGGCGTTCGGTGCCTTCAGCTCAGGTGATGCATACATCCGAGCTGCTCGAGATGGGCTTAACAGAGCCACTGAGCAACATTTGAAAGATGTGCAGGTATGTTTACCTTGCCCGAATTTGATAACCATGAGCCAGTAGCCCCCGAGACTTGAAGCAGTTGGGACAAATGTTTTAAGGATCACTGTGTAACCAGGTTCTTATGGAGAATAACGACTTGCTAGCCCAAGAGCTGGAGCAGTGCCGGACACAGCTAACTGCTTCTACCACCAAACTAGAAAAGTTCAAGAAGGCGTCCTCTAGTAATATTTCCCTCCATCGAGAAACAAAAAATGATACGCCAGCTATATTAAAACTGTTGCTTGTCTCATAACAGGGTCATCGGACCAACTGGAAGAGGAACTGAAGGCCATGCAGACGAGCGAAAGAGAGGCGAAGAGACAACGTGCCGCGGGCGAGCGCGTCCTGACCAGAGTCAGAGATGAGAAAAACAAACTCCAAGATTCAAACACCAAACTAGGCGAAGAACTGAAAGATGTATGAGCCCAGCTAGCCGACTCCGTGAAGGAGTACAAAAAACTGCGAGGCGGCATATTCAGTATGTGGCCGTATTTACCTTATAACAGTTTGGAAGTAAAAGTAGCTGATATAGCTATGATTGCAGGTATATTGACGGGCTGTCCCAAAGAGGAGGTGCCCGGATCATCAAGTGATCTTCTGCAAGGGCTGTCGCAGTTGCACGAGCAAGCTCGGCAGGCAATGCGGAGTGTAGCCAAGGCCTTATGGCCATCAAACTCCCCTCGAGGGAGTATGGAGAAGCTTGTAGAGCTGTTTAAGGGAGCGTGGCGGCATATCCGACTACGGAAGATATCGGCCTGTCGAGAGGGTGCGCGAGAGGCCTGGGCCATGGTAAAAACACGATATACCAAGCTGGATCTGAATCACATGGCCCGGGTCGGACCACTAGGGTCAAATGGGGAAGAAATTCCCGTTAGTTTAGTATATGGCCAAGTAGAGGTGGCTACTAGATACTCCCAACAGGATTGTAAATTAGACCGCCTGTTGGATGGTATAGAGGAGGAAGTTTTTAAGTTCTAAGTGACTATGTATTTTCCTTCTAGCTAGATTGTAAAACGATTGTCATGGCCGACCTTTTCGCTTCTATCTCTCAACCCGAAGGTGCGGAGTGTTTCCGAATACCTGAGCGGCAAGATAAACCGGGGTATGCCTGGAAACCAGGCATAGGGGTCATACGTGCTTGAACAGACAAGTTGTATCCGGCTAGTTATGTTATATTACATTGAAATTGTAAGAAACATCTTCAAGAGAGAATAGTTCCGTTAAGGGTTCCTTTCCCTGGGTGTGCATGCATCTATGTGCATGTCCGGACTGTGATGAAAAAATCACAGTGTGTATAACTTCTGGGGGTTCATAATGGAGCGAGTGCGAAAACATCTTTAGTTCACCGACCGAATATTCCCTTAAGAACGCTAGTTTTCGGCTTCACCCAGTCTGAGGTACACATCCGGATGACCCGACAGTAACAATCGCAGAGGTGCTCCCTTTATGCCCTAGCCGAATTAACGGGAACGTAGGGCGTAAGCACATGAGCCAGGCAACCCATCTTGGCCAAAACTTATGTCATATTGATGCATATAATGGCGAAGAAAAGGTACATATGGGAGAAAACGCATATGGGATGAGCTTTATGCTCGGAAAATAGAAATAGCAAGCTTCTATCCAAGAAGCCCCCAGGTATGATAGACGTCATACTTCAAGATGTATGCGTCGGGGGTGCACGGTCTAACCGCATGAAAGCCTTTAAGGCTAAAGCGAAAAAACAAAAAGAGAGAAAAAATGATGAAAACAATAAGAGGAAGGAGACGAACAAAGAGTTCGGCGCTAGGCATAGAATCTTCAGAGTCTGGCCGCGTTCCAGGGATTCGGCTCTAGTCGATTGTCTGACGCATCATGCAAGCGGTACGCTCTTGCGGTGAGAACTTCGTGATGATGAAGGAACCCTCCCACTTGGGCTTGAGTTTGTCCTTTTTCTTCTCCAGCAGGCGTAAAACGAGTTCGCCGACGTTGTAAGTTTAGACCCGCACTTCTCTGCTTTGATACCTGCGAGCTTGCTGTTGATAAAAAGCGGAACGGGTTTTTGCGACGTTGCGCTCCTCCTCCAGGGCGTCTAGGCTGTCATGCCTATCGAGCTCGACCTCTCTCTCTTTGTACATGCGCACTCGAGGTGAGTCATGAATAATGTCGCGGGGTAATACTGCCTCTGCGCCGTACACCATGAAAAAGGGGGTGTAACCGGTAGTGCGATTGGGCGTCGTTTGTAGCCCCCAGAGTACGGAGTTGAGCTCCTCAACCCAGTGCTTGTCGGATTCCTTCAAAGACCCCACTAGTCTGGGTTTAATGCTGCTCATAATAAGACCATTGGCTCGTTTGACTTGGCAATTTGTCTATGGATGATAGACAGATGTGTAATCGAGCTTGATGCCCAGATTAGCGCACCAGATTTTCACTTTGCCGGCTGTGAAATTGGAGCCGTTATTAGTGATGATGCTATGCGGAACACCATAACGGTGTACGACACCGGATATAAAGTCTCTTACTGGCCCAGACTCGACCGTTTTAACTGGTTTGGCCTCTAGCGCACCAGATTTATCCACCATGACTTGCAAATATTTTTTCTTATGGCTTCCTCCTTTAAGGGGTCCAACCATATCCAGTCCCCAGACCGCAAAAGGCCAAGTGACGGGGATTCTTTGTAGGGTGGTGGGGGGCATATGGCTTTGGTTGGCAAAGAGTTGGCATCCAACGCAACGTTGGACAAGGTCATGTGCATCCGCTCGGGCCATCAACCAATAGAACCCTGTACGGAAGGCCTTGCTAACAAGGGCCCGAGCTGCGGCGTGGTGCCCGCCGAGACCGGCATGAATCTCAGCCAGGAGCTGACGCCCCTCCTCCTCGGTGATACATCTTTGAAGGACTCCGGTAGCGCTTTTCTTATACAGCTCTCCGTCGTGAACCTTGTAGGCCTTCGAATGCCGGACAATGCGGCGGGCCTCATTCTGGTCCTCAGGAAGCTCCTTCCTATTAAGGTAGGCCAGGAAGGGTTCGGTCCATGGGGCAATGACTGCCATGATGAGAGATGCACCGACGGTGTTATTTCGGTGGCTGAGCCTCCGATGATTTCGGTGTTTCCGGAATCTGGGGTTGTGTTCGGATCCGGACCAGTGTTGCCGTTTTCCCCCTGCCACACCACGGATGGCTTAAAAAGCCTTTCTAGAAAGATATTAGGTGGGCCGGGGTTGCACTTAGCACCGATACGAGCAAGAACGTCCACCGCTTGATTACTTTCTCGAGCCACATGATGGAACTCGAGCCCCTCGAACCGGGCCAACATTTTTATGACGGCATTACGATAAGCTGCCATCTTCACATCTTTGGCATCGAAGTCTCCATTTACTTGAGATATTGCAAGGTTTGAGTCCTCGCACACTTCTAGGCGTTGTATGCCCATGGAGATAGCCATCCGGAGACCATGCAATAAGGCCCCGTATTCGGCTGCATTGTTGGAGTCTGTGTATAGTATTTGGAGTACGTACGTAACGACGTCTCCAGTAGGTGACGTTAAAACAACGCCTACCCCTAGCCCTGCCAGCATTTTGGAGCCATCGAAATACATAACCCAATTGGAATATGTGCCGTACTCTTTGGGGAGTTCGGCCTCTGTCCATTCGGCGACGAAGTCAGCTAGTACTTGGGATTTACTAGCTCGACGTGGTTTGTATGTAATATAAAATGGAAGGAGCTCAATGCCCCATTTGGCAATCCGGCCCATGGCATCGCGGTTGTTTATAATGTCATTGAGTGGTACTTCGGAAGCCACCATGATCGAACACTCCTGGAAGTAGTGATGGAGCTTTCGGGATGCCATGAAGACCGCGTATGCTATCTCTTGATAATGGGGGTACCGGGATTTGCATGGTGCACTACAAAAAAATACACTTTCGTGATGATACGTGTTTGTCACAGTAGGTTTGTTTTTTTGTCATGCATGTACATCCATGACAAATTTATGACAGAATCAAGATAGTCATACCTGTGCTGTCGTAGAAGTGTTCCATGACATCACAAAAATTATCATCATGGAAGTGTCCACTTCCATGACGATAAATCACGCGTCACAGAAGTGCTTTCGTCAAGGTTGACCGACACGTGGCATCCACCGTAACGGAACGCCGTTAAGCTATCTGGTCGGGTTTTGGATCTGATAACCCGTTAACAGCCCCGACCAATGGGAAATTTCCACATGTAAAATTCTTATTGGCCGGACGAAACACGTGTCAGCTCGTCAGTGGGTCAGATAGGCGCCTATGATACGTCGACACGTGGCACAGCCCAACAGAGGCCCATTCCTGTGAAAAGGCCAGCCTGTTTGACTTGGTCAGAAGCTGGCGGGCCGGCCCATGGAAAGCATGTTAACGGCCTGTTCGAATATAGCCCATTTACATCCCGCTAACCGAAGGCCCGTTACGCCCTATCCGAATTAGGCCCAGTAGCGTCATCTGGGCCATCCAATATGATTCCAGCCCATTTTCACTTCTGGCCCATGTGTGGCCCATGACGTCTTTCGGCCCATATGAGGCCCTATGTAACTCTTGGCCTACTAACGGCCCGTGGTGAAACTGGCCCGTAATGAACAGTGTATCACTTTACACCCATTAACGACCCGTGGTGAAACTGGCTCGTAATGAACAGTGTATCACTTTATACCCATTAATGGCCCGTTATTCCATTGGGCTCATTTCCAGCATCCGTTTACTTACGGCCCATTACTATCGTTTTCTGCTTCTGGCCCAAATTCAGCCCGTGGTTACAGTGGGCTCGTTTGTGGTCCGTTAATACGTTGGGCCGATTTCATAGCGTCATCAAATACGGCCTATTAACGATGGCCCGTTATGGTCCGCCCATGAACGGACGATTCCAACTCTAGCCCGTTTACGGCCATAATGCGGTCTGTTTGGCCCATGTTTGGCCAATCGATTATACGGCCCGTATAAGGCCCATTGATAATACGGCCCGCAGAAGGCCCATTATTTCTATGGCCCGTAGAAGGCCCATTGCTTCTATGGCCTGTAGAAGGCCCACTATTTCTACGGCCAGTAGGAGGCCCAGTGTCACTACAGTAAATATTAGCCCATGGTTATTGTGGCCTAGTTTTAAAAAATAGGTTATTGCAGCCACTAGCTAACCGCGGAAAAAGAACTACAATGACTACAAGCAAACAAATAAACAAGACAACAAGGAAATAAATAAGCAAGCAACTAACGCTAGGCTATCACGGCTATTACACATATTACATCCACTGGGCATCCAAGTTCGCCACCAGTGCAAATATAGGGAACAAAGCAGCATATCATATACACTAGTTGTCAAAGTTGGCCACCAGCGCAAATAAACGCCGCAGCAAAACAAATCCGGATCTGAAACCACTTCAGAAGATCTCAAGAAACAATATCCTGGGTACCCATAATGCTGGCAAGATGCTTAGCAAGCTTATTAACTTTATCTTGTTTGGCGCTTAAATCCTCCAGCGCTTGCTGTTGCACCAGAAAATATGCATCTGAATTCTGCAGGGACTTCCTCAGTCCTTCAGCTTCCTGTCGCAGCACATCTGATCGATGTCTTTCAACTTGAAGTTGAGACTCAAGAAGATGAACTGATTCAGGCAGCGAGTTCGAAGAGCTTGTGCCAGCAGTAGTGGCCAGTACCTCGAACACTACATCAAGACTGGACTTCTGGGTTCCCTCACTGTCGTCAAGATAGTTTTTATCAGCTTTCTTGGAGACCAACAGGGATGTCTCACTGTCTTGAACCTTATCTGCATTACTTCCTTTACCATTGGATAATGCGGTACTGTTCTCCAATATTTTGTCCGCACTCTAAAAGAGAAACAAGCAGACACATCACATGTTTACCATGTTGTATATGAAACTCATTTTGGTAAATGAGTTCAGTAGTAAAGTGGACAGGATAACAGCATGAAACAAACATATATCTATGGACCATGGTCACTTTATGGTCTATATCATTCTAGTTTTTGTTGCCAAATCAAGATAGAGACATAGTTCAAATAATATTTGTTCAAGACAAAGCAGAATAGACAGAATATAAGTGTGGGTAACTATAGAGCAATAACAACACTTGTAATGTGCATGACATGAGAACATAACTGTTTATTCAATTGAAACTGAAATCAACATAGAGCAGGTTACAACAGCAAACCAGTTAAAGAAACAAGTTTAAAACATACCTGTTGCGCCATTGGAGTTTCAATTCCATCCTTCAAATTTGAAAATAGTTGGTATGAGTAAATACAATCATGCAAGAGCAAAGGATTATGAACCATAGCTACAGAACCTAACCTGAGAACAAATCTTCTTCTCCTTTAAGCGTTGAGTTGGAATTCGGAGTGGTGGTCCTCGTGCTTTGGGCACTCTAGTTCCCTTACTAACTGCTCGTGTTTGGGTGCTCTGTGGTGGAGACGGTGCTGTGTCAACTGGAACTGGGTTACTATCTGCCGGGGTTGGGGTTAGAAGTGGTGTAGCTGGTTCTCTGTCCAACTGGGTAGGGGTACAATCTGCGAGAGTCTGGGTTATGTGCGGTGGATCTGGTCCATGGGCAAGTACAACCGTGGTTCTATCTGCATCAACTGGTAGCACTATCTTTTCTGAAGACCGTGTTGTTACTCCCTTAGATACTGCCATCACATTCTCCAATTCAAATGGCTGATAAACAAGAAAGTAATTGAAGGTATATACATTGTATGATAGACAGGTGCAATGGATAGTGGGGAATAAAAGAGGGCATGCAATAATTCATATTTATGTTGTCTAACCAAACAGGATAGCATGACACAATTTCACATATATGATGGCTAACTAAACAGGATAGCATGACACAATTTCACATTATGATGGCTAACTAAAAAAGATGGAAAGACATAGTTCAAAATATGAGACTATGTAAACAGGATGACATGACATAACTATATAATGTGTTTATTAAATAGGTTGGCATGCCATAATTCACATACATTCACGGATAGAATGCCATAATTCAAAATATGATGACTGTAAACACTAAACAGGATGAGATGATATAACTATATGATGTCTTTATTAAATGGGTTGCCATGCCATAATTCAGATAGATGATGTGTATGTACTATGTAAACATGATGGCATGATATAATTCAAATATATGATTTATATAGTAAGCAAGTAAGCATATGGCAATCCATATATGATGTAAAAACTAAGTAATGCAAGACAACATGCATGACATGGGTAATATAACCCTGCCAAGTTTGAGCATAGACCTCAGGGGGAAAATAGGACTGGTCATCAGTCTCTGAATCGTCCTCTGAGGAGCTCTCTGTAACAAGCAAGATGTCTGCTTCAGCAGGTAGCATTGTCTGCTCTGAATACCTTGTTTTCACTCCAGATACTTCCATCACCGCTTCAAATGGCTGATGCACAGGAAGAGTAGTTGAATATACAAACGTTGTCGACAAATGGAACACGTAATACAAAAAAATGATAGCGTGATATAATTCACATACATGATGATTGGCTAAACAGCATGGCATTGCATAATTCACATATATAATGTCTTTGCAACAAGATAGCATTGTATAATTCACATATATAATGTCTTGCAACAAGATGGCAATGCATAATTCACATATATGGTAATTAGACACTGAACAGGTGGCATTCACACAAAGCATGTCTAAACTAATCAAATGACATAACAATGCGAGACACCATATGCACGATATGAGCAACATAACCCTGCCAAGTTAGAGCATACACCTCGGGGGGGGGGGGAATAGGACTGGTCATCTGTCTTTGAATCCTCTGCTGAGGAGCTATCCGTAACCAGTGAGATATGCGCTTCGTCAGATAGCATAGTCTTCTCTGAAGACCTTTTTTTCACTCCAGAATTTGCCATCACCGTGTCAAATGGCTGATGCACACGAAGAGAAATTGAATGTAATAACATTTTTGACAAATGTAATATGTAACCAAAAAAAAGGATGGCCTGATATAATTTACATATAAGATGACTGGCTAAGCAGGATGGCATTGCGAAATTCACATATATGATGCCTGGCTAAACAAGATGGCGTTGCATAATTCACATAAACGATGAACAAACTAAACAGATGGCATTCGCACAAAGGATGTCGAAACTAAGCAGATGACATATTTGATGTATAAAGTAAGCAATGCAAGACACTATATGCATGATATAACCAACATCAGCATGCCAAGTTAGAGCGAAGACCTCAGGGGGTAAATAGGAGTTGTCTTCTCCTTCTGAATCCCCCTCAGAACAGATATCTTCCTCTCGATTACAATCCAAAATGCGTGGAGGGGGGGCTGCCTTTGCACCTACCATGGAGCGACGTCTGCATGAAATTTTATTGCCACGCAAGGCTCGTCTCTTTTGCTCTACATGTTCAGTTCCATTGTTTACAATAACTGTCATGCATAGGAATAAAACATAGTGAGATTATGTAAGGAGTGCATGGAGAAATCCAGAGTGATGGTAGAAACCTGTGGATAGACCCAAAATCAATAATAGCAGGCAGATAATGGCTTCAGTTAAAAAATACAGATAATGGCTTCTTTACTATTTGTTTCCCACCCAACATGAAACTCATAGTAGACACCGGAGATTAACCAGATAGTAGATAGATACTATTGATAGCGGCCCCGATATGTACCCCATAACCATTTAAAAACTCAAGTTTGACCATTAGTTTGGAGCTGACTCAGAGTCTAATCGGTGAACAGGACGATAAAGTAGCATGTAATATTAAGCGATGCATAACGTAAGAAGACACGAAAGAGTGAGACCTCTCTTGCGGACCCGTGTAGTCCTCGAGGTCATCTGCTCGGTTGATGATGGTAGTGCAGTTTTCATGGCTGCCAGCGGCGGGGAAGAAGATTTTAGGCGGCGAAAGACAGTCTGGAGCTCGGATCCCTGCTGTGCTGGACCCTTCTGTCATTGGAGCAGCTGAGCTGGGGTGGACGACGGCGCAGCAGGAGCGGGACAAACCACGCAAGGTTTTCTTTGACAACTATCTGTAAGAGAAGTAATTCTGTAAGGGCTTGTTTGAATTGGAGGATTCCAACAATGCAGGGATAGGAAATAGATAGGAATACGATAGGAATGCACATGCAAAACAGAGAATTTAAAAACACAGGATTTCTGCCAATCTGGGTGCTTGATTCACAACAATTGGAAGATCACAGGATGCAAAGAAGCATGGTGACATTTTTTGCGTGAAAAAGAAGCATGGTGACATTAAGTCAAACAACAAGAAAATGTACGGTTATAATGCTATTATGCTACTATCTCTTAGTCTTGTGCTTCATGAATAGGAATTTGAAAAGGAGGACAGGCGTAAATTAAAATTCCTACATTTTTTTCTTTCAAGGAGACACTAAAGGAACAAATCCGTGTGCTCAGTGGACAATATATATAACATGTAGAGTAAAAAAGAGATGCAACAAGTGTAGAACCTCTTTGGTGAAGCCATGTCGATCTCAGTGTTATTGGGTTGGCCGGTGAGGATGCTCCGGCTGACTTGGCTGTCGGAGGAGGGGAAGAAGATCTTAGGCGTCTGGAGATGGAGCCCAAGGTACTGCTCCGCTGTGATGGAGGGTTTTGTTGTTGGAGCAGCTCCGGTGAGTTGTACGACGCCGAGGCTGAAGCAGGACAAGAGAGACAACGAACAGCGTTAACTTGAGTGGAATTCTAATAGCATCTCCAATACATGACATAAAATACATAACCACAAAGTGCTAGATGTAAAATACATCAGCCGCTCATCTCTGAAGTTAACTGTCGAAACTGAATTTAACTGTCGAAACTAAACTTAACTGTCGAAACTGAACTTAACTGTCGAAACTGAATTTTGCTGTCGAAACTGAATTATGCTGTCGAAACTGAACGCACTAGCAAGGTGAGGCTACACGTCGGTCGACTAACTTTTTCATCTCTGGTCAGTCGATTTTGCAGCTGTTGGATACGAAATCAAGGGCCTGCAGTTCATCTTCAACATCCACCCCCCTGAGCCGGCCAAACAGCAGCCCCCCGCCGCCCGTGGCCGGCGGTGCGCCGCCCCGCCCGCCCCGAAAACACTCCCCACCGCCGGTCCGCCGCTGCCCCGGCCATCCCTCTAGGCCCCCCGTGCCAAGCTTTTTCTCCGGCGATCCCCACGCCACTGCCCCGCCAATGCCCCGCCAACGCCGGCGACCACCGCCCCCATCCTAAAACCTAAGATAGATAGTGGGGTACCTCTCCGGCGAGCCCCCTCCCCGCTGCGGCTGGTTCTTCCTTCACCCCGGCGAGCCCCCCCACCCCCTGAAAATCGACTGACCCAAAAGTCGATTCAGTCAACTGAAGTGTAGCTAAATCGGAGCAGCATCGCAAGCAAGAGCAAGAGCGAGAGCAACAGCGCGAGCAAGAGCAATAGCAAGAGCAGAGCAGGTAGGGGACCGAGAGCAAGAGCAGAGCAGCAGCGCGAGCGAGAGCTAAAGTAGCAGCAGGACCTACTGATGTGGACGTCGCCGCCGAGGGAGCGACGCCGTGGAGGAAGTGGCCGGCGACGCCGCCGTGGATGGAACCGCGCCATGTCGGCTCGGGACCGAGCGCCGGCAGCACCGTGAGATCGAATCAAGAAGAAAATGCGGCGATTAGTGTACAACCTCGTTGGTGGCGCCGATTAGGCCGCAGCTTCATCCGAGGAAGCGGTGATGATGATGCTCTTCCATTGGTGCAGGTGAAGACGGCGGTGTGGGAATGGAGGTGGCGCGAAAGATGAGGGGAACGTCGGGGCAGCTCCTTGGAGGTGGAGACGGGGAGGCGGAACCGGCGGGACGATGAGATCGACGACGGATCCTCATCCGGTACGGTGGATGAGGGACGTCGAGGTGTTGCTGTGGACGATGTCGACGGGGAAGAGGCTCCGGCTGGGTGGCGGACGGAGCAGGGTGTGGGGTTTCGTCGCGGGTTTTCGCGGCCTCGGTGTACGAATGGGTGGGCGGATGGGATGGCAGTGTGGAACCATGGCTTAGAGACGCGCTTGTCCAAAATGTGGGGTAAGTTACGAAAGTACCCCCACCGATTTGAGGCGGTTCTTTCGGTTCAGGGGTACCACGGGCATTTCGCGTGTCGGGATTTCACAGGAGGTGGGAGTTTTCACGCGCGTTGTAATTTCGGAATAGCAAGGCACGGGTTGAGATGGAGGGAGTTGTCGGAGCACAACGAGACAAAGATATATCTTAAATATTTCGGGCTAACAAGGCGCGGGTTGAAATTTCTGGACAAGCCTAACGTGTACTGTCCCAAATCAATGCGCCCTACAAATGTCATTCAAAACTTTGAATTCCTGTTATGTTCAATTAAAATATTTCGCTACGTGTATAATGCATGCAACCTACTACTCGAATGAACGTTTTAGTGCATTTCAAGCGTATATACTACCGCTTCAATATGAACTAAATTTGAATTCGTTTCTCTATTTGAATAAGATCTACAGTAATGATTGTTGTGAAGTCAAAGCATTTGAATTCGTTTCTCTGTTTTAATAAGATCTACAATCATCATTATTGTCAAGTTAAACCATCGTTTGTGTATTATCTTCACAGCACACCGCATGATTAGTCTCGAGTTACATATGAACTATGTGTACTATATGAACTCGAACTAGATTTTTTGAATCCACTTTATTTTGATTTCAAATCACATTACATTTCTAGCTCTAGCTAGATCTTCATAATCTAAACCATGTCTCATATGTATAATGTGTTTATCACATTATGTATGGTGCCCCACCCCCTACGCCTACAAGTATTTAGATGTGAGTTGCAAACACCACACATTACCACAAATTCAAATAAAATGTGAGAATGTTCGATATATAGTATTGTTTAGATTGTTCGATATTTAGTTGTAAGCTGCGAACGCCACACATTGTCACAAATTCAAATAAAATGTGAGATTTTTTGATGTATAGTATGGTTTAGATTGTTCGACATTTAGCTGTGAGTTGCAAACGCATGCATTATCAAATTATGGTATAACATGTGCACAACACGTGTATCACCGCTATATTCATGCATGCAATGTTTAAAACACTATGATCTCCTATTCAAATATATGAATCCGCTTTCATATCAAATTATGATCTTTGTTAGTCTCTTACACCCACACAATCCTCTAACCTTTGTAGCTACCACTAATTTTCTCTCATGCATGCACATGCCCTCCTCGCCCTCCCCCTCCCTCGGCATTCTATCCACCTGGCACATTCATTTTTTTTCTTTAGGTCGTTCTCCCAGAGTCACCACAACTCCTTTCTGACACACACCGATCGATAAACCTCTCCAGCGATGCCTGCCTACAACATACAAACACACCTTCAATCTCCTCCTTTATGTGTCCTTGCCTCGTGTCTCTCATATGGTCAGACACACGTGTAAACTCTCGCCCCTCTTTTCATCGCTCTCACAACCGCACACTCCTCCCCTATCTAGCTAGTAGTTGGGCCTCTCGCACCACCTCCTAGCTCCATTCTCTCCGTATATCCGTCTCGCTGGGCCTTATTTGCCTCTAACAAATGGATGTACACTGACCGATCTCTTGCTATACATATAGCTAGCTAGGTCCTTATAACTTGTTTTTACCCACACGTCAATCGATCTACCTCATTAGTTGTGTATCTCCCTTCCTCCGACAAACAACAATTGATCTACCGATCTAATTAGGTTTGCTTACCAAACACATGGTTCCCCTTCATCATCCATGGATGCATCCTGACAGATCTATCACGCACAGGCACACACAGAAACACATCCCCACTCTTATTGATAACATTGCAGTTCCACCCTTAGTTTGTCTAGTAGGCCTCTCCCACCATCTTCAAGAAGAAACTCCATCACCCATCCAGCACTCTACCCCTCTCCCTCCCTCTCCTTCCTCTCTCTCCCTGTCCCATCATATTTCCCGTTCTTTAGTTATGTATGGATGTCGACTGATCTCCCTCAAGACATAGCTGGGTCTCTCCTTCTCAACACATATACGAGTCGTTCTACCTATATAGTTAGGCCTCTGCCTACCCCTCCCACCCCCCTCCCCCCCACACACACCGATACATCGAGCGCTCTAGTCATGTCTCCCTGCCACACACAAACTTGACGTGTGCCCTCTAACGTTCAGGTAGGCCAGTCGCCCTATATCTTTGACCTGTACACACACACAATTTTGATGGCTCTCTTCATCGAACTCGCACCCACCCACTTGATCCTCTCTTCGACTCAATCGATAGCTATGACCCCTCCCTCTCTTCTCGTGGATTGCCCGACCCTCTATGTATGATATGGATAGGCCTCCATTTCACACATATTTCATGCAAAATTTTGTTTGAGATGTCATCGACACATATTTCCCACAAATAATTCACGAAATCAACCCCCCACCCCAAAACAAAAAACACTCACGAACGCGGTTTGTATCTCTCACACACACCCACATAGGTGGGGGACGTGCACGAAGAGAAGAGGTGCATGCACGACGCACGTACTCCCGTCTCTTTCCCAACCACACCCGCACGGGTACATGGTGGAGCTCATTTCTGTACGAAAAAGGCAGCCCACGTGGTAATTTGGCACGTGTACTGGTTGTCCACTTGGTGGAGGGAGGATCGTCTACCATAGGTGAACAAACAAATTGCGACTTGACGCGTTATGTTAAATTAAAAAAAGAGGCAAACCATGTGGGGCCTACCTTAGAGGCAAGGCTCTATACACTGAAGTACTTTTGATGTGTCCCGTCAACTCGCAGAACGAGGAGAAGCTTGCTTAGTACGCGGACTCCCCCGCCCACGGGTGCGGTGGCTCGCAGGATGAGGTGAAGCTTGCTTACTACGCCTTACGCCCGCTCCCTCGCCCATGCACGCGGTGGCTCGTAGGATGAGGAGAAAAATTTACTACTCCCTCCATTTACTCCTCGTCCCTACTACCTTGGTTATAGAGATTATACTATCATATTGTTTGGAATATATATGTCTTTTAGTAGATTTCAATATGAACTACTAGTACATACTCCAAACACTGATGTATATAGACGTATTTTAGAGTGCAGATTCACTCATTTTGCTCCATATGTAGCACTCTCCCTCGCCCCTCGACCCTCGCCCATGTGGTGGACGTGCAACAATTCATTCGGTCTCATATAGCCAGAACGATATATACTGCACTACCATTATTGCTCGACTTCCCGAAGAGGCGAAGAGCCAATCGCAAGGTTAATATTTTGGAGATGCCAAGCGCAAGGTTATAGGAGAACGAGTAGTAGGTGCCGCGTCATTTATAAATAAAGTTTTTCTTTCTTCAGTGGCACGTATGCAATATGATAGGTTCATATGGAGAGAAAAGGAAACCGCTCCACTATATACATAGTCAGAACGGGCCAGCCGACACGGTTGCTTGCTGGGGTTGCTCTCTCCACACTCTCTCGCACCAAACGACTGTGGCCACATCTCTAGCATCCCGGCAGATCACGTCCGCTTGGGCAAGGGGTGGATGCTTAGTGTAGATGCGGTGGCCGTCGCCGACAGTGAAAACCCACTGTCGGCACGTCTCGATCAGGGGTCCCCGCCGTTCTCTCTCACAAAGCCGGTGAGGTTGCCTTCGTCCCTTGCTCACTGCCGCGACGTGGGCAGTTGCCGCCTCCCACCGCCCTCCTCAAGGTTGAGCTACGTCCCTCAGGTACAACTCCCTTTACAGCCGGCTTGCACCACTGCTCCAGCTGCCCACATCACTCCCTATGGATATTTCTCTATACTTCTTTGCCCCGCACATACCTCTACTGGCTTCTACGTACTGTATTTGTGATGAGTTTATGTCTCGTCAACTAGTCCCAGTAATTTTATTCTAATCACGCTTGTTCAATTTCTTTGCCACAGGGATGCTCATCTCGATTTTGGTGAAACTGCACAAAATGATCCGATGGTCCAAAGGTTGCAAACTTCATTTATTAGGAAGCTCGAACGTTGCCAGCAAATTGAAGCCTGGTCAGGGTTCACGGTTCAAGGGCTAGGGACTGCATGGATCGTTTTCTTCTTTAGCTACCTCTGTTCCAAAATAAGTGTCAACTTTAGTAGTAGTACAACTTGGTATACTAAAGTTTGCACAAAGTTGAGAAACTTATTTTGGAACGGAGGGAGTACATATTTGCTATGATCTGTCAATCATTGAGATGCAATAGCATGCATGTTAGTCTCCTTTGTATTTGATGAAATGTTGCAACGGGCAACCTTGGATGCAAGATATATGTAACAGAAGCTGGAAGCTTCATAGCATTGTACAAATTTATCTCGCTGATAAATTACTGTACGTACTATACTAGTACTTCCTCCGTTCCTAAATATAAGTCTTTGTAGAGATTTCACCATGAACCACATGCGGATGTATATAGATGCATTTTAAGTGCAGATTCATTCATTTTGTTTCGTATGTAGTGGAATCTCTACAAAGACTTACTATCTACTAGTAATAGCTAGCCCCCACTACTAGGAATTCTCTATCCTCTCCTTGAGCCACGTCATCAAAATTGATGTAGCCGTTAGATGAAGTAAATCAGTCCATAATAGCCGTCTGATCTAGACGTTGAGAGGCTCCGCACTAAGCCACATGCAAGCATGCAGAAATACCGTGCTACATGCATGTGAGTGGGTTTTAAATCACATCAACATGTCTGCATGCAAGCATGCACCAGTAGCATGCATGTAAGTGAGCTTTTAAGTCCCATTAACATGTCAAAAAGAAATATATAATCCCATTATGCAGTAGGAGTTGGCTGATCTTTTTTCCTTACGTGGGATGATCTAAGTGATGATGGGAGTTTATTTAGTTTGGCTACCACATTTTTCATGCGGTTATATAGTTTTTTTTGTTCTATGAAATCGATAATTTTGCGTAGAGAGATATACCGTTGTTCTGCGCCAACGCGCGGGGACTCATCTAGTAGTAATATTTAGGAACGGAGGGAGTACTATGTAAAGAGTTAGGTGTCGCACGGTGATAGTGTGAGGTGGGCCATGTAATCACTGAGCCTGCGTGTTTTCACTGCTCTTGCACGTCTCCGCTGTAACAATGGAGAAAATTGTAATCTAGTAGTAGTATACCTCATTTCGCCCAAAGCATGGGACATCCAATAGTCCTACCGCCTCAGTAATAAATACCAATGAGTCGTCAAATCACATAGACCTAGCAGTAAGTTGGACGGATGAAGCAACCATCACTCTTGAGCAAGTGAGAGGTCGCGTCCGCTCTGCCCGGGCATGAATGCGGCACCGATTCTTTGGAGCGGCGCTGACCGTTTCGGGCGGGAAGCGCGCGCGCGATGGAGGATCTTTGGGTGGGCCAGGCTGGTCAGGAGCGGGCGTGGCAGCTGTCCGCATGTCCCTACCGGACACGCCCGGAAACGAGAGGATGCACCGACTCTCGCGGCTAAAATCGTACACTACACAACATCTCTCTCTAGGAGTATGTCGATTTGTTGCTCTCTCTAACACACACATGGTGTTAAACACACACACACACACACACACACGCACGCGCATGCGCACGCACACGCATGCACCTTGGTCCCGTTGCACCTTCTAACATGACTTATTACACCTAGACGGAGGGAGTAGTAAGTATACGAGATACGGTGGCACACTGACTTAAGTCGAATACAAGTGCCCAAAATTTGTGTGCATGTTATAATAAGGATTCACTTAAAATAGTACGTGAGCGAACAGAGGGATCAATTGGACAGTGTTCCCGAGCAGTACCGAGATGTGTGAGGTAAGATACACTGCTGGCGCTTTTAATTTTTCTTATTAATTTGTTTGTTTCACCCTCTGACTGGTGGGACCCAACGTACTACGTGGAGAGAGGTAAAGTTATTTCTGCACCACTGTGGATAGTCTTACCACCAAAGCCACATAACGGGAGGGTTGTGTAGCTGGTTAGCCTGTTCGCTCATCAAACTTGAGGTCTCGGGTTCGATAACTACACTTCAGCATAATTTGTGGCGGGAGGATTTTTTGACTGGTCAAAATGTTTTCTAGGGTTTGCACGCTTCACACTCTCCCTCTAGTATATATATACACGCTGGAGCCTCAGCGCTTGTAGTTGCTCTCTTCACACTCTCTCGCCCTCTCCAGATCTAAACAAGACTTCGTTGGCCTCTCTCCCCTCACCGCTGCTCAAAGAGCCAGCAGGATCCGTCCGCTGGGAAGGGAAGGAGGCTTAACGCTGTCGCCGTTGGCGAGGGACTACCGGCGCAGCTGTTCACTTTCCACCCAGCGGCGGCGCGGGAGGGCCTCCGACCCCTTCTTCTTCGCCGTTGTCCCGTCGCCCACCGAACCACGCCCCAAGAACCTTAAGGTATAATTTACTTACTCCACATGCATTGCTCTAGCTGCATGTATACCATGAATCTAGGACGTGGTTCAAAGAGGAAAGGAGTGGGAAAAGTTGTATATAGCATGAATCTAGGATGTGGTTCAAAGAGGAAATGAAGGGGGAAAGTTGTATAACATTAATCTAGGACGTGGTTCAAAGAGGAAAGGAATGGGGGAAAGTAGTGGGGAAAGTTGTATCACATAAATCTAGGACGTGGTTCAAAAAGGAAAGGAAGGGGCAAAAGTACTAGTTCAAAAAGGAAAGGAAGGGACAAGGCTGTAGAGTTTGAGCAGGACTAGATTTGCTGCGCTCACATAGGGAAAGGCATCTAATAACAAAACTGGGACCAACACGAACTGACACGGAGTTTTTTTAGTCCCTACACCAAAATGTCCCTGTAAACAAACACCCTCTAATAATGCCGCTGGAAAATTGATGCAATGCCACACCTAAAAGCAAATTACATGTTTAACGAAATTTATTGTTAATATAATCTCTATGTTAATATTAATCAATGCCACCATTTGAGAAATGCTACTGTCTTGATTTCTTTCCCATTTAGATAAGGTAGATGCTTCTTTTTGTTGGCTTCTGTGTCATCCATCGTTATTGATCACTAATTGTTTCGTTTGCACCTTTGTGTAAATAGGGTTATCTGCTTCACCTCGTTGCCATTGTGACCTTTTGTTGCACTGCACAAAACACTTTGTTTTAAGAGTGTTTTGTGCAGTTCAACCAAAATGTTACACTGACAACGTTGCTTGATTGCTTGATCTTAGTGGAACTACACAAGAGGAGATCTTACTTCCTATCCGTTAAGGCGAATTTGGTTCAGATCTTCTTCTTGTGAGTTGTTTGAATTCCGCATCATGAGAGGTCAGTACTAGCCTTCTTTCACATGATTCTGCAGTGTGCATTCATATGTTGTGCTACTTGTACGATAATGTTGCTTGATTTTAGTGAACTGCACAAATGGAGACAAGACTTCCAATCTGTATGTGCACCGTAATGTCCCATTGAGGTAAGATAAGGATATTTCACAACTGCTGGCCTGTATTTTGCCACTTTCATCAGGAAATTAAGTTTAGTTCTATACTTGTGCTCCCTAATTGACATGCCAAATCTTACATTGAAGGCGAAGCTTGTTTGTTATTGAACCAAGTGATGAAGGGGAAGAACAAGGGGAAAAAAATCAACTCCTAGTGCTGTAATGAAGCACTGGAACTGTGATGGCACAAGTAATGATATAGTTTTGCATCTTAATTTATTGCTATGGCTGGAACGAGCAATTGTTTTGCCACTGATCTGATGCCACTCTTAATGTAATATGTAATTATCTCTACTCGTGCAAACAGGGATCTTCTTTGAAGATACCATATATTTAAGTGGAACTGCACAAGAAGATGTTGGAAACATTAAACTAATCGAGGAGTATATAGTAAGCTTGGCCACCACCGTAGATAGCAATAGATGGTTCCGGAGAAATGCTTCATCTGTATGTACACAATAAGCCTCCTGACAAAGGTTTGTACTCGCCCACTGATTTCATCCATATGATTGAGCTTTGTCATCTCTATTGGTGTTGTGCTACTGTTTAGATACTATCTTGAAAAAGTGGTATTGTCCTTGTGAAGTGCTTCATCTTTGCTATTTTAAATATTTCCTTTCCTTTTTTTCGAGCAAACAGTGATGCTAGCATTTAGTAGTCCTCTTGTGTTTGCACAACAGGATCATCTTCCTCTGAAGAAGAATATGGAGTACGTGAAGTGACTAGTTCCGATTATGCCAGGATGAAGAAGCCCTGTCTATCTTATCATCAAAAGGAGCAGTTGAAGGATGGTTACATTACTCCCCACAAGACCAAACTAACTTCAGCTCAGAAGGACTGACAAAATCTCCATTTTTTTGTTGTGATGCGTGAGTACAATGTTGTTCTAGGATTCTTTCTGGTGAGTTCCATTTTTCTAAAAGTGTGCTCTACATGGACCATGTATGTGCATGTTGAAACTGTCAATTCATAGTACAGTTTGCTCTATACTGATCACTTTTTTGTATTTGTGCAAACAGGGGTGCTCAGCTTGATTTCAATGGGAACTGCACAAAATGTTCATGAATACATCGAATCATTCATTTCCACCACAAGAAAGGAGGTGCTGATAAGTTCAAGGTGTTGCAACATATAAGGGCGAAATCATACAAGCTACGCGCGAATTTGGTTGATTTTGGTGGAACTGCACAAAAAGAACAGCTGGTTTATTTAGCACAAGGTGCCATGTCAATGTCAAACTGATGGCAAACCCTGCCCATTCCACAACCGTAGGCATTTGATATTTTTGAATGGGACAACCTTGTCAAATTTTGCTCATTGATTTTAGCAAGACATGTGTTTGATATTTTCGAATGGGACGCCCTTTGCTGTCAGCAGCGTCGATCAATTTTTTATTTATTCTTTTGTTGTGAAGTAAATATTGCCTCTGACATGTGAGTCACTGAGATGCATAATCATCGATTGATTTGAATGTTCTCTATGAATTGCCATGCCTGTGTGTTTGATTGCAATGTACAGAAACGCTAAAAAGCTGCTCAAACACTTTGTACTCCTTTTGTTCCTTTTTACTTCGCACATTGTGAAAGTGCATACTTTTTTGTATAAGATTGGTCAAAGTAGAGATACTTTGACTGCAGACAAAACTTGTATGCAAACTAGAAAGGACCGGAGGGAGTACATGTGAAACTGCTGCAAATGAGGTGATCACCCTGGGAATAATGCTAGTACGTATTGTTTTGCATGTTCATCCAATGCCAGTGATACAGGAATTCGAACTAATCGAAATAAATTCATTCATACACGGTTGGATTTCATATAAAAATTCCAGATTTCATTACATTTCATACATTCTTCAACTAAATAAGGGTGCGCTGGAGGTATAATTAATTAACTGAAGCTACCCACATGTGTCCCGCTGAGCCGAACAGAAGCTTCAGTGACTTAACTGCAGGTGAAGTTGCATAACTGACATGTGGCCTGTTGGGCCCATGTGTCAGTCAGCCAACTGCACCAGCAGTTAAGTAGAAGCAGCGTTGTTCTCCAGTAGAACACCCCGACTCCACGTCGTCGCCAAGAAGCTAACCGGCCGTCAATGGCAACCCGCCTAGCTTGGCTTCAACAGGAGGGTAGCAGCGGTGGCCTTACTTGGACCGAGCGGCGGCGACCTACCGTGTTCTACTCTTCCTCGTTTTCTGTGTGGCGCGGCCTCGTTGGCAGCAGGGCGGGGCCTCGGCGGAGCCGGCGATGTCCTCTGTCTAGTTGCCGGCGGGCGGCGCCTTAGCGGAGCGGTGGAAATCCTCCCCCGCATTGCCGGCAGGGTGGGGCCTCGGCTGAGCCAGCGATGTCCTCTACCTCGTCGTTGGCGGGGCGGGGCCTCGGCGGTGTCCTCTGCCTTGTTGTTGGCGCCGCGGGGCCTTGGCGGAGCAGGGCCTCGTCGACGCCAGCGGAGCGGGGACTTGTCGGAGCTGGCATTGTCCTCTGCCTCGTCCTCGGTCTCGCCAAACAACGCCTCGCCCGCTTCATCGCCCTCTTTGCTAGCCTCTTTGCAGGCGTCCGTAGCCTCCGCCACCCGCATGCGGTACCGTCAGCGCTCGAGGCGGCCCTTGCGGGCGAAGCGGTACGAGTCGAGCAGCGCCTCCTGCTCCGCCCGCTCCGCGGCGATCTGCTCCTCTGCCTGCAGGTGCTCCTGGAGGAGATGGTGGTTGTAGGCGGCGTCGGCCTGCGCCTCCCGGAACTGCTCCTGACACATCTGCCTCACATTGTCCATATATTGGGCACGGGCCTCGCTGATGGTCATGGTGCAATGCACTGGTGAGGATGGCGCGGAGGAGGGGGTTGGCGCCGGATCGTCGACTACCATGTTCTCCATTGGGACGTCGTCGTCCTCCGGCTGCCTGCTGTCCAGCCAGTCGGCAGCAATGGCTGCCATCTCCTTGTGGTCCGTCGTCCGCCCATCCCGAAGTGCGCTGGAGCTCGAGGAAGCCATGGTGGGCAGTAGTGGTGTGGACAGGAGAAAGGGAACGGATGCGGATGACTGCGGCTATGGCCGGCGCAGCAGTTTATATAGCAATGGTGGGCGGGCGAAGGGACAGACGTGTGGCACCGGAGTAGCCGCCTCGGCAACCGCGTATCATTAATGTGGGTGGCAGATGGACGGACGGACGGTACTTGTGTTGTTTGAAGGCGGAGCAATCGCCTACACCGGGAAGCGGGGCGGGCGGCGCTGACTGCTTCGGGCGGAAAGCGCGCGCGAGCGAGGAGATGACTTTACTTGGAGAGGATGACAATGGGGACCCACCAGGTCCATAGCCTCACGTACGCAAGTGCCTCCTTATTATATATATATATGTATAAAACTATACTCCCTCCGTCTAGGTGAATAAGTCGTATTAGAAGGTGCATCACGACCTAGGTGCAAGCAGATTGGTGGAAAAGAAGAATATTTCTCTCTTCTAAACACAACATTTTATCACAGCAGTTAAGAGGATGCCTTATTAGCTACCCATGCAGGCCATCATGCAAAGCGCTTTTATTTCTTGCCTAATAACCGCATGGACGTGCTGCATGCATTGGTCCTTGCCCGAGCAAAAAAAAGGAGGAAAGGGGTTTCCACGGGAGACAATGAGGCAGAGGTGGAAGCGCTCGCTGGAGTAATTTATTTTGCTTCCCACTGGTTTCCTGACATCACGGTCCCACACCATTGTCAACCTATGTAGTAGTCAATAAACGAGAGAATTGCACAAGAAGCGGCCGACAGCTGGGACCAAGCAGCTTGAGCGGTATTTGTGTTTTTGAGGTGTGAGCACTGTAGAGTTTTTCGATGTTTAGCCCAGATATTAATTTTTCTCCTTTGAAAAACAACGAAAACATTGCTGCAGGTATTAACTGGGCGGGCTGTGGCCCGTCTAGCCCAGGCCAGATATCCAGCCCAGATATTAATTTTTTTCAAGCTAAAAATGGCTAGCCCAGCTATACTTTTTTTAGGAATACCCAGGCAAGGTCAAGTTGTTATTCTCTGCCCCGCTGGGCTGCAAATCTTTCCTAGGAGGGATGCATTAGGCTTAACAAGAAAATGGGCTTTAAGAAATAATAAATGGGATGTAATTATAAAAACTGGGCAGTAACTATAAAAAATGCACCAAACACGTGATTACTTTATAAAATATTATTTTTGGATATTGAAAATTTTAATTTCATTAATTGTTGCGAGCGCAATGTTTTGTTGGATTTTTACGTAATATCAATTTATTTAATCTGACTAGAAATTTTGGGATAAAAATATTTCGGATCCCATCAAAATGTGGGAAATTTTATTGAATTCTGTTTTGAACGGTTGGTTGAAATGGGTTGTACTTTTAATAAACTGTAAATGGGTTGTAGTAAATTCCATTAGAATTCAAAAGTGGGCTACACATTCTTACAAATCTCAAATGGGCTATAAGTTTTCTGCCACACACTTCTGGCCTTACTAAGTTGACGCGTCCCCTAAAAAAACAGAGTTGACGTGTATGCAAGGCTTTGTCAACTTATAGTCAACACACGGTTCTAGCAGCAGTGGCCGTTGGATGTCCATCCAACGGATGCCGTGCTTCTTCTTCAATCTCGGATATTCTAGCTTCACCCGCCCAAAAAATGATTCCTCCCCCTAACATATGGGGCGCACCGTTTCGGAAGCTGACTTGTGGGCCTACTAAGTTGACGTACCAAGGGCTTTGTCAACTTAGTCAATATAAACGATTCTAGCTGCAGTGACCGTACGATGTCCATCCAACGGCCGTAGTGCTTCTTCAACCTCTGGTCTTCTTGCTCCAGCCGCCCAAAGTAGCGCCGGTCGTGCCGCCTGCTCTTGCCTCCCGTGGCCGGCTGTGCTGCCGCGGAGGCCTCACCGCCCCCTACTATTGCCACCGCTGGCCAGGCCCTGCGGCGACGGCAGCCTCACACTGCAGCCGAACGAGTGAACCCTCATACTCCTCTCCGCGTGGGCATCCACTACCGTGTCTTCACCGGCTCCGCGTCGTCCCCTTCCTAGGCCTCGCCGTCGTCCACCGCCCTGGTGCTCTCGGTGCGGCGTGGTCAACGTGGTCAAGGAACGACTTCCGTCGGACGTGGACTGTAGGTGGAGAGGCTGACAGCTGGGTCCACGGCGGCAGCAAGGAAGTGCCTCCTTATTACGCGGAAAATAATGATTCCTCCACCTGAAAGCAGGGACCCACCGGACGGGCCACTGTATTTCGCGAAAAAAACGTTTCCCCCCTGACTGCTGGGACCCACCGGCTACACCTTCGCACGCAAGGATGTGCGTCCGGGCAAAAAATAACGATTCGCCCCCCTGACTGCTGGGACCCACCAACTACATCTTCGCACGCAAGGAAGTGCGTCCGGGCAAAAAAAACCAAAACGATTCACCCCCCTGACTGCTGGGACCCACCAGCCCCCCGACTGCTGGGACCCACCAGCTACATCTTCCCACGCAAGGAAGTGCGTCTGGGAAAAAAAATGATTCGCCCCCTGACTGCTGGGACCCACCAGCTACATCTTCGCAGGCAAGGAAGTGCCTGACAGTCGGGACCCACGTGGCCGAAGCGTACGTAGCATTGTCATTCTGGTCGCGAACATGTACGTACATATATACTGGTCGATGTAGAGGCGCGCACGTGTCGTAGCAGAGGAGCGCACGTAGCATGTACACGTACGTACAGCGGCCAGGGTGCAAGAAAGAAAATACGGCCACGTATGTGTACATACGGGCGGGGTCTCGAACGCCTACTCGCGCATACGTACGGCGAGGGCTCGTTGACATGGCTGGGTCGGAACGGAGAAACAGCGTCGTCGTCGTGTTCATGGGGAGGCAACGGAATGCGTCGTGTTCATCGGGAGGCAACGCGGCTGGGTCGGAACGGAATGTGTGGTCGTGTTCATCGGGAGGGCTTGGATGGAACAGGCGATGGAAACGAGGCCTGGCGTACCGCACAACGGAGGAAACGGCCTTGTGTTCTACCGGCCACGTTCGAAACGGGATCCTGTTCATCAGGAGGGGTGTGGCTTACCGCAAAACGGAGGAAACAGACCTCCTACGGTCAAAACGGGGGTCCTGTTGATCGGGAGGGGTGTGGCGTATGGCAAAACGGAGGAAGCGGACTTGTGTTGGAGCGCTACGGTCGAAACGGGGGTCCTATTCACCGGGAGGGGTGTGGCGTACCGCAAAACAAGACTCCACGGGATACTGTTCATCTCCACCGTCGACCCCCTCCGGCCTCCACGAGCTATTGTTCATCCACCGTCGACCTCCTCCAGCCTCCACGAGCTCCTGTTCATCCAGCCTCCACCGCGCGCTACTCCACCGGCTACTGTTCAACCACCCCTCCACCGTCTACTGTTCATCCAGTCCTCCACACCACGGGGGCCTGTTCAACCACCCCTCCATGGGCACCCCTCCACCGTCAACTATTCATCCAGCCCTCCACGGGGTCCTGTTCATCCAGCCCCAACCGGCTCGATCGATCGGGGTCCTATTCATCCAGAGGCAACACCACGGGGTCCTGTTCATCCACCCCCACCAGGAACTGTT